>NW_020290618.1:2470-383370 GCF_003184585.1 Aspergillus saccharolyticus JOP 1030-1
AAAAAAAAAAAAAAAAAAAAAAAAAAAAAAAAAAAAAAAAAAAGAGAGAAAAGATAATAAATAATAATAAAAGACTACTATTTACTAATAACTTTTCTTTAGTTCTAATTCTATAAATTAAAAGAAAGAAAAATAAAAGAAAAGAAGAAAAAAAAGAAAATTAAGAGACCTCTTATTTCTCTAAACTAACTAGAGAGAGCTTTACTTAACCTAATAAAAGAAATCAGCTACTACTAAACTAAATTCTATTATATATTATATTCAGTTAGTTAACTCTTTAATAATATTATAAGAGAGAATAGTAATAGCTGTAGACTTATACTTGGGCTCATCCAGGTCATAGTACCCATAGTGAATATTATAATCCTTGAACTTATACCCAGTATAAGCACCTCCCTACCATCTAGGCAGTTAAATAGTCTGTTGAAATTTTATTTGATTATTATACTTATAGTGATATAGTACAACCAAATTATAAGATATAATTAGGAGGCTGTTGATATAAGAGGAGTATCTAGTATATATCTAATAATATTAGTTTTTTATATAGGAATACTAGGTTATCTTATCTAAGTAATAGTAAGAGCATCAGCTCTTATCTTAAATTCATAATAAGGAAAGCACCAAATATGCTACTAATCCTGAGTATAATAAAGTTAAAGCAAAGTCTTATTTCTATATACTAAAAGTTATACAGTAACCCAATACTCAGGATTACTAGTGCGAGTGTTATAGGTGATTGAATAGTATATAGAAATAAAGAGTAAATTATGATTAGAGGCAGAAGTAGAAGTTTAAAAGAGATTATAGTAAATAGAACTAAGAGAATTATTTAATTAATTAGACTTATTAACTCCAGAACCAGGAAGAGAAGGCATTACGCGGTAGAAGAAAGAGATAATAGTAAATTATATAAATAGAAGAGGAGCAAACTGAGGAGAAAGAAAAGATACTTAAAAAAAAAAAAAAAAAAAAAGAGAGCTGACTTGGGGGGGGGATAGTCTTCTTATATAGTACTTTATATATTCTACACAAAGCTAATGACTAAGCCTAACCATATCCCTAGAACCGGTTGTGCAAGCTGCATGAAGAAAGTTCTATTCACTGGAGAACTGTCGGATTCACTAGATTAAGAGGAATCGTACGACAGAGGGAACAATAGTGAATGAAATAAGCCCTGCCCATACTTATACTGTCTACTAACCAGCTATAACACTGCCTGGGAAGGAAACTAAAGCATAGAACTGTTATTCTGAATCTGCACCACTGATCATACGAATGCGAACCACGAAGAGAGATAAGGAAGAAGAGAGGGGCTTCTATTATAGGACTAAGGCCCTGATATAGAGCTCAGCTTCAGGCACTAGTTAGTGCCTGAGGCCTTGTATACTATATACTAAACTAGCGCTAGCTTAGTTCGCACATATCTGAAAGAATTTTATATAAATAGATAAAATAGCTCTCCAGCTATTTCTTCTTATTTAAAGGCATATTTTAATTAGTATAATCTATTCATCCTATAATAATAAGTAATACTTCTATAATCTAGTATAATTTTAAGTAATTTAGCTAGTTACTTCCTCTCCTGATCTATTATATTATATTGGTCTGATGAATTGTATCTGGAGATATACTAGCTAATCAGAATGCCTACCGGGCCCCATCCTAGGTCTGATGAAGGTTCATCAGACCAACCCTTGTGGATTATATACCAGCCAATCAGAATGCCTACCGGGCCCCATCCTAGGTCTGATGAAGGTCCATCAGACCAACCCTTGTGGATTAGAAGTTGTTTGCAGAGATATACGGGCTCACCGCGCACAACACCAAAACTGTGGATGCCGCGAAGGCCTATGGGGGTCGCTAGCAGCGAAGATCATTCACGAATCATAGATGGTTGTTCATTCTACTAAGTAACCGCGTCGAGATATATCGAGGACGGGGCGTCGCCCAAAAAGGAAAGGGTGACACTCCCCGCCGGTCCCAAGGGAGGCGTAGGCGACAGGGAATAATCATAGATGAATACAGAAAAAGCAACAAACGGAAATCAGTCTCAGATTTCGTTTAGGCGGCGGCGAAGGTATTCCGGCAAGGGCCACTCTTGAATCGGCTTGTTGAGAAAAATGGTGTTGTGGCAGCCAAATATCTATATTTCGGTGGCTTCAAGAAACACGCGGCCTTTATTCGTTTAAATAGCGGAAGTTGGGATGTCCTTGTCATTGAGATAACGCTCTAGTGCCGTCGCCGGTGGGCCCCAAGTATAGGCATCGGGGAGCAGGTCATTGTGTTTACACCTATGACGCAGTAGGAATATTCCTCACTATGTTCATCTATCGTTTTTTTCCTGTACTGTACGCCCTGCTTGCGACCGGCGGGGAGTGTCGCCCTTTCCTTTTTGGGAGACGCCCCGTCCTTGATATATCTCGGCGCGGTTAGTTAGTAGATAATAATGAATAACAACTATCTCTGACCAATATTGATTGTCACTAATAGCGACCTCTGAGGGGCTGCCAATAACACCACTTTAAAAGCATCGGGTCTCCAATGCTTCATCCCCTGTAGAATAGGAGAGTGTTCACACAAGGCTAGGTGCGGAATCATGAAGTTCGCTGGAGAAAGAATATCATCTCTGTATATATTGCTGAAAGAAGAAATTAGCTGGATGCCGGCAATGTATCGCAGATGAGTACGCAAACTTAGTAGTCCCCTGTCGAATGCTGTTTCTCGGGGCAGTGGGACTTTGACTACTAGTCATGCGCAGAAAAGCATTGACGTGGCCGGCTATATAACATTAGCATATAATCATATCAAGCAGCATTTCAGCAGCGTAAGCACCAGAAAAATTTGGACTTTACAGCCACTTCCGTCGGGGAACGGTGGCTGCGACGAGGCATGTTGGAGGAGTCTTTTGCAGTTCAGTCGCGATTAAACCAATTTAAGTCCTTTGCTTGCTTGAACCATCACTTCATCCCGTCACCGTGTGTTTCACCACACCATGACAAAGGATAATCTGATGTTTGATGGACCTGGGTATAGAGAGATGGATATAGAGTGTGACTAAGGCCATCTAGACCGATTTCGCAGTACCGATACAACATCAAAGAAGTATCAGACTGGATTAGAAAGTGGAAACGGGGAAGCAACTGGGCCTCGAGAGGAGAGAGGATGTGGAACTGGAAATTGGTATTGGGTGGGAGTGGAAGAGGAACGGGGTAAGTTAATGGTCAGCCTGGGATTTGCTACATTCACAGAAGGCCCAGGTTGGTTATGGTGAAGTTATAGTATCCGTAGTCATTCACAAAGGATAGAATATCGAAGCTATTGATGAAAAGGCTAAGCTAGTTGGAGCTTGTCAAGGTATGCCTCATTTAGGGTAAGTGAATATACTTACTATATTCACTGCAGGGTATTGTAGACTGCCGGGGTCGGACTATTCAATATAGCTATGAAGCCCTCGTCATGAAGGTCTACATATTAGAACTCGGCACTTTCTACGAATAGCGAACCTTACCAACCCACGGCATAGAGGAAAGCGAAGAGGAACAAGGCTCTGAATGCCACTCGCAAACCCATGGACAATCCTGCCCGATTCCGCATCACAGTTGGGGCACGAGCCCTTCTCACGCGCTCAAGGTCCCGCTTAGTGTCCATTCTCCTGCATGGTCTGCACAGACATCTCCGGGTAGGAGTAGGCCGCCCACGGTACCGTCGATCCCTCCGTGGCGTAGATGTAGACGAGCCACCTCCCTGGGCGACCGCAAAGCCCTGGATGTAGAACACGCGTATGATCCCACCAGCGAGACCCTGCGCTCTGCGCCTCTTGACGCCCAGCCCGAACAGGAATTTGATTTTGAACTGGCCACTGTATGTGTCCAGCAATACAATTACCTTCCGGCCGGTTGCGATTAGTCTCTCCATGGACCGGTGGACCATGGAACGGAGGTCTTGCCTCGCGGGGAGCCGCAGAATCCGGACTTCATGACCTCTGTTGTGGATCATCATCACAAACGAAGCGTAAGAGCTCGGAACGTGCTGGACACCGACGATAAGGACGACGGTGGGGAGGTTGTTATTGATAGGCATGATGAGCGACTTGTGGTTTGAATGGTAGACAATAGAGTGGGTCAAGGGTGTAGGAGACCAAGGATGAGGTTACCTGCTTCTCCAAAGATGTTTGGTGGAAGAGTTGATCTTTATACTGAGGGAATGGGCTGACTATCTCTTTGTTTTTGTTCTCACACATATCACTAAGACCACTTCTTAGGGTAATTTTTCATTTTTAGGTCGATTTTAGGTCGATATATCCCGGTAGAGTATTATAGTGGTATAGCCCGCTAAAATCATGTACATCATTGTTGCTATATATCGCTCTTACCTTGTGAGAATGGAACATCTCTTCTGTGTTTTCCTTCGCACTTTCTACGAACTGAGGGCGCTGAAGCCGAACGATGCGCCTACCGTGTGCTTGCAGGCATGTCATACTACTCCCTCACTTGGTGCTGCTGCCACCGACCGTCGAACCTCGCGAGGTTCACACATACTGGACCAGGGTGGGGAATAGGGGCAGGCAGGAGGTGGTGAGTGACCATTGAATGGACCGAATGGTCACCAAACCCGTTCAGAGGTTACTGTACCTATGATAAGCTGCGAGCAATCATACTAAAAAGTACTACTATTGCTTATACTATATCTATGGAGATGCAGAGATCTTACTAGATATCTGTAAGATCATCAAGTGAAGTATGAGAGTAGGACTCGTAGATTAAGAAGTAATATATTCTCAAGGCAGTAAGATACTCAGCTGACGAAATCTACACCTTATCCTCCTTTCGAATCTACAGTGTCAAATGATGAGCCATATACATAGTAGGAAGGCTGACCTTAACTATCACCTTCCGATGATTACTACAGCAAATGATGAAATCCTGGCAGGGGAGTGTATGCCGATTTGTCCGATCTTGTCCCGAATCATATGCGCCTGCCATCCCCGCCTCGCTCTACTTCGTCCTCACCGTCTTTCGGACGAGCCAATCTGCCTCTTTCTTATCTATCCATTTTCATACTTGAGTATACACTTCTAATAATGGTGATGCCCTCGGAACTCTCTGTTCTTTGTCCGCCAAAGCATGTAATTTCCTCACGACAGACAGGCCGAGCGAAGGTGAACGGTGCGTGCCGGTAGGAAAGTCCAGCGCAAGAGATTCAGTCCCCCGTGAAATTTGCAGGGTCTGAAACTCCAGACATGTTGAGAAGAGCCTAGATTCAACCGGAGTCAATGCTTTGCTGCTTTAGTAAACTCGAGATATCCGCAGCTATACCTTGTCGTGATTAGCAGTTCATTACAAGAAGAACAACGCGCACTTGCGGTCGGCCGATGGCTCATACCTGCATTCATGGGCATGGATATGTCCTGTGTCTGGCGAGACTGTATTTCACCCCACTACTCCAGTGAATGAGCAGCCACTTCCAGATGGATGGGCACTGCTCCTCGAGCTCCTATTATCCGGAGCAACAACAGGCTGATCTACGGAGTACCTGAACAAATATCAATACTACGTCCCCCATTCATCCATGAGCAATACCAAAGCCACATTTGGAAAACTCTCCAGATGCTGCTCGTAGAGAAGGCCTGTACCAAAACTCGCTTCAGCCCTGCGGCGTCAGACTTCGGCTACCATAATTACCCGAATGTAACAACATCCGGCTGGGGTTTAACCGCTACACGGGGGTAGCATCACCGCTAATAGCTTGCGGGCTCAATCAGGATCCGGGAACCGGCTCTGTGCTGAGACTCGGCATTCGTAGTCTGCGGTGCAGTCGCTGTGGGCCTATGCAGGTGTAGGCTAGAGTATGATGCGGAGGCTGGAGGGTGGCGTTACAGCGTCTCGGGGCTACTGCCAATCAGCGATGTCGGAGGGTATAGTCAGTCGACGAAGTTGCCAGCTAGGGCGCCACTGAAGTTCTTGTTTGGCCAAGGATGGTGGTAAGGAGAATAGCGCAACGGAAGAGGCTTCGGGTGGGCGTCAGACAAGCCTCAGCGATCGGGTCATGCCGAACACGACAATGCCGCTTTCTATCGCCAGTCTCCGTCGGGAAGAGTCAAAAACCATCTGGCAGACAACAGAAGTAGCTTCAACGACAAGGCATGATGTTTCTCGAACAGGTGCACCCAAAAGATAGTCATCATCGGGCATCCAGAGAATGAACCTGGCGTGAGTCAAGGCCGGGTCTACCCGAGTCTCGGTTAATTGAAGACGAAGAGGGAAAAACTCCGAGCAGAAATCAACCGACTTGATGGGGAAACCCCATTGAAATCCACTCCCCCGGGCGGGTCTGATTCGTTCCCCAAACCACATCCCCGGACCTCCGCATTCCCTGTTGATGATCCTTACTCCTTGAAGAATCCAATGCAAGTCTCGCACCACCTCGTCTTCCCGGCCGTTTTGCCAGGGTGACGCCATGACGTACCGGCCGATTGTAGCACTCCGGGATGGAGATCGCTTCGGCCTGATTGAGCATCATCGGTATTTAAAGCCCAGTCCGGCCCCGAGTCGGCTCTCCGCATCCCCAACCCATCCCGGTGCACTCACTCCTTCTAGTCCGGCGTGGTTTAATGCCATCATGTTTCGTATTACAAACATCTACGGTACCGCCTCTGATCTTATTTTGACCATCCCCAAGCTGACCCGATCTAGTTCTCGCCGCGTTTGGCACCATCGGTGGTGCATTGTTCGGCTTCGATGTCAGGTAGGCTGGCTGCTACCCCGTCGAGGACCCATAACATCCATTGACCCCTGGATAGTTCCATGAGTGCTTGGATTGGGACCGACCAATATCTCGACTATTTCAATTATCCAGACAGTAATCTGCAAGGAGGGGTAAGTTCCTACCGAAACTGAATCTTGTGGCCACACTGACCGCTTGGGAGATTACTGCATCCATGTCCGCTGGTTCTTTCGCCGGTGCACTTGCGGCGGGTTTCCTTTCCGATCGAATTGGCCGTCGGTATTCCCTCCTTGTCGCCTGCTGTATCTGGATTGTCGGAGCCGCCCTACAGTGTTCTGCGCAGAACGTTGCTCATTTGGTTGTTGGTCGGGTGGTCAGTGGACTAGCTGGTAAGCTATCGGATCTCCCCACGGATGCTTTGTGCTCACCATGTTTAGTTGGTATTACTTCCTCGCAGGTTTGCGTCTACCTCGCTGAGCTGGCCCCTGCCCGGATCCGCGGTCGGATCGTGGGTATCCAACAATGGGCGATTGAATGGGGCATGCTTATTATGTATTTGATCAGCTACGGCTGTGGGCAGGGGATTTCCGGCCCTGCTTCTTTCCGCGTCGCTTGGGGCATTCAAGGAATTCCTGCCTTGATTCTGCTTGCCGCTTTGCCTTTCTTCCCGGAGTCGCCCCGATGGTTGGCCAGCAAGGAACGGTGGGAAGAAGCGTTGGATACCTTGGCTGCGATCCACGCCAAGGGCGACCGCGATGATCCCGTGGTCCAGGCGGAGTACGAGGAAGTGCAAGAGGCGGTGCGGGTGGCCCAGGAGGCCAAGGACGTGTCATTCTTGGCTTTGTTTGGCCCGAAAATCTGGAAGCGGACTTTGTGCGGAGTGAGTGCCCAGGTCTGGCAGCAATTGCTCGGAGGCAACGTGGCTATGTACTATGTAGTCTATGTCTTTGACATGGCTGGAATGGTGAGCTCACCCCGGATCTGAAGGAATGCCAAAAAGCTAACGAGAAACAGAGCGGCAACACTACGCTCTATTCGTCCGCCATTCAATATGTGATCTTCCTCGTGACCACCGGCATCATTCTGCCCTTTATTGACCGGATCGGTCGACGGCCGTTATTGATGACGGGGTCCATCCTGTGCATGGCCCTCCACTTTGCTACGGCAGGCATCATGGCCAGCTACGGCCACCACGTCGATTCTGTGGCTGGAAACTCCAACCTGAAGTGGTCGATTACCGGTGCACCGGGCAAAGGTGTCATCGCGTGCTCCTACATCTTCGTCGGTGTCTACGGTCTCACCTGGGTAAGTCATCAGACAAGTCCGCATGCTGGTCCTCATCTCACGATCAATAGGCTCCTGCAGGATGGATCTACGCCTCGGAGGTGTTCCCGCTCAAGTACCGAGCCAAGGGGGTGGGGTTATCGGCAGCAGGCAACTGGATCTTCAACTTCGCGCTGGCCTACTTTGTGTCGCCGGCGTTCACGAACATCCAGTGGAAGACATACATCATCTTTGGGACGTTCTGCACCGTGATGACCGTGCACATTTTCTTCACCTATCCGGAGACTGCGGGTCGCTCTCTGGAGGACATTGATCTGATGTTTGATGCGAATCTGCCGGCTTGGAAGACGTCGCGGCTGCCCGACCGATTTGGCGAGGAGGTTGAGCACCAGCGACACAAGACTGGGGGGGAGGGGGAGAAGGGTGTGGAGACGGCACATGATGAGATGGTCTGAGTGAGTAGGGGTTCTTTTAAAGCAGGCTACTAGATAAGATCAAATATGCCAGTGTCTAGCGCGAATGGAGTCGCCGTTCGATTTGCTGCCGAGATTCTGTCGACACGCCGACAGTTGACGTAATATTATTATAGTAGTTAGAGAGCAGTCAGCTATCCTAGTTCACTCAATCATCGGCATAGTTAGTTCGAACGATTAATCAGATTTCAGCAAAGCTGTAGCTCGACTTGCTGAAACACAAGCCGTGGTAGGTGTGGGAACTAAGTACAAGGTACAGTATCGTGAGAGTAGAGCAGTTGTTTGACTGCCACGCGTCGATTTGTGGAAAATATTTAGCCTAGCGCGTGTGGCTAAGGCTAAACTCTTTCTGGTCACGGGTGTCGAGCAGGTAGGTTGATGCCCTGATGCCTGAGGCAATATTCCGGCAGCTGGAGGTGGCTGAAGACCTGTGATCCCCCCCGCCCCCCCCCCCAACTCGACAATGAGTGCTCTCTTTCTTTTTACTCACAGTACATGTCAACTTGTTCTCCTGGCCAGATACTATGATCTAGGTGGTGTGCTTACTGTCCTGAGAAATATATCTTCGCAGTCAACAACTGCACCCTGAAGAGAGCATTGAGGTATATAACGCTCGACTTCATTGCTCTACTTCACTTAGAGACTGTATGCAGCGAGAGACCCGGATAGTGATCACAATCAATTGTAGTTAGCATTTACTGTCAGAAGGGGCCGGACCCTTCGACTCACCCAGCAAGGATGATGGTGGGGCCGCCTAAAGAAGTCTTTGAACTCAATTAACCTCGCCCGTGATGTCACTGGCTGGTCATCACTGCAAATTTGAGCTGCAATGGCGAACTCGACGAGGTTCTTCATGATACAATCCATACCCAGTATACTCTCGAGTGACATCCTCTTAACCTATCTGAATGGAGTATTGATTTCTTCAAGTCTTCACCCCTTGCAACCACACAAACTGGACCTCAACTGCTCCCACTTTCCCTCCCCCCGCGCAAGTCCCACATGCCCCACATCTCCCACCCTCGATTCATTCTTAATTCAGCCTTGATCTCATCTTCCAACAGCTTAACTCTGTCTGCGTCCAGAGTCACACTATTCTTACACTGAGCTGAGGTAGCCTCTATCTCTGCTACTGAGCTCGTTGCGTCCTTGCACGCGACTCGATATCGGCCGAATCCGGGTGCTGCCCGGAATCTCAGGCAGCATGTCGCCCACCAGCTCCCCGCAGCCGTCCATCAACGGAGAGAGCGAGGATGCACCGGACTCTGACCTCACGCGCACGGAATCCATGCGCTCCGCCGCGGATCGCTTCAGCCCGATCCATGAGCTGGTCTTCGTGCTGGTCGTGTGTATGGCGCAGTTCATGACGCAGGCCGCGCTGGGCGCCTGTCTGGCCCCGCTGGCCATCATCGGCGACGGGCTCAACATTTCCCAGCCGGGGATCCTCAGCTGGCTGATCGCGGGCTACTCCCTCACCGTCGGCACCTTCATCCTGTTCTTTGGTCGACTTGGTGACCTCTTCGGCTACCGACTCATGTTCATCATCGGGTTTCTCTGGTTCGCGCTCTGGTCGATGGTCGCCGGGGTCAGCGTCTACTCCAACTACATCCTCTTCATCTTCGCGCGAACCCTGCAAGGGCTGGGGCCCGCCATGCTGCTCCCCAACGGGCTGGCCATTCTCGGGGCGACCTACCGCCCCGGCCGGAAGAAGCACATGGTCTTCTCGCTCTTCGGCGCGATGGCGCCCAACGGCAGTGTGATTGCCGCCATCATCGCCGCGGTCTTCGCGCAGCTCGCCTGGTGGCCCTGGATCTGGTGGTCGATGGCGCTCTGGTGCTTCCTCCTCGCCATTCTGGGCATCTACGCCATCCCGCCCACCCCCACCCCCGCGCGCATCCGCACCCTCTCCGCGCGCGAGCTCTGCTCCGAGATGGACCTCCTGGGCGCTACCCTCGGCATCACGGGCCTCGTGCTGGTGAACATCGCCTGGAACCAAGCCCCAGTGGTCGGCTGGTCGCAACCCTACGTCTACAGCCTGCTCCTCGTCGGCCTGCTCATCCTCGCGGGCTTCCTCACCTGGGAAACTCGCTTCGCCCGTCACCCGCTCATTCCCTTCCATGCCCTCACCCCCGACGTCTCCTTCATCCTCGCCTGCGTGGCCTGCGGGTGGGCCAGCTTTGGCATCTGGATTTACTATTTCTGGCGCTTTCTGGAGGACATTCGGGGGATCTCCCCGATCGTGGCCTCCGTGCAGTTCCTCCCCCCCGCGATCACCGGGATTATCGCCGCCTTCTCCACGGGCCATCTGCTGAGCAAACTCCACCCCGGCTGGATTATGGTTATCGCCATGGCGGCGTTCACGCTGGGCAATGTCCTCTCGGCAATCACCCCGGTGCACCAGACCTACTGGGCGCTGTCCTTTGTGACGCTGCTGATCATCCCCTTCGGGATGGATATGTCCTTCCCCGCGGCGACGGTGGTCTTGAGTGATGCAGTCGGCAAAGAGCACCAGGGGGTGGCGGCCTCCTTGGTGTGCACGATTGTGAACTACAGTATCTCGTTGGGACTGGGGTTTGCGGGCACGGTCGAGGTGCATGTGAACCACGGGGCGGAGACCTTCCATGATACGTTGGTCGGGTACCGGGGGGCGTTTTACATGGGGATTGGGTTGGGGGGATTGGGCTTGGTGACGAGTTTGGTTTATGTGGTACATGCGGTGGGGAGGGGGAAGCAGCGGGAGAGAAGGGAGGTGAAGGAGGGGACAGGGGATGCGTAGTATGGTTTGTTTCTATTTGGTGGATTAGAGGGTTATAGAGCATGGATTCAATACGAACCCAACATAGTAGTTACAGAAATCCCCCTCCTGCCCACGAACCAATTACAGATCATAAGTATGCGCCTGCACATTGATCGTCTCCACGGTGAAAGTCTTCGAATCCGACGTCTTCAGCCCTGTGGAGCTAACCTCGTTGGTCGCCAGGGTGCCGGCGAAGGTGCTGTCCGCGGCGTTGAGGATGATGGTTGTGTCGAGGTATTCTGCTTGCGTTAGCTTGGGACATAAAATTGAAGATTGGAGTAGAAGTAAGGGGGGTGTTGCATGGTTCTATCAATCAATTGAAGGATAGCATGGAAAGTGCATCATTCACCCATGAAGGTACGGTACAGCTGGAAAGAAATAAGGCAAGGCAAAGCAAACTTACGGTGCGCGCGCGCAGTGCTCTTGCAAGCATTGTCCTGGCACTCAACAGCCGTACCCCAGCCCTGAGCTTGACCGGAGCCTGTAGGTTGCAGTACATTAGTGCTTGTCTCTCCAGAAAAAAAAAAAAAAAAAAAAAAAAAAAAAAAAAAGGGGACGGGCGTACTGGTCGAAAGAGTCGAGACGACTTTGCCGTTCAGCGAGACGGTCTGGTCGTACTTGGCGGTGGAGTCGTTGTATTTGTCTGGTTCACTCTTCTTAGCCCTGTATCTAGTGAGTAAAGGGGAAGGATGGAGTAGTACGTACATTGCATAGTCACCTTGTCGCCCGCGTTAGCGGGGACCTGTGTTCCACCGAGCTGGGTGTCTGTCCGTTTTTTTAGTATGGCTTATCATATGACAAGGGAGCGAGGGACTTACCCTCGAGGGTACTGGCCCAGATACACCACTGGCCGGATGTACCGCCACAGTTACTGCACAATGCACATTTTAGCAAGACTTTCCAGGTGAGTCCCGGGGGGGATAATCAACTCACGCATTAGGATCGGAAAACGATACCGCAAGCGCCTGGATCAGGTCGCCACCGCTGGTGCCCATGCCAGGCCACAGCGCAAGACGGTCAGCCACGGGGCTGGGAACCTCTGGAAGCACGAGGGTCGTGGTGGCCTCGCGGATCCAGCTTTGCGTAGGGCCCAAACTGAAGTAGGGACCGAAGCCCACGGTCGACTGGGCGTGGGCCAGGCCGAGAACGGCGAGGGCGGCGAGGGCTTCAAGACGGGGCATTGGGAATGTACAGTATGATGAGGAAGCGAGGGGGTACGAGATAGTGAGTTCGAATGGAGAGAGGAGCTGCCGTGGCTTTTTGTGTACGTCGCGGGACAGCCCGGGGGGGAGGTCATATTCATCACGGAGGTGTATCCAGAAAGGCTGTTCGGGATGAATTTGTTTCGTGTTTGTACCAAAGCAGTGCAGAGGATGTTTCAGAGCAAGACCTGCGCCTTACCAGAACCCAGAACACGGCATGTTTTGATGTTAGGGACCGGGAATTGTGGTCTGAGCAACGCTTTAGTGTCACTCCGATACCAAATGCTCCACCCCCGTTTCAAGCTGCCCCTGAGCCGTGAATCACTGCCACTTTGAGCAGGCTGAAGCAATCATGTAAATGGCTGAAAGTATGAGGAACGCAGGAAGAAAGATCGGACAATTGCTCCATGTGAGGTAGAGTGAGGCTAAGTCGCGAATGCTGCGGTTCATAGTATATTATATGTATGTGGTGGAGTAAGGCGAAAGCTTGGCCAGACAAGCCTAACGACCCATAACTACTGTATGACCCTGAGCCCTGAGTATATTATTTATCATAATTGAGCCTAAGTTACCATGTTCATTCAATATGCACCGAAAACACACGCCACGGAAATGGAGTAGTGCAGGCCGATGCCCTTGGGCGATGATCTTCTTGGGGAGCTCGATCCCGACAAGCACCAGAGTTGCCGTAGTGAATCAGCCAAGCCCAGCAGTTCATCCTGCGCAATCTGGCGAAGAGATGCTGTGGGTTGTAATTAGATTAGTTAGAGGTGGTCAATGCTTAATTATCAAATGGACTGAGAGTGGTGGAGATTATGTGATAAGATGCTTTCTCTTGTGGTCCTGCAAGGCCCAGCGTTTTTCCGTGCGTCTAATGCCCTCCAGGCTTTTTTTTTCCCCCTTTGTCTCTTCTCAATCTCCACCTTCTTTTTTCTCGATTTCTGCACCAGGCAAGAGTACCTTCTCAGTGATCGACAGCACAACTTGAGCAGTGGATTGTTGAACCAGGGGATCAATCAAGCATTCGACTCGAAGTGGATCTGGGGAAAATCCGGGGATGAAATGCTACGGCCGGATTCAGCCGGCTGTTGACGCCGCCGGGACCCCGGATTGGGAGCGAGGCTTGGGCAGAAGGCCCAGCCTGCTCCATCCATGCCTCATGCTGCAACCATATTCAATCCATTTCACTCGATTAGTGAGAGACTATCTTCGGGTGCATTGAGGGCAGCAAGAACCACTATTCGCTAACCCGACCACTGCACAAGAAGAGGCAGTCAATTGAGTTGCTACGGCAAGGGGGGTAGCCTCACAGACACTAGTAACAGTATTGGCTTCTACGTGTCACAGTGGCGCTCAGAAGTGCAGGTGCAGTACAGAACGAAGAGTTAAGTACAGGAACGGAATTCATGGATCACTAACCACTTGGGACATATGTCCTAGCCACTGACCATGATTATGATGACCACGTCGGAGTGGTATGCTCGACCGGTGTATTGTGGGTAATGGGATGAGGTACGACCCGGCATTCATGACAGCTTTTACGCCTTGCTTCTTATCCTCTACCCTGTGAGTTGGAGGTAAACCCCTCTGACAGACACCTTCATCACTGGCTGTCCACATCCAACCCCACCGATCGTATCAGTCCGGACTTTACATACCGTCACTCGTGCTACTCTAAGCGCCACATCGGAGTCCGGATGAGGACCGAGAGCGAGGAGATCTCTTGGGCGTCTTAGTCCCTGAGGTAAGCATATCCCCTAATCTCATCAGCCCTGATGGCCTTCTTCTCGGAGGAATTGGGAGAGAGATTCCTGCGATTGAACATTGACATAGGCAGGAGCTACTATTGGTTCCTTCAAAGGACACATCAGTTCATACACGAGACGATGAGTATCAGGGTGAATGTGGGGTGCATGGCAAAAGTCTACTCGGGCCCGACTGTATGAGACAACAACCTCAGGTTGGCACATCCGATCATCAAATAGCGCAGGCGAGTGTCGAACTGTGAGCCTGGTAGCGAAAATTTGAGGAGTCGAGCTGATTTCAAGGATTGTCAGGGTTAGCTTCCGTGGCGAGAGTGGCAGACGAGTGCTGACCGGACCAAGTACGCAAATCCTTCTCCAATCCTACAACAGGGTGATGAGATTCCTTCCCTCTTATCTTGACCCAAATTTAAGCAGGTTCGAAAGCTATTGTCAAAGACAATCGGAAATGCGACCGTAGGAACTTGGATAACTACCGATACGGAGTACCTCGTAGCACTCACTCACCTGTCGCCACGTGAAGCACCATCGAAGCAGGGGATACCAATTAAATAGCAATGGATCTCTGCCACAACCTCATTAAGATCAGTACAGACTGGACTTGTGCTTCACATGCATAACAAAGGGGATAAGACAAGCAATCAAGCCTTTTGTCTCCTTAATCCAACATGTCTCCGGCGATAGCCGGTAGTGTTTATCCGACCTAACGCCATCAGCGATAGATGTTATCGCGCCAATCAAATACTGATCTACTGCAGTGAGTGCTGCAATTGGTCTAGCAGGGCCGCTAGCTGCATCTCGCCCGGACGATAGTCGCAGTCCCAGTGCCTTAGACTCGCCCGGTCAGACTGAGCATGACGTTTGAATCTACTCCCGTAGTAAGCGCTGAATACAGGATCCTCTCCTTACCCGCGCCGGCCCCTTCTGAGGCTGTTGATTCGCGTCAGTAGGGAATAGACTATGCTGTACTCCGCATTGCCGACCTGCTCACTCGGAGATAAGAGATTTTGCTCTTGGAGCTTTGGATGGGTTTTCTTGGGTGCAATTGCTTGGGTGGCATTTGCAGGGCTCCGCCTGTTGTTGGCCTCGACCGACCCCGTTCCATTCCTCGCCTGCAAGGGATCAACTGCGCGCCACCCCAGACGATACTGTACTAGCTGCCCACCACGCGAGCACAACGTGAGCTTGCTTCCTTTGACGGCTGAACTGGCCGCTTCCGGGCGCACAGCCGGGCCGGGCGTGAGGGTCATCTGTCCAACCTGGAGCCGATGTAACATTCCCCGGACGAAACAGCATGGCGACACGAGACGGTCTCATGTGGAGCCGATAACAGCTGCCTCCTGATTGTTCGGTGGCCAAGCCTGACATTAAATGAGTGGCACAGGCCTTACGCCTCCGATAGCGTGCGAGGTCTTCTTATTGGTGAACGTGCAGTGGTTATCAGCGCTACTTCAGCATCATCCCTCCCCTGTCTTCCAGAAGGGTTCGTCGGTCTTGCTCGCAGCGGACAGGCCGAAGGAAGCGAGCTGCGACACAGGCAATCAGACCCGACTGGAGGACGCGATAAGGCTTTCTGCCTGGTAATGCAAATCCTGATAACGAATCCAGGAAGTGGGCTGAGGGACTAGGCTTATCTGTCGGACGTACCTTGCTCTGCCCCTACCTCACCAGATCACTCGGGGCCGGAGGTGCAGGCGGACTGGTGGTTGCACGACATTGGCAGGCAGGGAGTCGTATAATAGCGCAGTTCCCCACTCAAAAGAACGTGGTGTTCCTTCGTCTGCTTGGTTGTTCTCTTCTCTCCTACCTATCTCTCAGTGGTCATTCACCATGGACGCCCACGGTAGCGCACCTGCCTACGAAACCTCCAGTTCGAAGGAGAAGCACCTCGAGCCTCAAGGCGGATGGACATCTTCTGATCTCGACCATGGCGCCGAAACCGATCTGCACCGCTCGTTGTCGACGCGGCATTTGACCATGATTGCCCTCGGCTCCTCCATTGGAATGGGACTGTGGCTGGGGAGCGGCACATCTCTGAGCGACGCCGGACCTGCATCGTTGTTTCTGGGGTACATCTTGAGTGGATCGGTCATCTGGGCCGTCAGTCACTCGATTGGCGAGATGGCGGTCATGTATCCTTTGCCTTCGGCCTTCACGCAGTGGACTTCGATCTTCATTGATAAGTCGATGGCTTTTTCCCTCGGCTGGGCCTACTGGTTCTCCTACTGGATTACTATCGCCAACGAACTGCAGGTATGCTTACTGCATGGGTCATACGATCATCACTGACGGCGAGTGGACAGGGAGTCGTGACGGTGCTGAGCTTCTGGACGACCGCTGTGCCTACTGCCGCCTGGATTAGCATTTTCTGGGTGGTTATCGTCTTGATCAACGTTGTGGCAGTCAAATTCTTCGGCGAGGTTGAGGTCGCTGCCTCGACCATCAAGTTCGGCTGGATCTTTGTGGTGATCATCTCGTGTATTGGTACGTCGGTTGCGAGTCGTCATGGTGGTGAATGCATCAGCGGCTGACATCCTTCTAGTGATCTCTGCTGGTGGAGCTCCGGCAGAGGGACCGATCGGCTTTCGGTATTGGAATGAAGACGCCTTCATCAACGGGTTCAAGGGCTTTCTGTCCGTGATGCCGACCTGCATTTTCGCCATGTCCGGCTCGGAAAACGCGGCGTTGGTGGCCGCTGAGACCGATAATCCCCGCAAGGCCGTTCCTCGCGCCGTCGGGTCCATCTGGATCCGCTTGAGTTTATTCTACGTCCTGGGCAGTCTGATGATTACAATTACCGTCTCTCCGATGGACCCCAATCTGTTCGGTGGCAGCGGAGTCAACGCCTCCCCATTTGTTATCGCCTACCGCAACGCGGGTCTAGCCCCGTTGGCGCATATTATGAACGCCGTCATTTTCATTTCTGTGCTGTCCACGGGGAGTATCTCGGGGTACGCTGGCTCCCGCACTCTGATGGGCTTGACACACCTGAACATGGCCCCTAAGGTTAGTCGTCCTTCCCCCACTTCCAATACCTCCTTTGTGCAAGATCAACCACTGACACAACTCATCTGCTTCCTTAGATCTTTGGCAAAGCCGACAAACAAGGCCGTCCCCTCGCCGGTCTCTTCGTCACCCTCCTCATTGGTGGCGGCCTCTCCTACCTCAACGTCTCCAACTCCGGCGCCACCGTCTTCACCTGGTTCTCGAACCTGACCTCCCTCTTCACGTTGTTCGGATGGGGCACGATCTGTCTCTCGAATTTGCGCATGCGCTACGCCTGGAAAGTGCAGGGGCGCTCGGTCGAGGATCTGCCCTGGCGCTCCTGGGCGTATCCGTATGGCGCGATCTGGGGTCTGTTCTGGTGTGTGATTCTGATCATCGCGGAGTTTTATTTGAGTCTGTGGCCGCTGGGCGGCAGTCCCAACGCGAAGGACTTCTTCGCGAATTATGTTTCCGTGGTGGCGATTGTGGTCTTGTATATTGGGGCGCGGTGTTATTATCGGGGGCCGTGGTGGGTGGATGCCCGGACTATTGATTTGGATGCCCAGAGGCGATTTTACGTCGATGCGCATGATGTGGAGACCAGGCCGGAGCGGAAGGGGCCATTGGGGCTGGTGAGGAAGGCGGCGGATATGGTTTTCGATTGATCGAATCGTCGGGGTGGTTGGGGGTTGTGTACCTAGTATTTTAGTACCTAGTATTTACTTCGTGGGGTCTGGGTCTGTTGTAATCATAGAATAAATTGGGGGTTATTGTTGACCCTATATCCAGGAAGTGTTGTGTATTCATCTCTGTGAGGAGGGGGACTCCAAACAGGATCAGCATAGTGTAGAAACCGTGGACTTGAAACCTGGATCTTTCCTGGTCTCTGGTCTTAAGTATGTAATTCGATGCCCTTTTCATGCCTCTATGCCTTCTTTCATGTGTGTATGGCTGTGTCATGACTGGGAAAATCTAATCATCCACACCTTGTGGTAGTCGCATCGATGACATCTCAACAACAAAACTTCATGTATCTTTCAAACATACTTAAATATAATCACTCCTACACAAGCCCCCCCAAAATTGTTAAAGTCGTGGTAGGGAAGACGTTCCTTATAAGGTCATTATGATCATGAAGTTGTTGATTGTCCCAGGATCCCGAGACGGGACGAACTAAACTGAGATCCGCCAAAGGCGGAACAACAGGGCAGAGTCCTCAAAACCACCAGCAGCCATTACAAAAATACTCATCCACCTCCCTCGCAGCCTGCTCTCCATCACAGCCAGGGCCCCCTAACACAGCCCCCACATACCCATCCGGCCTCACAATCACCACCGCTGACTCCCCCGCATCGGCACTGCCTAGCCACCTCCGCGTGCAGCCCCCCTTCTCCCCGCCCGCCTCATCAAGGTAGACCGTCCACCGACTCTTTTGCAAAATATCCGGCAAATCTTCAATCTCGAAGCTCTGCCGCGGTGCGGTCGTTAGCAAAGCAAACGTCACCACCTGCGAGACGGATGTATATCGTCCATGGCTCAGATAGATATCGTCGGGAGCTTGCTTCCGTTCGTTCTGAGCATAGCTCTCCCCCGCTTGCGAGGTCATTCTGCCCACTACACTCCTCTCGCGCAGGATGGCGGCACAGAATGCGGCGAGGAAGTCGTTGTGTTGCACGTCCGGGACGAGAAGATACAGCCGGAATTGGCCGAGGAGGGGAATGTCCAGTTGGACAGAGACAGGGTTCGCATCGATGTATCGTGTCACGAGACTGGAGGGGAGGCAGGCGCCGGGGTGAATGCTGCCTGTCAGCTTGGTGGCTTCGTGGGTGTGTCCGTTGTGCTGCTTTTCCGTGCGTTCCCAGGGATGGGTGAGTACGCTGTCTGGCGGGTACTCCGCACCAAACCCGGCGATAAAGCGGATATGCTCGTCAAAGTTGCGGGCGAGAGCGGCTTCGCCTTGAGCGAAGGCAGCTACGTGGCTGGCGTCGAAGGCGATGAGGTCGTTGGCGATCTTGCGGCGTTCGCGGGAGTAGCTCGATAGGAGGCAATTCGTGGCGAGACCGCGCGCGTGCAGATTGATCTTCCATGCGAGATTCAGGGAGTCATGCATGCTGGTGTTAGCCCCCTGCGCCGCGAGAGCAGAGTGCACATGGCCGGCCTAGATAGATGATTAGTATATGATGTTTGGGGTCCTGCGAGCCGGGAGGAACACGACATACATCCCCGGCAATGAAGATCCGGTGGTCGGGATCGGAGAAATTGCGCGCCACCCGCTGGTTGACGATGTAGTTGCCAAACCATTCTATCGCCCGGGGAATCAGCCTCGATTCCATTGGACGGATGGTGTTGATGTGGATGGGTATACTATACCGATGCTCTTCCACTCGAGCGGAAACGGCGCCATCGCCGCACGCGCCCGAGCCATCACGTACTCCGGGGTCGCCATCGACTTTGGGACTCGTTCCCCGTGGGTCGCGCTCAACTCGACGTATAACCGCGTCATGTTGCGTTCCCGGGGGATCCAGAGGATCGATCCGGCCGTGTGGGAGCGGACGGCGACTTTGCTCCACAGGTCGGGGAAGGTGGTTTCAATTTCCCCTATCGTCGTTTCCATAGTGTATCAGCAGCCCATCATCAACCACTGTGCCAGCATACAACAGAAACAACATACCATCCAGAACACCCCAACTCGCATTCGTCCTCTCCCCCTCCAACTGCGCATCCGGAATAAAATCCCGGACCTTCGACCGCGCCCCATCGCACCCCACCAGATACTTGGTGTACACGATGCGCTCAGCGCCTGTTTTCACGTCCTTGTATATCACTCGCAAATCGCCCGCTGCCTCCCTCTCCACCGACACGAACTCGCTGTTGCGCGACACAGACCCCCCGCGACTTTGGATGTCTTGGATGAACACCTCCTCGAGCATGCCCTGGTGCGCGAGGAGGATGTAGGGGTCTGGGGCGCCGACGAGGTGGTCCGGGTAGTGAATCTTGCGGCCGGTGCGACGGAGGGGGTGTTCGGGGGTGGAGTCCTACCTCCGGTATGTATGGTCAGTCCATCTGTGGACTTACCGTAGAGGATTGAGAGGAGTGGGCGGGTCATACATACCCAGAAGGCGATGTCGTAGACTTTGGCCCCGTGGCGTAGCAGCGGGTCAGCCAGGCGGAGCTGTTTCAGCGTTTCGATGGTCTTGGGCTGCAGACCATCTGCTTTGCCGGTGGAGGTCTGGTCGGGACGGTCGTCGAGGATGAGAGTCGGGGTGCCATAGCGGAGGAGATTGCATCTGTGGTTCGGTTTCAGTTGTTAGTGAAGCTGTAGCGGCAGCGAGTGGGGGAGGGAGCGGGGAAGGCGGGGAAGAGGGGATTATACGCCAGCATTAAGCCAGAGGGACCAGCCCCGACGATCACGACCGTTGTAGATTCAGGAGGAGTCATTGTCTGGGGGTGTGTGTGTATGTGTGTAATGTGCGATTGGGTTAGTAGGATAATTATTGTCAGAGCTGGAAGAAGATATATGTAATCATTGAATATGAAACTACAACTGCTCGGGAGGAAGACCGACCAACCCACCCCCTCCCCCCACCTTTGTACTTCAAAGTTGCGACCGATAAGCACAGCTTTGCAGGCTACTTCTTGTAGCAGCAGAAGTTATAGTTTATATTGTACTACCACTAGTCACTTACCACTTCGTCACTCCTCCATCCACCACAATGTCCCCCCCCGTCATATACCCACTCGCATCACTGGCCAGAAACACGCACGCCCCCATGATATCCTCCGGCTCGGCTATCCGCCCATTCATCGCATCGCCCTTCCACTCTTCGACCAGGTGGGGGAACTGCCCGAGTGAATATTAGCTCGACTCTGTTATCACGCCGTTTCGCACCTACAGCAGCCGTCATTTCCGTGCGCACATAGCCCGGGGAGATCGAGTTGACACGGATACCCTGCGGAGCTGGTCAGCTTTCCAACCATCACAGAAACACAGTAAGTTTAAGCAAATCCTGACATATTCCGCCAACTCCTTTGCAATCGCCGGACACATCGCCCTCACCGCCCCCTTGGAACCACAATACGCGCTGCACAGCTGCGACCGCACGGCGATGTGGCTGGCCATGCTGGCCACCAGCACAATACTCCCCTTGCTCGTCTTATTGGCGATCATCTGTCTGGCCGCGCGTTGGGCCGTCATGTACACGCCCAACACGTTGACGCCGAGCAGGGCGGCGTGGTCTGCGTAGGTGAAGTCGAGGAAGGGCTGGTGGCGGTTGATGCCTGCGCAGGGCACGCAGATGTCCAGCGCGTTGTCGAAGTCGGTTTGGAAGGCTGCGAAGCCGGCGTCGAGGGAGGGTTCGGAGGAGACGTCCACTCTTGTGGTCTAGTTAGAGTAGGTAGTAGATAATATGGAATGAAGAAGAATACTTGTAGTAGGCAGTCCGCACGCCGCACTCACTCGCGATTGCCTCGAAAGCTGGGTCCGGGGGAATCATGTCGAAGATGGCGACGTTCGCGCCGGCTTCGGCCAGACCGCGCGCGAAGGCCAGGCCGCAGCCGCGGGCTCCGCCGGTTACCAGTGCTGTTCGGCCTTGGAGGGAGAACTAACGGAGTACTTCTGGTCAGCAGGATGATTCTCCAAGGAAGGGGGAAGGAAGAGGATTGACTCACGCGAGACATGATGTGGTGTGTTGTATGATTGATGATCGGGTGTTGTTGAATACTACTTACATTAGTAGTACTTCGTAACTGAAGTGTGACGGGTTATAAATAGCGATAAGATACTGTAAGTTGGAGGCAGCGGGGAGCTTAGCTTCACCCCCATTTTTGTCACTGGCAGCTCCCCTCCCCTCCACTTTCAGGATAGCTGAGTATTTCAACTGACAGTACTTAGCTTATTTATCCACTTCCCCAGAGTGCCACCTGATCTCTTCAATTCGATTCACAAGGAACACAAAACAACACCTACAATATGGCCCCTCCCATCCACATCAAACAACCTCAAACCCGCCCCGAACAATGTCGCCTTAACGTATACCCCTTCCTCCCCCCCCAAGAAACCCTTTTCTCCCCCAATCTCTCTGACCACTGGCTAAAACTAAAGCATACAGATAATAATCATCGGCGCTGGCCTTGCCGGCCTCGGTACCGCGATTGCCTGCGCCCTCGCCGGCCACACCGTTCACATCCTCGAAGCCACATCGTCGATCCGCGAAGTCGGCGCCGGCATCCAAGTCCTCCCCAATAGCGCACGAGTCCTCACCCACTGGGGTCTGTTGGAGAAGCTCACCCCACACATGACAGTTCCCCGCCTCTGCAATTTTCGGGGCTGGAAGGGCGAGGTGATTAGCAGTTTGGATTTCCATGCCTCGGAGGCGCAGTACCCCGGGACGTGGTATCGGGATTTTCATCGCGCGGATTTGCAGCGGTGTTTGCTGGAGCGGGCGGAGGAGCTGGGAGTGCTGATGACGTGTGGGGTTCGGGTTGTGGATGTTGTGCCCTCGGTTGATCCTGAGGGTGCGTCTGGGGGGGCAGGAGATACAGCGACGGCGGTCGCAGCGGACGGGCGGGAATGGAGGGGGGATTTGGTGATCAGCGCGGACGGGGTATTCGGGACCCTGAGCGCGAAGATGCTGCAGCGAGACGACCCCCCGGTCAAAACCGGGGACCTGGCGTATCGTCTGCTACTGGATACGAAGAAGATGTTGCAGGATGAGGAGTTGAGGGATTTCGTCGTCAACCCGCAGGTGAATTATTGGTTGGGGCCGGGGAAACATGCTGGTGCGTTGCCTGCCTGCCTGCCTGCCCCCCGGGATTCGTTCTACTTACTTGGGATTGAAGTGAGTTTCTGACAACCACTGGCAGTGAATTACGTCCTCCGTCAAGGCGAACTCTTCAACATGGTCCTCCTCGTCCCCGATGACATCCCTGAAGAATCCCTCGCCACCACCGTCGAAGGCAACGTCGAGGAAATGTGCGGCTTGTTTGAAGGCTGGGACCCCAAGTGAGTCCAGTGCCCATCCCATTCCAACAATTCACTTCAGTGGTGCTAACAAGCACCCCCCGCAGAATCCAAAAACTCCTCAAACTGTGCCAGTCCGTGCAGAAATGGCGGCTGTGTATCCGCTTCGGGGACTGCGAGTGGGTGCACCCCTCCGGATCGTGGATTATGCTCGGCGATGCAGTGCATGCGACACTACCGTACCTGGCTTCAGGGTATGTATCTCGTGGATAGCCGAAGGGAAATGAGATCCCGAGCTAGGTAAATGACATCGACCAGAAGGCTAATCTCAATCAATCAGGGCCGGCATGGCATTCGAAGACGGCGCCGTCCTCGGAGAATGTCTCTCGCGTCTCCCGTCGGATCCAGCGGTGGATAAATCCTCCCCTGCCTTCCTCGAGGCAAAGCGCCATGCGCTGGCGGTTTTCGAAAAGTGCCGCAAGCAACGAACGAAGATGGTGGTGGAGAGAGGGAATGTGCAGCAGTATCTGTATCACTTGGACGACGGGCCGGAGCAGGAGGAGCGAGACCGCAAAATGCGCATGGTGCCGACCCCCGAGGGGGAGGCGCTGGCGTGGAGAGATCCCGGGTTGGCGCCGAAGTTGCTGGGTTATGACCATATTGCTGATGTGAGTGACCTTTGGACTGGCTGACCGGTTGGATGCAGGACTGACACTGGACCAGGTGGATCGGAATTGGAGTTTGGGTGAGAAGGAGGATGTGAGGGAGGCGAGGCTGTAGGAGGAAGGATGAGATCAGACTGTCTTGTCTTGGCAACCTGTATACAGGATAATATATCAAGCATTTTGGATATGTCAGCCACGTGCTGGACGATGAGAAAGAAGTTATACTGGGGTTGGAGTTGGTAGCTCGATACTTTACTCCACGGGTGACGTAGAAGTTCTTACGCTTTATGTCTGGCCCTGATCTTTAGGTACTGGAGATAGTTTCATATGTAAATAGACCATTGACATCTTAGCCTAAAGGCCTCTCTGGTGGTATGGCTTGTAACTTGAAGGAAAGAATTGTGAAAGATCATTGAAAGCAAATGCTTGGACTGATGGTCAAGTAACTGAGGGGTATTCGGTATCGAAACACCCCGGTTAGAACGGTCGGAGAATGCTCATATATTGCAATGCTAGAATAGTTTAAGCTGAATTCGTTCCTCTGACATCTATATTATATGGATCTGGAACCGAAATTGCAAAGTCAACCCTGATATTATTAGATGCAAGTGAACCAAACATATATGATGGTAGGCCATCCATCAAGGAGACCGTCATACCATAACCGGAAACAAAAAAAAACATAGGAGAGCAATGAGTGACATCGATCAGACAAAGGAAATATAGATAAAGAGTGACCACCCCAGTTCTACTTCACAAGTCGTTCATTCATTCCCCGATCCCTTGTGCCTGACGTGCCTGACGCCAGGCTGCGACGGGTCTCTGTTCTCTCCGACGGTCTCATTCTCTGCTTTAGACGGGGAATTTCACTCCCGTCCGATCGGTAATGCGAGGTTGCGACAGCACTCGAGGTAAAGCTCGAGCCTTCGGGTCCTGGTTAAATCGAAGTCGGTCTCGCTTCAAGCTGAAAAGCTTGACCATAGCCCCCATGGCCTGCTCCTCATTCAGCTGGAGCTTGTCCAGCTCTTTATCTCCCACCCCCTCCAAAGACAGATCCTTGACACACGCGGCCACCATCCACCGGGCCAAAGTTTCAACGTCGCGCGCGTTGCTCCAGCAGGGGAACATCGAGAGGATCTGAATGGCACGTGTGAATTCACGGTGGCTCGGCGTGCGAGGGTCGGTCAGATAGAGTCGAGGCCCGGCAATTTTCTGCTCCGTCAGCCGTCGGTCCAGCAGTCGCAGACACTCTCGGGGAGTCGGATTCCGGAAGATGATCTCTTCCTGAAACAATGCTGCCAGGCGAGGTCGATTAGCCAGCATCTGGTCCATCTCTTGGGCTGGTCCAGCCAGAATCACCACGGTCTGATCCAAATACCGGGGGAGTTGGTAGACGAGCTCATCCACCGCATGCTTCGTAGGCCCCTCGACCTCACCCAGACGATGGGCATCTTCGATGAACAGAACCCGACCGCGACTACGGTCGAGTTGGGCCCCCCGGGCGCGAATCGCAGTTGGGTACATGTGCGGGGCGAGCAAGTCGGCGATCGAACAAGGCACCAGTTCACCATGCGACAACATTCCCATTTTGTAGAACAGGGTGCCAAGCTCACGAGCGACGGTTTTCTTGCCTGTGCCTATGAGACGTGTTAGCACTTTGCACAAATCAACCCGTAGGCGGAAACTTACCCGCCGCGCCCTTGAAGACAAAGCCGCAAGGCATTCGCTTGCTCGGGTTCAGGCCCTGCATCCAGGAGATCTTCATCTCATGGTGATACCTCTTCAGGACAGCGATGATATCGTCGGAAACGATAGATTGACGCAGCTCCTCGCGAAAGTCTAAGGCGGGTGTCCCGCCCACACGCTCGGGGTTGAAGTCCCTTCCCTCGAGAATGCGAGGCATGGGCTCGCCCTTCGCGCCGACGCGTGTCCGACGCTCAAAGTGATACTGCGCTGCGGTGAGAAGATGCTCCACCGCGCGCGCGTGATCGAAGTCCTGGCGCATGCGGGCCGTGTCAAGCATGTCCAGTGCGGCCTGGAAGGCGTCAGGAGTGACGTCCAACTCCTGCTCGCGGAGCTTGCTGTGGAAGAGCTCCTCCAAGTGGTCGCGTGTCAGAGGTGCGAATTGAACAAGCTGCGTGTCCATCGCGCGACTCAGACGCGAATGCGACCCTGTCTGGTGCAGGACGTGACTGACCGCATCGTGCGTGCCCACCACGACCGTGCAATGATTGTCCTGCGGTGCCCAGAGAGTCTCCAAGGCACTGGGGTCCATTACAGGGTGATTCTGAGAAGTCTCCTGCCGGTCAGAGTCGACATCGATAACCAGAACGTTACCGCTGTTACTGTCGACAATGTCGCGGATGCTGTCTGCGTCCAGTTGCGAGATGGCTGACCACGGTTTGACCCGGACTAAACGAGTTAGCAGGCTTATTCTTTGCAGCAGGAAATCCCTGACTTACCCTCTCCGTTCGTCAATAGTCCCAGCTCAAGGAGAATTTGGGCGTACAATCGAACCGCAGTGCTTTTTCCAGTGCCTGGTGGCCCGGCGAAGATGCGGTTCACTCTGAGCGGCAGACGACGCTGGTTGCGAATTTCGCGGTGGTAATTCTCCTCGGCTGTGTCGAACACATCAGCGACCGACATGCGCAGGGAATCCTGGCCAACCAGTTTCTGCATGGCCGCCCATGCTTCGCTGTGGTTGCGTGTCTGCTCGGGTCGTGGACCCAGTAGATCATCCTTTGAAAAGAAGAAATAATCCACCTCATCCATGGCGCTGTCCTGCTGATCGGCAAGACAGTGGGCCTGACGCTGCGCGACCGTCTTGACCAGCTCGCGCACGGCATGGGCGTTGGTGAAGCCCGACATGGCGCGCCCGCGCGCCAATCGTCGAGCCGCAGCCTGGACGTACGGACCCTCAAGGCCACCCTCAACCTGCATGCGACCTTGATATTCCAGCACGATGCGCCGGGCAATAAGCTGAGCGAGGTCGTTGCGATCGAAATCATAGAAACGCAGTGTGCTGCAGATGCGTTGCTGCAGGCGCGGATGGTCGCGCAGGAAGGTCAACAGGGGCGTCTCCTCGCCGGAGAAGATCACCACATTGCGACCTGTCTTGCGCTCAACAGCCTGCAGCAGACTTGGAAGAATCTGCTCCATCACTTGGGACGAGCCAGACTCTCCCAAGGTGTGTGGTTGATCGACGATAAGAACACCGGCTGTATGAGCTGACGAATGCGCGTCCACAAGGCGATCGACGATTTGCTTGACGCCGTCGAGTCCCTGGTTGGCTAGGTCTGTGCCCGTCGTCTCGTAGACAGCCGGCGAGTCACAGATGTCGAGCGCATAGAGCATCTTCGCGTAGATCCGCGCCACCGTGGTTTTGCCTGGTCTCGAGTTAGCGACAATGCGTTGCAGTAAATGGGCCACTCAGCTCACCAGTCCCTGGGTTTCCCACGCAGGCCATGTTGTACCACTCGTTCTTCGGGTCGCGACCGTGTCGCCGACAGATCTGCACCCAGGTCTGAACACCGCGCAACTGGCGCTTAACATTCTCGTGACCGACCAGACTATCCAGCTCGTCCAGGGCCTCCTGTCGCGCGGTCTCTCGATCCTGGTGGTCGCGTTCAGCGCGCTCCTCTGCGGTTTGCTGAGGGTGTTCGACCATGACGGGGGTTTCTGGAGGGGAGGGTGGGAGTTGCGTCTGTGTCGGGGTTGTGGTTTGAATCTGAAGCTGTGGTCGCATCTTCGCCGTCTGTGGAGTTTGTGTTTGGGTCTGCGTCGAGACTGATTGCTGGGGCTTCTTCGACCACAGCGAGAAGGGGAAGAAAGGAAATCGTGATGTCGCCGATGGGCGTGTCATTGAGCAGTCCATGCTGCGCAACGGTTTCAACAATGGTGAGAGCAGCGTCAAAACGATCGGAAGCATATGGTCAAGTAAAAGAATTACAAGTTCGGATCATTCAACAGTTAAGTCAGGTGTGTGTAGGAGAATTGATTGTGGATTGTTGGCCGTCCGATCATGGATATTTAACTGTTAGCGACGTTCGCTGGGCAGCGAAAATCGCCGACGTGAAGCCAGGCAAACCATGATGGTTAGCATTGAGTTAGAGACCTATGACAAGGCGACAGGTAGTGAAGTGAGTGGTTGGACCTTTCTCCGTCGAAGGTCAAAGTGAAGCCATAGATTCACCGCCACTTCAGCCCAATATGGAGAGACACTGAGGAAGGCCATTATGGAGCCACCAACGAATATTGAAGATGATTCAATTCGAGAAGCAACAAAAAGGCCCCTTCTCAGGTTTTCTGAAACACGGGGGATGTGAAACGACAAGGCAGGGGACCAGCAAGACAGCAAGGACCATCAGGCGGCCTGTTGGGGAGACGATGAAGTCTGGCGATGCACCAAAACCGCCGGGCCGCATTAGGCGCATTTGCTGACTTGGCTTGGCTGTGCTGGGCCTATTAAAAGTAAAGCAACCAACCATGGAGGAAAACAATCGCGTGGCATAATCTCACGATACTTACCTTAGTACTACCCTAGTAGTAGGTACCTTAGTACCTGATGTGCATCTCTTACCCCTCCCCCTCATTGACAGCACAGATAAAAGCACTGCCCCCGCCTCATCACCGCTCGCTCGCTCTCAACCATGCTGCCTCGGTTTCTACCATGAACAGCACCACAATAGTGGATCATGGGTTACTAGGTCACGGAGTCGGAATGGCTGCCCCGTACCAGTAGCCTCATGGAGAGTGTCATTGGATGGTTCCTGGATTTAACTGGGGAGCCTGACTTCCGCCCCCGCCATCGCTTCGTCTGGCGACTATCGCGGTTGATTCCGTGCTGGGCGACCGTATTCAGGGCGATTCCAATATCCATCGTAGCGCATCTCTGCTGGCTGTCCTTCTATCTAATTCCAGCTCATGTGAATGCTACCTATTACATACTAGGTACTTCAATTACTGATAGCACTTCGGCTGCCTTGACCGCCTTCGCCGCTGTGGTGATACTAGTACCTAACTAGGAAGCTAACTTACTAGCCTCGATAGCCTCAGGTAGCGAGTTTCACCGCCACTCATCACTCCAGGAACCACCGACTTGACCAAGACGACCATTGATCTCATCCACCTCTTACTCAACCATATGAGTGAAGATCATGCCCAGGACAGATTACTCATCTAAACCAAGTACTATTGTGCTTCCTCAAGGTTGATCGAATACTACTAGTACAGTGCTAGAGACACTCTCACCGCCTCGAATCACTCATGGCAATATATACTGCCGCAGTCCAATCACCACCCACGCTCGGCTCTTTGTACGCTAGTAGCGTTAAATCTTAGAGTCTTAGGTATCTTTCGCAGCGTGTGGGCTTGTTTCCCAGTTTGCTTCATTGCTGAAACATTTGCTCACAGTTGAATTGGATATTCGACGAAAGGAAGACGCAAAGGTCGTGTTTTTCACGAGACCCGGTTAATTCTCAGCTAACAGTGTCAGGGAACGTACATTGCATGAGGTAGATACGATGGTGACTGCATGGTTTTCCTTTCACGGGGCTGAGATTTCTCGCTTTTCTCAGATACGCTAGCGTGTGATTACGCGTGTGATTACAAGGCTCTCTGGCGAGCGTTGTGCAGCAAAGCTCTCATACCAAAACATTGTTTATTCCGAAGTATCTTCGTCTATTGCAGTGAGCGACGCAGCAAATGCATTAACTCGCGAGTTCTATCTAGCTAGGCACGAGATGGAGATGCGACGGGATCGTCTACAACTGCAGACGGTGTCCATGGTACTTCCGCGGCTCAGCAGAGAAACTGCTGATATCATCCAGGGTACGTTTAGGAAAGCCATCAAAAGACCGGGCGTAGGTCGCGATGGAGTGGGCCACAAGCTGAATTCACTGGTCAGTATCAATGCTGCCAATAATTAAGAGGAAGAGACGTACCTTGGTGTTGATCTCCCAAGCTGTGAGGTTGACGTTCGAGACGTCATCCCCAATCTGGTGATAGTTAGGGTCGTACCATTCCCCAGCCCTTCCTCCGAACAAAGCCACCTCTTCCTCGGTCTTGACGCCCTCAGCGCCAGTGGCAATACCACCTCCGGGAATGCCGTTGCGGATGAAAGCATCGTAGTCGCTGCGGCCGTCGAAAGGAATGTAAGTCCAGTTGAGGTCGTGTGCCTCGTAGAAATCAGTGTAGAGATCGCGCAGTTCCTCCGATCCGACCGGATTGACGGCGTTGGTGGCATTGTAGACCTGGTAAGCGAAATTGGGCGACCCCAGCATGTCATAGTCACAGAAAAGACGGATTTTCTGGTTCTCCTCGGAAGTCAGCTGGCTCACGTAGTAGTCACTCCCCAGCAGACCTTCCTCCTCACCCGCCCACCAGGCGAGGCGCACGCAGTTGTTGACGGTAAACTGCGTGAGCTTTGTGGCCAACTCCAGCAAAGTCAAACTGCCGGAGCCATCGTCATTGATTCCCGGACCTTCAGCTACACTGTCACTGTGGCCTCCAACCATGACGCAGTTATCTTGATCTCCCTCAATGGTCTGAGCGATGATGTTTGTGGTCATGATGGTCTCCACGATGCCATCGACATAAGCGATGCCATCCACCTTCTCGCCGTTCTTCAGCTGCTCGAGCACAGGCGCCGCATCGCTGTCCGATATGCCAAAGGTGGCCACGTGATCCGGCGTCGGAGTGCCTAGGGTTCCCGAGAGATCCCCCTGTTCATTATTGTACACCACAGCGGCGATCGCACCCGCTTTACCGGCCAAGTCGGATTTGGTCCCGAAAGGACAAGTTCCTCTCGAAATAAATGCAATGGCACCGGAAAGATTGTCTGGATAGTCCGACGCATCGCATCCGAAATTGGAGACTGCCACAATGGGACCGTAGACAGGCTCTCTGTCCTTGGTAGGGGGCGTCAGCCCCATCGGGGTGGCTGAGGAGGGCACTGTATGGCCGAGGACGAGACGTGACTCGAAAACATTTCCGGTGACGGCAGGAAAGGACTGGTTGGTAATGGTATAGTAGTCGTCGAGCTCGCTGAGAGTTGAGTAGATGTAGTCTAAGGTTCCGAGGTGGCCTAACTGCACGGTCAGGAAGTGACTCATAGGAGGATGGGCGACGACAGTACCTTTGCTGCCAATGACTCGAGTCGGGTGTTGATATTCCTCCTCACCGAGCTTCGCAATCTCGTAAAGCTCCTTGGCTCTCTTGAGCAGGTTCTCTGCCTTGACCTGTTCCTGCAGCAGCTCGGAGCTGATGAGCTGCTTGCTCGAAGTGGAGAGCTCCGACTGGGAAGCTTCGGCGTTGAAGAGGGGCAATTGAAGAGCCCCGACCGGCCCAAGAAGAGCGGGAACAACTGAGAGCTTCATGCTGGAGCTCTAACAGATGCGAGATAGGAGGAACGGATCTATTGAAGCGATGATGTGTGATGGAAGAGGAAGATGAGGAGAAAGGAAGCTGGGGAGGTTGGGGGAGCAAACCAGCCGGGGACGGTCAGCTGATAACAGGCGATAAGATAAGCCGCGTGACCTCCCGATCAGGAATCTGAGGACTTACTATATCTGGACTAGCGCATCACCTCAAGAGTAGGCCAGATGACGTCACACACTACATGGCGATCCTGTGCCCCTGACTGGCAGATACGCCGAATATCCGGGGTCTTTATGCATGCCCTTGTCACAGTGCTAAATTGATCCGAAAATAGTTGATTACCGTCGCACATGTATAAGTCATCTCTAACTACTGTTTTCGGTATTTCCGAATAGAAAGTGGGCAGAATTCTCGCTAGGACTAGAACTGATTATCCGAGAAGCTATTAGATAGGCAGAAGTTGTCTTTGAAGGACCAGACTGAGATACGGTATTGAAGGTGAAAGGCAGTAGACCAAATTGGGAGTATAAGTTTATAACTAGACTATCACGAAACAATCAATGTATTTCATTTTCCAATTGAAGATTGTAGGGAGCGATTTCCCCTGATTTTCGTAGTGCCATTTTCGTTACGCCTTCGTCGTGTTTATCTATTGCATCAACCAGCCATCGCTATGTACTCAATCTTTCTGGGATCCTCGAAACTTCAACCGTGTCATCTCGCTATGTGTCGCTGGTAAGAACTTCGACTCCTAGAGCTCAACGCCAAGGGGATGAGGGCAACAGCTTAGAATATACCCAACCAAGGAAGAGGTGGAGCCCAGCCTCAGGCGAAGATTTCCCCATCTTGACCCGCGCGGGGGAAACCAGTTGCCACTACCTCGTGGTCACTCAGACATTCCGCACCACGGGTTTTTCACTCTGCTCGTGGCTCGTCTGCGACTTCACTTGGTGTGGGCAAAGACTCTCGACCAGGGCCTCTCCTTTTCCTTTTCCTTGCTTTGATGCTTGCTTTCTTGGCTCAATGACTATTCCGTTTCCTTCTCCATTATTAAGTACTTGCTGCTTCCTTTTTGTGCTGTGCTATGCTAGGGCAGCTCTTCGCTACTACTTGCTGCGCAAGGATATTCAGGTAATCAACTATGTAGAAAACTCCCTCAATGACTGGGGCTCAAGGGTGAGGAGTAGCCAGCTCCGAGGGCCGCTTCGCCCCATCCAACTCAGCTGGGACCAGCCCACCACCAGATTGAAATGGTTGCGTATAAACCTGCGCCGTCTGGCGGGGATCGGCCGGCAACTCCACCAGTTTCCTTGCGGTCGCGCGCCTCCGTTCAAACAATGCCCATGCGATCGAGGCCAGAGCCACCACCCCCAGCGAGACTCCTACTCCCGCTCCAATCGCGGTATCATGACCAGAAGCGCCACTCGGACACGAGGCGGTCGAGGTGGCCAGGACTGTGGTGGTCGTATTTGACGAGGAGCAGGTCGTCTTCGCCGTTGCATCGAGAGAGGAGACATTCGCCAGCATCGCATACCCCACCACGGCGTGACCAGTCGGGACTTCAAACGAGCTCGCATTATTGGGACAGACGACTTCATCATCACTATTAGCCACCGGCGTGCCACAGCAATATGTCGAAACGCCATCCGTGTATTCGAGGTTGATGATCGAACAGCCCCCCGTGGGATTATTGTCCTCTGTTTGCATACCATACACAAGCACCGGTCAGAGATGCCCCATACAGCTGGGAGAAGAGAATAAATAGCATACGACAATATTGGGAGCAATTGGAGCCCCACTGTGGATCTGTGCAGGCGCCTCGACTCAAAACGTAGGGTTGATGGGAGACGCTTAGACAGAGCCCGTTGGAAAGACAGAGGTCGTTTTGTCCACAGCAGGAAGTGTACTCGTCAGACGAGCAAGGGACGTTGCTACTCCCAGCGTCCTCGCCGGAGGGGTAGTAGCAGGTCCGCGTGTCGTTAGTCATGGCGGGAGAGGGAATTCATGCAACGGGGGTTTCAATACAAAGTAGGTAGTGAAAGCCACGACCACGCGGAAGGAAGAGGCCGGCGTCTCCTTTTTATCATCGTGCGCATCCTGGATCGGCGCATTCTGAGATGGTCGGCGGAGTGACACTTGCGACTTGGGCCCGAATCTAGCGGGAGGATTGGCCCAATGACATGTGCAGAGTCTTGTACTACGCTATAGTAGTGCTATAGTTGAGCTGTGAAGAATTTTCAGTATACGATTCAAAGGATTCAACTAAGAGAGCTAGTACCGCACTAAAGCCTTAAAGCCTGGTCTAATGTCAGCTAACGGCTGTGTTATTCAGGACTACTGCGTAGTACACCGCCTTGATTAATGAGGGGTGGGGCATCCCTCGAGTTCTGACGGGTCAACCCTTGATACTACCATTGGGGGCCAAAATGGTCCTATTTCCCCAGAGTCCCCCATGGCATTCGCATACGAACTATTCTCCCTTCAATTGCACCACATTCCGTCCGCAGCTCAGCCCTATGTTCCTTGTATGCGTCGGAGTCGACTGTCGCTACCGCCTGGTGGGTCTGCTGATTGTAGATGTGAGTACATGGAGACGGAGGCACCATAATCAATATGAAGTATACGGAGTCAACTGGTTGGATTAGTTAGTTAAGTCGAGATATGCTGAGTCAATCCCCCGCGTTTCTTCTCGTTGCTTCGCGAAGCATTGACAGTCCGCTTGAGTCGTAGACCTGGACCGGTCGATTTTATTACCTCTTGATGTTGATGCCACTTCTGCAACCGAGGGGTATTTCATGCGAAAATCGCCATGCTACACCTCGCGGTTACTCTGTTCTACTCTCGTACTCCCTGGAGGTTCAGAGCCCCTGACCTTCCTTGGCCTGTTTCTGTTTCCATATTTCGAAGATGTCCCTCTGTGGTGACAAGGTCATTGAGAAGGGTGTTTCTAGGCAAAGAATAATAATACACGGACGAACGAAACCGACCTCCTATTCCCCACACGATCACTCACCACACCCACCAAACCTCCGCACAAAATCCACTAACTAACTAGTACACCGGCATCTTGTAAGCAGTCAAATTCCAGAGCATCGCGCTGACCGAGCTCGCATTCTCCTCGCAGACCATCGTGCCGTTATCAGTCCAGTACGGGCGCGCAGGCCAGGTACAAAGCTTCTGCACCTCTCCTTCTAGAGCGCCTGACTGCACTGTCGAGTTGATGGTGATCGGCACGACATCCTCCTCGACCCACTGGATCATATGCTCGAAGTTGTCGCGCGGAAAGCCCGCGTTGGGCTGCTCGTCGTTGATCGCGCAGTGGGCGGCGCCCGGAACGAGGTAGAACCGGTACCACTCGTTGAGTTGGGTGTTGCCCTCCTCGAAGGAGAGGGAAGGGTACATGATCTTGCGGACGGATTCGTGGTAATGGATCGATCCCGTCGGGGGCACGCTCGAGTCGGCTTCGCCGTGGTAGTGCAGGAGGCGGCCGCCCTTGGAGTAGAAGGGGGTGAGGTCCGGAAGCGTGGTTTGCAGGCTGTCCATGTAGAGAGTCATGCCCTCGATCATCCAGGCTTTGAGGTCGTCGTTGGTGACCCCGGTCAGGTCCAACGAGCTCACGTTCTGCCAGTGCAGGAACTTGGTGACCCACTCGCCGTTGGAGTTCGGGTTGGTGATCGTCCAGGATTCGGTGGTGCTGTCCCAGACGGTCGTGTCGCCGAAGCCCGCGGTGGGCTGGAAGGGGAAGTAGACCAGGTCCCCGTTCGAGTCTTTCAGCCCGGTCAGGAGGTCCTGGATCACGGCGATGTCCTGGGCGTTGATCGTGCCGTTCTGCGCGGGCGTGGCGGAGGTGGACTGGCGCTTGCGCTTCTTGCCATATCCCAGTCCCAGACTGGAGGTGGAGCCTGCGGCGCAGGAGTAGGTTTGGCCCAGCATGCTGGAGACGTTGAAGTTGAGGAAGCATAGGTCACTGCGCGCGACCACCCCGTCCACCTTGCCGTCCAGGCCGTCGCACGCGTTGATGGTCGCGTTGATGACGGTGTCGAACACGCACGAGGGGGGGTAGTAGCCCATGGTCTGGATCTGCACCGGGGAGGCGATGTGGTTGACCTGCTGCTGGCCGTAGCGCATGGCGGGGGCGCCGGCTACGATTCCATCGTACAGCTCCGGGGCGCGCTGGGCCTGGCTGATCGCCTCGCGGCCGCCTTCCGAGCAGCCCATGAAGTAGCTGTACAGCTTGGTGGTGTTGGTGGTGGAGGTGCCGAGGGAGAAGAAGTTGCTGGTGAATGCCTTGCCGATCTGCGTCATTTCGGCGATGGCCTGGTATCCCCAATTGTAGATGGCGGGCCAGTTCGCCGTACCGTTGCCCAGCAGCACCACGTCGTCGAAGTCCGTGCCGCCCCAGTAGGGGAATCCGCCGTCCGTGTAACCAGTGGCGGCGCCGTAGGCCACGCCGCCCGCCATGTCGGCGCCCCCGGATCCGTTGTTGATGGTGTAGGCGGCACCGCCCGTGGCGAGGAATCGGTTGGCGAAGACGTCAGGGCTCGGCATCCAGTACTGCACCACCACGCGGTCGTCGCCGTTCTGGTGGTTGTAGGCGAACGAGACTTCGCAGAAGTTGATGGTCATGTCTTCCCAAAACGTGGCGCCGGTCACGGAGTAGTTGCGGTAGATGCTCGCCGTGACGGAGCTGGTGTCGATGGTGATGCCAGAGGGGATGTCATCGCTCGAGGTGGGCAGGACGGAGGTCACGTAGTCAGTGGTGCAGAGACTGCTCAGCGAGGAGGCAGTGGCCACGCCGACCAGCGCCGCAGCAATCACGCTGTACATGTTGATCCAGTTCCGTTTTTATCCTTGGGGTGAGGATTGAAGATTATCTGATTGAGTAGTGATGGGTGTTACTTATACCCTTTCCTGTCGGCAGGATAATCCGGTGCACATACCATGGCACTTGATTGACATACGTACCTCACCTCGGGGACTTACGTATACCTTCCCTGGTCTTCTTCTGCTATGGGTAATATTTTATGTCTATCACAATCGAAACCTTGGTCAGACGATGTCCGGTTTCATGGCCTGGTAGAGTCAACGGCATCATGCTCGGTGGTAACAGACTACCCTATCGTACGTTTAAAAGACCGCATGAACTCCGGTGTCTACCCTTGAAGGCTTGGAAGAACTCATCGCGAACGATGTTCCTTTGAACTCAATAGCTCAATCCATCACTCCCCATCTCATCATCTTCTCTCCAGTCATGACAATGGATGATCATTTTGTCAGACCAGGCAGTTTCACCGCTAATTGGAAGCCAATGCCGGCGAACCCGAGGACGAACCCCCACTGATTGGTGGGTCGGAAATTAGCCTCGCAAGGTCGGGGCTGAATTCCTACTTCGCTCGGGTTCTATCGGGATTCTCGGGGCCGAGTGTGTTTCAGTATGGCCGAAACGGGAGCTCCATGCCGACCTTCGGGTCTATGAAACCGCTGCCCCTGCATCAGTTTGTCCAAATCAGGACTAACCATGCCGGTCAAGCTCTGATGGTCTCGTAACGAGTCTGATGTTCCTGCAGCACCATCCCCCCACCCCTTTCTCCTGGTTCTAAAACATCCACTCTAGAAGATCCAGTATGTGCCGCGGCTGTCTTCGGCTGCGCCATACTGCTTTCGCGCGCAAGCCATCTTCTTAGTGTGCCTTCGCGTCTCCCTCCGGTCAGGGCAGGATTGCATACCCGGCTCTGCCCTATGATCATCTTTCTGGTAGCAAAGCTGTAATTCGCACGATGACGGGCAACGCGGATCCTGCCTGAGTAGATGGAGCGGGTGACGTATTGTACGTTGGGCCCGCGGATCTCCCGTTCTGATCCTCGTCCCTAGTTTGAGCCAGTCTCCGCCCTTGACCAGTTTCAGCGATCCAGCCCATGTACCTCTACAAGACTGTATGTAACCCCAACATCCGCCACAATCCACACTATTCTACTGTTGCAGATACTGCACAAAGACTCAAGAATAGTTCCAGTCCAACTACCCAAAGGCAGTCCAGTCAGTCACCTGCAGACGACAGGTGAGCAGAAAATGCATTAATTCTATGAACAACCCACCAGAAATCACTCCCACGCTAAACGATGCCAAATTGTTGAAAAAAGGGGTATCTCGGGTCGTATCTATCGTCACGAATTATTATAAAACAAATGATAAGAGATGTTCCATATTCCCGCATGGTGAATGCGGGGGGAAAGATCCAGTTGAAGGATCAAGGCGGCCTCGGCCTCTGTCTTGGTGTAGACCTCTCTCTCGGCTTTACGCCTCAGCATCGTCTACATTCTTGGCCGGGATATCCTCCGCGGTGACCTGCACCTCGTGGCTATGTTCCAGGCCGGACAGGACGATCCACGTCGGGATCACGCACAACAGGGTCACACCAAAGTTGAGGCCGATGCTGGCGAAATGGTTGACGTTGCCTTCGGTTTGCATACTATATATCTTTTGGTTAGTATTGAGGGGAGGAGAGGGGATTGGGGCAAAGGAAGGGTGGTGGCGAAACTCACGCCCATGCGACAGTCTGTCCCAGCGCTTCAAATCCACGCAGGATTCCGCAGTGGTAGGACAGACTGGAGATGTCGGTGCTGTACTGCCCGACCAACCAGTACAGGAATTGCTGAAAGGCCTGGCCGCCGAATTGCCAGAAGAAGATCAAGGCGTAGGACTTGCCGAACCCGCCGGTGAACCAGTCGAAGGTGGGGGCCTCGGGCGCGGAGTAGAATTGACTCTGCAGCACGCAGGCCCAGATCCAGGTTCCCGTCAAAATCACGATGATGGAGAGGAAGCCGATCTTGGCGCGCGTCTTGATGTGGATGGATTGGCGGTCGAGGAGCCCCGCGATCAGGAAGGAGGAGGCGATGCCGGCGAAGTTGGTGAAAAACGAAGAGAAGGCCCGCGATCGCACGGTGAAGTAGTCGGTCAGCCAGGTGCTGGAGAAGGCGTTGTAGAAGTAGCTGATGAAGAAGGCGGGCAGCAACAGCAGCACGCGACGCGTCCAGATCAGTTTCACCGCCGCCTTGAACTCGGCCCCCCAGCTCGCTTGCTTGTGCACCACCACCAGCGTGCGGTCTTTGCGCTGCACTTTCTCGGCGGGACTGAGGCAGAGGGCGATCGGGAAGCCCAGGCACATGATCACGATAAAGACGATGTACGTGCCCGCGCTGATCGTGCCCTTGGAGGAGGTTTGCGCGTTGAGGCCCAGACTGATGGCGCCACCCACAATGGGACCGGCTGCTTTGGCGGTTTGCCAGATCGCTGGAGAGAGTCAGTATGCGCTGTCCGATGATGGATCGATGAGAGGGTCAGAACATACCCAGGTAGAATGCACGATCCTGGGGGCTGGGATATCCGATGATGATGGCCGCCTCCGCTGCCCAGAAGAAGCCGGCGGAGATCCCACACAGGGCACTGCCAAACAGCATGAACCAGGTGGTGGGAGCATAGTTATTGGTGTACAGCCCAGCCCCGTAGATCGGATATCCAATCGACCCCAGAACCAACCCCCACCGAAGACCAATGCGGTTGTTGATGGCACCCGCCGCCACACAGACAATGGCGAACAGCCCATACACCAGAGCATTCGCCGCTGACACAGCGTAGGGCTCTGCTGCTCCACCCGCGCCAAGGTTGTTCATCGCATCCCACATGCCCGGCGCCGTGAAGGAGACACCACTGGCGATGGCGATCTGGAAGGGGATGGAGCGGTAGAGGGACTTGACCCCGGAAAAGCGAGACACGCGCTCCATAGCGATGGGCCGCTGTTCCTGGGCGTCCCCCTCGTGGTTGGCAGGTACGGAGGCCATTGCTCTGAGACCGACAGACGACAGGTGACAGGGATTTTGACAGAAAACCAAAAGTGTCAAAATAATAGAAGAGTGCAGGGCAGGGCAGACTATAAAAGGACTTTTACCTAACAAGCGGGGTTGAGTCAATTGCGTGCAATTGCGTGATTGGTGATGTGGCCGCTGAATGGAGATGCCAAGCTTGACTGCGTGATCCAGAACACCTGCAGCCCTAACCCTGATACTACTTGGTAGTGATTCACGATGGACGACGGAAGTCGGTCTTTGCCAGCCAGGGAGTCAGTGACAATCTCTACTAGTCTATACCCCGACCGTCACTACTCGGTAGATGATATGAAGATCCCTGTCCCTGTATCTTTCCGACTGTCTATCAATCTCCGAATCATGAAGGGACAAGAGGCGATTGCCCCGCGGTACAACGTGTGGTGGAGTCGAGAATTTTCTGTCCCTACATATTCTGTATCCGCCCACTCACCCACCAATCGGAGCTCACAACCGCCCAGCACATCCCGCTCCGCTGTAGAAGATTTTTCATTGCAGAACTCTTGATCGAGCTTTATCGCACGTGGTGATAACCAACCGACACAGAACATTGAGACAAACCGTACGGAGTAGACAAACCGAACAAACCCCTCAATCGACCACAAACTGCTATGCCCGGGCGTTTTGGGTTGCGTGTAGGTTTTCAGTACCTCGTAGCCGCGTATCTGCTTCAGGTGGGTGTCGTGTAAGCTGATCCTCTCTCGGTTCCCCGCTTCCACCCATCGATGCATACAACCAAACAACCTGGATGAGAATGCAACCGTAACGAGTCAACGGAAATTGCCCATCATCCGTCCCCCCCAGAATGGGAAGACGGCAACCCAGCTGTCCAGGTCGAGGAGCAGCAAATGTCCGCTCGTTGATTTCGAAGCGCTCTTGACAGCGCCACCACCCAGCATATCAGAATATCCTTGAGATGAATCCGCAGGTCCGCTTGGGACTTTGAAGACACGCCTTCCAATAACAACCGGCATGAACTAGGAGACCGCAGAACTGAGGAGTCGCGCGACAGACCTAAACGTCGATTAGGGCTATGCAACGTATGATGCCTTGCGATATTCGGAGAGAGGGGGCGGAGGCACCAGATGAAATTCTCCCTGCTCCAGGGTGTCAGGCATACGACCGTCAATTGTCCACTCCCAGCCCTTTCCAACGGGAAATGCATCATTTACAGCTGAATCGGGTATGGAAATAAGTCGGTGGTGGAGGATGGATGCACCCGATCGCAGCAGTCCAGGTTCGCCGATTTCGGGACTTTCACACGAGCAACATAGACTTGGAGGTTCTATCGTGCTGGTATCGTTGTTTACTTCAAAAGACAATCCCTTCGTCATAGCCTCGACATATTTCCTTGTGAAATCTGAGTATCGAGCTTGTATACCATGATTGGACTCATATCTTAAGAGTAGGTTACGTTGTGATATTATACAGGATCCTCATCTCGAAGCCAAAAATGACCCTCTGGTCGTATGCCTCCTATCCACCAAGCGTTTTGCTGATTTATATCGTTCTATAGGTGAATCCATCTCCCGATGTCTTCATTTACAGCGCATCATGATGAACAATTCTTATTGCATTATTGAGTTAACCTGATGATGATACTACTGAGGCTAACGTACCTTGATTCCGCTCTAAGAATTGCTGTGATCTTCGCTCGCGACTACGGGTAAGAATTTTCGCAGAGGGATGGTTTATCTTACGTGTCTAAGAGAACCTTTTCCATCTATTGGTGGCCGGCCGCATGATGAATGCGCAACCCACTCTGACTCCCACTACAATCTCTGCTCAGGGACAATTTTGGGAACGTCATTTGGGGCGCCAACAACGGGGAGAGGAGGATAGACTAAACTGAGATGGCAGTGGATCCACTGTCCTTCTGCATCGACCATCTGTGCTCTTCCCCATGGCGGGTGCAAATGAGAAGGAGAATCAGGACAGCTAGACCGACGTCGCATGTTGGGGTCGTGGGATTGCAAATCGGCGAGGACATTTGGAGGAATTTCGAGGGCAGGGAAGAGTGCTACACTAATGTATATGGCAATATTTATACGGAGTCTGGGGCTTGTATTCGTGATCTATGCTTCTCAGCTTGAAGGTCAAAGTAATCTTTGCAAGCTCTTCGCCTATCCTCGGCCCGACTCTTATCGACGAAAAACCGCCGGCGAACGCTGTCGATTTGATCAATCGACTGAAAACTCTATCTTCCGCAATGGAATGACTGCGAGAACGACGTCGACATCCAAGGCACCTCCATTTTGACATGCCAGGAGGTACGCAACGTTCTCGCTGGTGTCGCAATGACCGTGCTAATCCAGATTCCGAGCTCCAGAAACCAGGGCTCAGCAAATCATGATGACAGCGTTCGAAGCATGCGCGCGTGGTGTTCGGCTTGTCAAAAAATCACAACGCATGGGTGTGACCCCAGAGCGCTGAGATCGTCTGCGAGCGAGATGAGAGCAAGGCTAATACACTTTTCGAGGTTGTTAGCGGGAGTAAAGGGCAAACACTGCCGCGTCTCCCGAGTTGTGGCTTCTGTGCCCATCCCACTGTCTAACCTGAAGGAGAAATTTGAGATCAGGTTCAATAGCGATGGTGTGAGTAACCAGACTGACCGAGCTCCTGGAAGCCGGGTGGTGGTAGGTCCACCAGGCCATCGATATCGGGGCCTAGACCCGGACTCAAAGGTAAAGGGGGTCTGTCAGACCGCGTGCCCAATTTTTGCTCGAAGACAAGGCTCATTCGCAGGTGGAATTCAACCATGATGCGGTTGACCAGGACCAATCTGCCCAGCGAAGAATGTGCTGGCAGATTTCTGGGGGTGAGATTGGAAGCTGAGGACGTGGGCTGCGATCTACTGCTGCTGGCATCGCGAAGACGCATAATATCTTGCAGGCCTTTAAGGTGCACGGCACGGGATTCGTGCAAGCCCAGACAGTCATCAACCGAAATCATACAGTAGTTCAGAGGCTGTAAAGCAGAGCATCATCGACTCGCTGATCGGCGATTCTCTGGTGGACGGCCTTCAGCAGGTGCTGCCTATGCCATTGGATTGCGTGATGAGCGGTCCCACTGCCTTTCGTCTGGTACATGATGCACAGGCTCAACGCCGTCTGACTATGCAGGACCTCCTTGTAATCGAAAGTCCATGCGAGAAGATCCCTGGCATAGCTGTTGGCTTCATGTTTGCCCAAACCCCACGACCTGCATCTGCTTGACGTGCAGGGGGTGTGCCACTGGTGGCATCACTGAAACCGTGGAACCAATGCTGAAATTGAGTGGCATGGACCGTCTGGTGGGACCGTGAGTGCCTGATGACACCGGAATGTGCAGCCCCTACTGCAGCCACTTATGTATTAACCTTCCGGCGGGCGTTATGGTCTTTTGTGAAAGATGGATTGTAGGAGATAGACATGACCAAGTATGGGATAGGTTCGTATGATTGGTTCTGAGGACAAACTGCCGGGAATCTCGCTTTGCCCCACGGCACTAACCCTAACCCGATCTGCGACTTCCAACAGCGATAAGATACTGTATACAATAACTTACAAGTCATAGCGCGGAAAAGCCGTAGGATACTTTAGCTGATTTCATTGGATTTTCTAGCATTCCTGACGATATTTGAAAAGCAAAAAGTCTCATCACCGGACTGTTCCGAAAATCATATATCGGGTAAAATTACCTGAAATCCGACTCAGGGGCAGATCGAGCTCTTGTTCCCCCCACATGGCTGCGTCTTTTCCCCCAATAGTTCACATATCACTAGTCTATCCTGGGTTTACTCTCGGCTGTTTTCACTTCATGCTTCGGGACTCATACCTCCACTACTATGTGCCGCGCAATGCCATCGTTCACCTCCCAAAGCATAAATATGACATAGGATCGCCCCCAAACTCCCTGACAAGCAGCAGAGCACCCGTCATTCGTTTGGTTACCCTCCGCTGTTTCCGCTCCTTTGTCCTCATTCCTTCCATCGTCTTTCACTCTTTCACCTTTTCCCACGATGCGCTGGATTCGAGCCGACCTCGGGAGTCTGCTGTTCACCAGCTCCATAGTGAACGTGGCCTATGCGACCGTGACATGTGAGGTGGAAAACACGGTGGGCACCTTTCACAATCCCTCTTTCGAGACGGGAGACTTGACCGACTGGACGGCGTTGCTAGCGACTGGAGCAGCGTCCGCGGGATCGGTGGTGTCTGGAGATGCTGCCTCGGGGGAGTATTACTAGTATGGATGCCTGGCGGCTAAATCTTGGGTTGCTCTAAGAAGGAATCGAGGTAACTGACTGACTGGTTACAGCTCCATTGGCGCGACCACCACCTACACCTATCTCAAACAAACCCTGACCGACCTCGACACCACCCAGCCCCTTGCTATCTCCGTCGACTACCGCCTGGTATACACGACTTCTTCAGCCCTCACATCCCCCTGCTACCTGTACTTTGCGAAAAACTCCTGGGCCTATACGATGGCTATTGGCAGTGGAAGAACGAGTCTTTATCCCTCGGCGTATGGCTCCAGTCCAGCCTGGTCGACCTATTCCCAGACTTTCACGCCTTCGAGTTCTAGCCTGGACATCTACCTCGTCTGGGCTTGCCTGGGGACATATGCCAGATATGACTTCGACAATTTCCAGCCGGGGGAGACGACAGTATGTGCCACTTCGACCCCTACTCCAACTGCAGTCAGCAGTTCCACTGCTGTTGCATCTTCCTCAGTGGTCTTGGCAACATCCATTCCAGTGGCTAGCCCTAGCTCTGCAGTGATCAGCAGTTCTTCACAGACAGTTGCCGGCAGCAGTGCAGCTGTGACCTCGTCAGCCGCAGTTCTTCCTGGCAGTTCTCTCGTCTCCAGTATCTCGGTGGTGTCGAGCAGCCCTCGCGCCAACACTCCCAGCCCTTCTATCGCGGCTTCCACCGCTATCGTCGCATCGCCATCTCATAGTTCAGTCTCATCCAGTGTCCCCATCGCCTCCCAATCTGCTTCGATTGTCCCCAGTCTCCTCTCGCGGCCCGCGTCTTCAATCCCTCTTATCCGCCCGTCGTCAACGTTCCTGATCGTTGCTAGTGCGAGCTCTGTCGGGGTGCCTTCGTTTGGCTCACCACCAGCATCAAGCCATGCAGCCAACCCTTCATCCTCGCCATCGAGCTCTTCTACGTACCCCCTGACGGCATCCTCCAACACCCACACCGCCACCGTGACATCACCTATCAGCATGCCCACCGCAGGGTTGACTACGTCTACTGTTCTGACGACTCGCACCTCGACTGTGACGGCGTGTCCCTCAACCGTGACCGACTGCCCGGCGTCGTCTCGCACCACCTATCTCACCACTGAAACGATCGTGGATTATACCACGATCTGTCCGGTGACCGCGACAGAGACCGCGGGGGCCACTGAGACCACCTCCAGTATCTTCAGCACTCGGACCGCCACGATCACCGGATGCCCTGCGAGCCAACCGAACTGTGCGGCTGCGGCTCAAACCACTTTTGTGACGACCGAAACCGTCCTTGTTTCCACCACCGTGTGCCCTGTCACCGCCGCCTTGGCTACTGCGACGTGGGCTCCAATTCTCACCGAGACCACTTCCAGCATCTTCAGCACGCGCACGGCGACTCTAACCAGATGTCCTTCTGACATGTCCCACTGCGCTGCGACCGACCAAACAACATATACCACCACTGAGACCATCCTGGTCTCCACTACGATTTGCCCGATCACAGCTGCCGAAGCCACCGCGACCGCCGCAGCCACTGAAACCACTTCCAGTATCTTCACCACGCGGACCGCCACCGTGACTGTCTGCCCAGCAGCCGTCACTCAGTGTGCAAAGTCCGACCAACACACCACAGTCACGACCGAGACAGTTCTGCTTTCGACTACTGTCTTCCCGATCGCTCCCTCGGCCGCTCCGACTGCACCGCCCACTCGACCACTGACTTCAGCCGCAACGGAGAATGACGACGTTTCCACCATCTACAGCACTACAACCGTCTGGGTGCCCTGTGCAACCGACGCGTGAAAGTCTTAGCTTGAAACGCCTGTTCGTATGAAATGTATAGAATAGAATCTGTGTAATCTAGAAATTCTCCCTCTTTATCCTTAATCTCATTGGTTACCGGAAATATCTTCTCCTAGCGATCGGGGTCCAGATGAGTTGAGGGATTGGTCAGCAAGCGAGAATAGACGGAGTATATTGACCTCAATCATAAGTGATGCTTAATGTTATTGGTGTAGAAAATTCCCACTGAGCGTCTGAGACATAGGGAACGGCTACCCGTTCACGGTGATGTTGTCATCGGTCAATGTAAGACACGGGTTGAAGTGAAAATGTTACGTCTCCTCAAACAACCACTACTTTGCCGGGCAGCAGGTCGCGGCTAGACTGCTCAGCCGGTATTATACAGTCTTGCTGAGCTCCACCTGCAGAGTTATTTCTTCACAGGTACTCAATACTCGCCCATAAGGAGAGTCGGTGGGTCCACAGATTGATATGTTTTTCAGCCCGGTCAAGCTACATTCCTTGGCTCCACAATTTTTGTGTTCTGTCACCCCCACCTGCATCCGCATCCGCATTGGCATCCGCACCCATCACTTACGCTATGAACACGAGGGCGAAAGCTTGATGCCTAGGTCCGAGATAGCGATTATTATGGTTCCCAATCAAGGTGAGACGTTTATTGCTAGAAATAGCCAACAAGACTTGTTGCACAACTATCTTTGTCAAAAGAATGCGTTTCGCAAACAATTATTGGTCATACATTTGACTGGGATGTTTCTTATCTTCGTTCCGGAGCGGCCAATTCCACGCTTCATGCCTTGTCGCAGGTGACCCTCGATGCAGACCCGCAGGACCTGAGATTTTCTAATACACATTGAGTGAGACTTTCTGGGTCCTGATTGAATCGAATGCCCTTTATCAGAAAGGCGAGGTGGGGCTGCAAGTGCAGTGTCAGGATCAACGGAGACAGGTTAGGGGCACGAATATTGCTGGTGAAACCCAAGCACATCCTCCGTGATAACTTTCCAAGGATTTTCACAAGAGCTGAAAATGATTCTGCTTTGAGGTCATTCGATCAATACAATTTTCTGACTGTGAATCGAGTCTCAGTCTGCCTTGCCGATAAGAATGAATAGGTAATCCGAAAGCAGACTCATTATGTGGATGAATCATCATCTACCTCATTAATCATCCCTTGAAGCCCAATGATACTAATTTGTAACCAATTCATAATCACCTTGCCCAGATGATATATGGTCTTCTGGAAAACGACTTTCCTTCAAGTGCTCTGCGAACCATTCAATCACTTTATAAGTCGGGAGTTCCCTCTTCTCTATATTGATTTCTGTCCAAGCCGAATTCCGCATCTCAAACTATTCCAAGTCCTACCCAGAGTCATGACTTCGTTAAAGTTACCACAATTTAAAGGTTCGACCGTGGAGGTCTCAATACTTCATGCGGGGCAAACCACGGTGCCCACAGCCTACGTCTTCGAAACCCCAATCCCAGGGCATGACTTGCTTGATATTCCTTGTTACAGCTTCCTAATAGAGAACAAGAAGAAGAGTCAAAGGGTCCTTTTCGATCTTGGGATTAGAAAGGATTGGAGGGAGAAGCTACCCCCCACTAGTAAGCAAGTTACCACCCGTGGTCAGCCGTGCTGCAAAAGTAAACGTTACCTTGGATACTGACAGTCACGGTGAAAGTCTTGGACCAAATAAAATCTGCCAAAGCAGTGGTGGAGATTGAGCATGATGTTGCGGATCAACTTCGCAAGGCCAACATCCCTTTGCACTCAATCAACAGTATCATCTGGTCCCATCACCATATGGACCATACTGGGGATCCTTCCATATTTCCTCCGTCCACGGAACTACTCGTCGGCCCTGGATTCCAGCTCGACAAAGCGACTACCCCAGGTTATCCTGATAATATGGATGCTGTCGTCACTAATGATGCCTTCATTGGACGCAACTTGGTGGAAGTGGATTTTAGTGGTGCCATAGACCTCGGGGGCTTTCCAGCCGTCGACTTTTTCCAAGATGGCAGCCTGTACCTGCTGAGGTCGAACGGACATAGTAAGTATGTCAACCTTGTGATGACCGAAATTACTTACATTTTCACAATAGCCCATAACCACATCAGCGCACTGGCTCGAACCTCAGAGAACCATTTTATCCTCCTTGCTGGCGATGTCGCTCATCATCCGGGAGAATACCGCCCATCAGACCACCTCCCACTTCCCACAGAGATCACACCATCGCCGCTTGACAGGGCTACTCACACGGTACCCGCCTGTCCCTCGTCCATCTTCGAAGCTATCTCCCCTGCGAGACTCAAAAGCAAGAATGTCAAAAGCACTCCGTTCTATGAGTTGAACGCCGCAATGAATGAAGATTTAGAGAACGCCAAGGTCTCGCTTGAGAGGATGATTCCCTTCGACGGCTCAGAGAACGTCTTCGTAATCATCGCGCATGATGCCAGTCTTCTGGATGTCTTACCTTTCTTCCCCGAAAGTCTCACGGACTGGGAAGTGAAGGGGTACAAGGTCGCCGGGACTTGGCAATTCTTGAAAGACTTTAATGCAGCAATCGGACAATTTGCATAGCCTTGGAAAAGGATTGCTCCGGGTATTATGACAGTCTTGACTTCAGGAGTCTGAATATCAAAATATGTGTCTGATTTCATATGCTAGAAAGTTTAGTATTACGAGAGGAGGGCATAAAGTAACATCCTAATTTGTGGCGACATAAAGTGTTAGTCAATATATCCCTAGTTCGTTTCCACGAGGCCGTCAAGTTGTATCCTTAACCCAAAGGCAACTTAGTGAAGCAAGTAAAGCCATACTAACTTTTATTCAGACAACAGCCTCTCCGGTAAAAATCTCGAATATTGGTGGGCGGTCCAACATCGACGCCTTCTGAGACTGCTTTTGGAGAAAAACCCTTACCGATTCAGCCGCGGTGACTCATCCTCCCAAGTGGGGTGAGCGCAGCAAAAAATCCAGCTGCGGATGCGGATGCGGAGGCCGATGCTTGTGCTGCTCCGTATAGGTTCAACTGTATAAGCAGTAAAGGCAGCCATGGGACCCACCCGGATATATATCAGTACTTTGATTGCTGGCTCCCTACATGACGTAGTGCTCAGAGATCTTGCTTCTCCTGACGCCCTTATCAGCTCCTCTAATGCAAATAATAAAGTCGAAGGCTGGAATGTATGCGGAGAAGCCAGAGCAGATACGGGCGGATCCACTGAAATGGAGGATTCTAATCCGTAAAAGAATAAACCTGGGACCATCTTAACTCCGCCTGGCCTTAATAAATCATGGCGCAGAAAGTGAATCGCTTTCACTTTAAAAAGAATTGGCCTGAGAGATACTCTCTTACTAACCAGCTCAGGCTACCGGTCATGCAAAAATCACTTGCTGTGCCGTTTTGACCCTGTTAGTCACTGTTAATGATTATTGAAATCACGGGAAATACAAAATAAGCCGTATATACGCTGGTGGCATGCGTCCTAAATCCGCTCTGAACATGGCGTTGCAGTTCATCGGAGTTTGCGGGAATAAACAGCGCCCCCGCCCGAACACAAAGAATATATAATTGTAGGAGTAATATTCGGCTGCCGTGAGAATCTTCAAAATATCAGTGGACGAGAGCGAACCAAGTCCCAACTAAATCCGTCCCAATGACAACATACAAAGCTTTGGTGCTTCATGCTCGCGACGAGCCCCTTGTCTTGGAAGATGTGCCCCGTCCCGCTGCCTCAGCGGGTGAGGCCATCGTTCACATCCTGGCCGCTGATATTGTCCCCTACATGAAAGAGGTCCTCACGAACCAGCGCCCATACCCGCTCATCCTTCCAATGACGCCGGGGAATACAGCCATTGGACGCATCCACGAAGTCGGTCCAGACTCTGTGTTTCTCCAGCCAGGGCAACTTGTTTTCTGCGATATCACCATCCGAGCCCGCGACAATCCCTCTGTGTCCATCCTCTACGGCATCCACGGTGGCGGAACTCCTGCAGCGCAAAAGCTCATGCGCGGAGTCTGGCGGAACTCGACGTATGCGGAGTACGCACGGTTCCCCCTGGAGAATCTATACCCTTTGAACGAGGACCGCCTCATGGCAGGGCTTGGATACAGCATCAATGACCTCTGTCTTTTGCCTGTGTGTCTCGTTCCATTCGGCGGTCTGTGCGAGGTTGATGTTCGGCCCGGCGAGCTCGTCATCATCGGCCCCGCCACCGGCCGGTATGGTGGCGCTGCTGTGAGCGTTGCGCTGGCAATGGGCGCCACTGTCATCGCTACTGGGCGGAATCAGGCTGCATTGCAGAATCTAGAGAAGATCCATGAGACGAGGCGGTTGAAGACAGTTCAGCTCACGGGGCACGGTGAGACTGATACCGAGTCGTTTCGCGCCGCAATTGACAAGCCGGATGGAGCAGATGTGTATCTGGATCTCTCACCACCTGCGGCTCAAGGATCCACGCTGATGGCATGCGGGATTCGGGCGTTGCGTGCGTTCGGCAGATGCATTCTTATGGGTGGAAATGCGGGCAATGTCGATTTCCCTTACCTAGAGCTTATGTTCAAGAGTATTCGGATCCAAGGTCGCTTTATGTACGATCGCCAGCATGTGCAACAGCTGATTCAGATGGCAGAGTCTGGGTTGCTGCCGCTTGGCAGAAAGGCCGGTGTGACTCAGACGGAGGTATTTGGGCTTGAGCAAGCTGACGAGGCATTAGAGGCGGCTTCAAAGCTGAGTGGATGGGGAAGTCATGTGGTCCTGAAGCCTTAGACTTCATCTTTGTCCGCAGACATGAAGAGTGGAATTCCCTGGACGCTTGTAAACGTGGCACCCTTTCTAGGTGCTTGCGTACAAGCCCTGGTCTTTGCTATCCCTACGGCCGTACATAATACAGATGGGACAGGATAATAGTGATAGTATCTCTCATTCAAGTGTGGCAGGCCGAAACTCGTCGGAGCTGTGTCACATGGCCTCTAAGCCATGTGTAGTACGACAGAACACTTTGAATACACGATGGACCATTGACTAATGCCATGAAAACGGAACCTTGACGATAGTAGAGCCAGGCGCGTTGGTGGACCCCTTCAGACGCAGCCGCCCCGGTCAAACAAAGCCAGGAGAATAAAAATGGACTTGCCTCTAGCCATACAGAATCACTGGTCTCTCGCAACACCATGGTAAGCTCTTCGAGCAATCTGCATTGGATAGATGTTGTAATCCGACTCCAATCATTGCCGTCAAGTATAGTGAAAAATAAGATTCCGGTCAGATAGACTGCGCGGACGACGGGCGATTGGTGTTCTTTTGCGCGCATCGACACCGCTGAAGTCTTGGCTGAATCTAGTCCGTTCATATAATGAAGACGTTCGGAGCGCCACCGTTCATAAATGGAGGCGATGAACGTACCATGGGGTTGGCTCTGCGACGTTGTGCTGGAAGACCACATGGTATCATATATATCGTGGATAGCGTCGTGTACGATCTTGGGGAGCCGGTCTTCGCCGTATGCTTTATGAACTTCTGTAATAAGCCTGGAGACGTAGTGTATTGGTGGTCGAGGAGGCCAGTCTGTCCAAGCAAGCGAGGAAAGCTCGAGATCCGAATGGTCAAAGACGATGGTGAAGACCAAGGCACTTCTAGAGAATGCAAAGAATTGACCATTAATTTGAATGCACCGAATTCTGGATCTGATGAGGCTTACAAGGTTATCAGGCCGCATAATAGGCCACTCAATCCTAGGTTTCTACGACCCCCCCTGGTAGCCATCATCTGCATCAGCCCGTTAAGGTGGTTCTGGGACTCGTTCATATCGCCCAAAAGGTACTGTGATCGCAGTTCTCACCTATCAGAAACTACACCTATGCACCAGCAGAGACAAACTTACGGAAAAGAAAGCGAGTGGGATAACCCCAGCAATCGCCCCATCCAGCCCCCTATCAACGCCATGCTGTGACTGGGCGATCCGTTGCCGAACAAGATGCAAGGTCTGGGTTTGATGATAAAGGGTAATTGGGTTGTCACAGTCATTTCGGGCAGCGTCCAGGTGTGCGGAAGCTGCGTACAAAGTGGCGTGGAACATGCATGGGTCTATTAAGCTCTCTCGCACGTAGACCGTTCGCATTTTGTATGCGATACTGTTTGAATCGACGGAGATCTTGGACAAGCCAAAGTCTTGCAAAACTATTATTTGATCATTAACCCAGGGTCCTATATAGCTCCGCGTCAATCTAGTATCGTTCATAGAACCCACATTGTTGCAGTAGAAGCGGCATGTACCATCGTCTCTGAATAGGGTAGCTTGCTGGTGGATCGAGCTCCACGGCAAGGGTCAAAAGCAATTGCGATGGGCTTCTAGGATCCTCGGGAGTTGTACGTTCTTTGGCATTGCCATTCTTGTCAACGGGATCATCGTATGAGCACTTGAGCCCAAGTCTAGACAGCAAGGAGGGTCAGATGGCTAAACACGAATATCTTCAAGGAAGCATAAACCTTTTGCAACGTCCACATGCCGGATGATGCTTGTCGCATTTGCGCTTCCCCTCACGACAAATCTTGCAGACCCTCGGTAGACGCTGTGCTACCGAGCGCCAACCGCAGTCGGAATCGCGATCTTGCGCTAGAGAAACCCTGGGCGCCGGAACAGAAGGCGTGCAGATCTCTGGGAGCAACTCGGACATTTTCTATTTTCTGGGTATTTCAAACCGTTAGAAAACTGATTTCCGCAGATTGCGCACGTCGCTCCGCATTATTTATCAGACGTGCGGGTGCGGGTGCGGGCGCGGGGGCCCACTTGTAGTGGAGTTACAGTACAGTACATACTGTAGCTCGGGCTGACACCCTGGCCCGCTGATCTCCGCAGCTCGGGCGGGCCGGAGTTTGCTGTGTCTTCTCCGGTTAATGCCAGTGTGGCTGCTAGATTAGGAGCACGGCTAAAGAGCGTATGGGACAAACTTGAGTCAACCTTGATTACAAGGGCTGTCGAAATGGGACAAGGTAGGTTCTCCCATTTGAGCCGATTATCTAAAGCCGCAACCAAGGAATGATGATCAATCTTGCTGATGCGTATTGGGAACCTATTTTCTTTCCCTACTTTACAACACATCATCCTCCCACTTGCTATCCCGTCCGGCTCGTGATTATTGACAGGTTTTCAGCTGTGCCGAGGGTAGCGGGGGAGCACCGAACCAACTCCGGGAAATTTGTTAACACTCATTCTTGGCTGACTTTCTAGGAACTTATGTCATCCTCGCAGTGTGCCACAGGGCATATACATATATCATTGCCAAAAGTGCTAGCCATATTTGAACCTTTGTCTGACTCGATCACGACTTTTCGTCGCAGTGAAAATGGCTTTCCCCTACCAACGGAGTTCGTTCACCCCGTTCCGCGGTCGTCGAAGCGCTGTATATAGTACGACCGGCATGATAGCATGTTCACAGCCCCTCGCCGCAAGAGCTGGCCAGCAAATCTTATCAGATGGTGGAAATGCAGCAGTGAGTACTGTTGATTGCTTTGCTGGAATGGATCGTTGACGATTGAAGGATGCGGCTATCGCAGTAGGTATGTTGCAGTCCCGGCCGGCCTGACAGAGAGTTTCCATTGATGTGGCTGCTTTTAGCTGCGAGTTTGAATGTGACTGAGCCCGGATCAACCGGTATTGGTGGCGATATGTTCTGTCTTTTCTACGATAGCAAAACGAGGAAAGTGCACGGTTTGAACGGGTCTGGACGTTCTCCGATGAGTCTTACTCTGGACAAGGCTCGAAAACGGTTGGCAATTCCCCGCAACAAGCCCGGGCAAATCCCACTTAATAGTGTTCTGGCAGTCACAACACCGGGGGCAGCGAGTGGGTGGGTGGATACAGTCGAAAGGTTTGGGAGTGGCAATCTTTCCCTGGCGCAGATTCTCAAGCCTGCAATTTCTCTTGCGGATCAGGGATTTCCTGTTTCTGAGATATCGGCACGTTTGGTATTTGCTGCACAAGCCTTTTATTGGCATAGAAGCTGACAGTCTGCAGTGGCAGGAAAATGAGAAATCGCTCAAAGAGGCTTCGCCAAATTATCGCGAACTGCTCAAGGCCAGTCCTGGCCCAGATGACTCCGTTCGTGCTCCTGTAGCAGGCGAAATCACGACCAACCACGGCCTTGCGCAGACCTTTCGCACACTTGCCTTGCAAGGAAAAGATGGGTTCTATCGAGGCCACGTCGCAGATGCTATTGTGGAAGCGGTCAGGGAGCGAGGTGGATATCTCACTCACGACGACTTATCCCATCATGCAGATGTTGGAAGCACGGCAACTGATCCAATTTCTGTTCGATTCGACAACTCGGTGGAGATCTGGGAGCATCCGCCCAACGGCCAGGGACTTGTTGCGCTCATGGCACTCAAGTTACTCGAGGAGCTGGAACGGACCAACAAGATTCCTCCGTTGTCCGGTCTCGGGCATAACTCTGCGGACTACATACACACCCTGGTGGAAGTCTTGCGCATTTCCTTTGCGGACGCATCCTGGTGGATTGGAGATCCTACCTACTCAGCTACTCCAAATCTGCTATCAGATTCCTACATCAAGGAAAGAGCACGTCACTTCAGCTTGTCCACCCCCTCAGGGATTCTCCTTCACGGCAGTCCTGCCTTGAATTCGTGTGATACGGTATATTTCGCCGTCGTTGATAGCAACGGGAACGCTGCGTCCGTTGTGAACAGCAACTACCATGGCTTCGGGACCGGGATAATCCCACGCGGATGCGGCTTCACTCTGCAGAGCCGCGGTGCGAATTTCTCCTTGTCGCCTGATCACCCCAACGTTCTTGCACCGGGTAAGCGGCCCTACCACACGATCATACCCGCGATAGCCACGAATGCAGACGACCGGACGTTACACACTGTGTTTGGCATCATGGGGGGTTTCATGCAGCCACAGGGACATGTGCAGCTGCTCAAGAATATGCTTGTATTTGGCATGAACTCGCAGCAAGCACTTGATGCACCCAGGGTTTGCATTGGGGCGATGGGGCACGAGAAGCTAGCAGGATTGAAGGAAAGGACGGTCTACGTGGAAGAGGGTGTAGATTCCCACATAGTGGACGAGTTGCGCCGCCGCGGCCATATGGTCGAGGTGGTTTGTGAGTGGGATAGGGAGCTTTTTGGACGAGGGCAGATCATACGGGCGGTCCATGGCGAACAGTCGCAACCAGTCTTGGAAGCCGGGAGTGACTTTAGAGCTGACGGGATGGCTGTTCCTGTATGACTCAATCCCACCGCGCCTGGTACAATGCGCAAGTTACGATACAGCTGGGGTTGATAATTTAGACCTTTGACTGCTCTAGACAGAGTCACAGAGTCGATCCACTCGCATACCATCTGAGGTTAGAGTACCATCTGCTGGGCAAATTCACCCCTTTGTATGCGTCGTCCAGCCTGACGCAATGGAACGAGATTGGCATGCAGTGCGCATAAAGAGGTAAATGCAAAGAGAAAAGAGTAGTGGTTGCATAGACGACAGGATGGACAGGTGCGTGTTTGACTAGGCTCATTGAAGATGTCGTGCCGCGTTGAGAACAGCTTTGCAGCACCAGTAGCAGAGGTCGGCGCAGAATATTAAATAAAACTGTTATGCAGTCCACACAGCGGTCCACTGCTAAGCTGCGGTCTCAGACTGATACAAAAGCTCTACTCCTGGCAACAGTGGGATGTTCAATTGCACGGTGGACATTCTGATGCGGGCAATAGAAGACATCGAAATGAAGATTGTCCAAGATTATGCATATTATCCTGGGGATAGGCATGATAAACTCCAACCAGGATCTATTATATCAAGAGGAGGAGGCTGCAATGTCTCAGGGCTGTAGTTCTCTTACACCTATTCCTCAATGCATGAAAATCCTGTCTGTACTCCAACTAGGGACATGATAGATCATAGATCAAATCCAATACCATCCTTAAGCTACCGCCACAAAGAAATTCGTCTCACCCTCCTTCGCAACCACCGTACTCTTCCGCACCAACTCATCCCCCACCAACAAGCGCAATTTCTCCGCGGTGGCCGGACTATCCAACACCAACTGCCCCTGCACGCCATTCTGCTCCCTCGCACTCCGCAGCGCATCCCTCAACGCAAACAACACCGTTGCGCCCAGAAAAAGCGGCGGCTCACCGATCCCCTTACTCGACTGAATCGAGCGCAAATGCTCCCACGACACCCCCTGCAGGAAACTGACATTGAACACCTGGGGAATATCACTGAACCCCGGGATCTTATAATTCCCCGGCCCGCGCGTCGCCAACAGGCCACTCCTCGTCCACAGACTCTCCTCCATCGTGAACAACCCCTGGCCCTGCACAAACGCCCCCTCGATCTGCCCGTAATCGATCGCCGGATTGATCGACCGCCCGACATCCATCTTGATATCCGTGCGCAACACCGTATGATCGCCGGTCAACAGATCCAGCTCGACCTCCGTACACGCCACTCCCTGCGTGAAATAATAGTACATCGGCTTGACTTTCCCCACATCGTACGTCCCCCACTCGTACCCGATGCGCGGCATCTTCCAGAACCCGCTCGCGGTCAGGTTCACCCGGTCGCGGTACGCTGCGTGGGCGAGCTGCGCCATCGAGGCCCCCACCCCCAGACGCTCGCGGTAGGGTTGGAGGCGGGCGTTGAGCTGGTTGCATGCGTCCTGGATGGCCATACCATTCAGGTCACTGCCGGAGGAGGCAGCGGTGGGGGAGGCGTTGGCCGTCTGGTACGACGAGGTATCCTGTGTGAAGATGCTCTCCAAGGGCACCCCCAACGCCTGCGCGGCGACCTGCGCCATCTTCGTGTACAGACCCTGGCCCATCTCCGTGCCGCCGTGGTTGAGCAAGACCGACCCATCGGTGTAGATCTTCACCGAGGCGGCCGCCTGATTCAAATGCAGGGCGGTGGCGAAGGAAATCCCGAACTTGCTTGGAACGAGACAAATCCCCCGTTTCCGCCAGGGATGCGTCGCATTGAACCGCTCCACCTCGCGCCGGCGCTCATCATACCGGGCCTCCACCCGCACCTGCTCCAAGAGCATCGGTACATGCCAATCCTGATCGATCTGTTGCAGAAACGGGGTGCGCTGCCCAACCGCATACAGATTCCGCCGCCGCAACTCATCCACATCGACCCCCAACCCCTCCGCCACCGCATACATCATACTCTCCGTCACAAACATGCTCTGCGGGGCCCCGAACCCGCGAAACGCCGTGTTACTATGCGTGTTCGTCCGACACACCCACCCCCGGATATGCACATTGGGGATCTCGTAACAGTTATCCAGATGCGTGCAGCAGCGATCCATGACGGCGCCGCTCATATCCAACGACCAACCCGCGTTGTTATAGCAGTCGGCCGACAGGGCGAGGAGTTTGCCGGCGGCATCCACGCCGACGCGCCAGCGACACTGCACGGGATGGCGCTGGCCGGTGGTCATCATGTCCTCGTCGCGGGCCAGCATGGCGCGCACCGGCCGCCGGGTCTTTTGGGCGGCGAGCGCCACGAAGCAGGCCAGCGGCACACTGCGCGATTCTTTGCCGCCGAAGGCGCCGCCCATGCGTTTGACACGCGCGTTGATGCGGGAGGCGGGGATGGAAGTGACTTGGGAGACGAAGTCTTGCGTTTCCATCCTATACCCCCGGGCCCCCCAAGGGTTATTATTAGCCCACTGTCATCTCCAGACAGAGAAAGAAGAAGAATAAGGAGGAGGAGGAGGGGGAAACATACGTATTCTGGGTCGACGACCAAACCTCCAACATCTCATCCTCAGCACTCGGCACCGCCATCGCCGCATTCGTCTCGAGATAAAAATGCTCCTGCCCCCCAACCCGCGTCGTCCCCGAGAACACCCGATAACAGGACGCAAACACCCCCTCCAACTCCTTCCCAATCAAACCCTTCCGCAACTCCTTGCCATGCGGAAAGAAACTCCCCGCCTGAATCGCCTCATCAATCGTCAAAATCACCGGCAGATCTGCGTACTCCACTCGGACCGCCTTCGCAGCCGCCTGCGCCTGCAAGGCCGTCTCGGCGTAGACCATCCCAATCGGCTGGCCGTGCGCATGCACCTCGTTGACCGCGAAGAGGGGCTCGTCGTGCACGACCGAGCCCCACAGGTTTTTTCCCTCGGGGATGGAGGTGTGGTCGATGTAGCCCACCGCCAACCCCGGGGCTAGAGCGGGGGTCCAGTCCACCGACAAAAGCTTGGCGTGGGCGCGCTGCGAGAGGACTAACGCGCCGAAGAGCTGGCGGTGCTGCGGGGGCATGTCGTCGAGGTACTCGGCTTCGCCGGTGGCGTGTTTGAGGCCGGAGAGATGCGGGAGGGCTTTGCCGACGACGCGCTGTTCGTAAGGGTTGGTTTCGTCGCGGGCTCCGGTGGAGATGTGGCGGTGGATTTCGGACGTTAGGTCCTCAGGGATAGAGGCAGGAACTTCTCCAGGGACACCCCCAGGGGCAGCAAGGTTAAACGAAGCGCAAACCTCATGCCAGAAGCGCACGAAGAATGACACGGCCAGCGTGCGCCGGTACGTCGCCATGCCCCCGGGCACGCCAAATACCAAATCAAAGTCGGCCAACAACGCATCGACGGCCGCGTCGAGAACGGCCTGGACGCCCCATTTATTCCCTTGGAGAACAGCCGCGGCGCGCGGGGCGAGGACGGTCGTCGGGGCCATGCCGCCGTAGGCGAGGGCGATCTCCTCCACCATATCATCTGGCGTCAAACGCACGCGGAAGGCGGCGGTGACGATGGCGATGTCGTCGTCTTTGCGCTTGGCCTGTTTGTAGGATTGCGTGAATTCGCGGGCGGTGCTTGGGGCCAGGGGGATGCGGATTTCTGTGATCAGGCTGGCTTTTGGCAGGGCGGTGCGACGGTAGCCCAGGAAGAGGGTCTGCATGGGGTTGGTCTGCTGCGACTCCAGCGTGCGGGTGACGATGGTGGCGTTCACCGCGAGGAGCAGCGGGTTCATGTCGGAGATGGGCGACGCGGTGGCGATGTTGCCGGCCAGCGAGGCGGCGTTGCGGATCTGGCGGCCGGCGAAGTAGCGGAGCACCTTGGTCATGGCGGACAGGGGCGAGCCAGAGCGGCCGAGGGCGGGGGCGAGCCGCTGGCATTCTTCCTCGATGTCGGTGAGGGAGGCGTTGCCGCCGATGACGAGCTGTTTGATGCCACGGTCTTCAATGAGGTGGATCTGAGCGAGCTCTTCGATGTCCCCGATGAAAACGGAGACGTCCACCGCCAGGTTCCTGAAGCGCACGTCGACCTGCACCTCGGAGGCCCCGCCGACCAGCGTCGCCGAGGGACACTGCGCAAGGATTGCGAGGGTCTGTTCGATCGTGACGGGGCGGAGCCAGACGCGCTGTTCGTCGGCGTAGTACAGCAGCTGGGGAACGAACCGCGCCAGCGCGGGGGGGTATATCAGCTCGGTGTGGGGGAGATATGGGATGAAGTCGAACTGGGGGATGGGCTTTTCATCGGGGGTCGTCAATGCGGAGCTTTCTCCTTCAACGCCAGAGCCAGACGAACCCGACGAACCAGCCCGGCCTGAAGAGGCCCTCTCCGAGTCCGAGCAAGGAGACCCAGACCCATCCCGACAACACCCCCCGGCCCTCCCGCACGACCCGGACAGAAGCGGTAGCTCAACAGGAGCATCATCATCTTCACCACTCTCCCCCCTCCCCAGCAAACGATCTCCAGAACTATCCCCAGAAAGCACACCCACCCTCCCCTTCAAATCCTCCCGCACAAACGTCTTCGCCGCCTGCAGAATCGGCTTATACCCGGTACACCGACACAGGTTGCCATCGAGATGGCCCTTCATCTCGATATCGTCTTCGGAGAGGGTGAAGGTCTGGGTGCGGGGGTCGTAGGCGTTACGGATGAGGGCGTAGAGGGACATGACGATACCGGGGGTGCAAAAGCCGCATCTACCCAGCTTAGCATTTCCCAAAGGGGTAGTTTGGGGGGGGGGGGGGATATACTGACTGCGATCCATGCAATTTCGCCATGCGCTCCTGCAGAGGATGCGGGTGGTCGATAGTACCGAGGCCTTCAATGGTGATGACGTGTTTTCCTACCACTGCACCCTTGAATATTAGTATGTGGTAGGGAATGCATCACACACAGAGTCATGATGTCTATTCCCCAGCAATCTGTGATCTCAGCAGTGATAGATACCCCTCCCTAGCACTACCACCACCATCTTCTCCCCCACAATCCCACGTAAGCCCCCCTTCCCTATCCCCTATCCAACAGAAAAAGTACTCACCCCCAACAAGCGGATACAAACAAGCGTTCACGGCACGATGCACCATCCGTCTCGTGCGATGATGTCGAAACTGCAGAACGACGGTGCAGGCCCCGCAGCCGCCCTCGCCACAGCCGAGTTTCGTGCCTTTCAACCCATCCTGCGCGCGGATAAAGTCCAGCAGCGTCCATTGCGGGTGAGGGCTGTGCAGGGAGATCGGGGTGCCATTCAAGTAGAAGGTCAGGAGGGAGGTGGCATGTTCGGTGGCGAGGTAGTCGTGGAGAGGATTGTTGGGATTCATCTTCGGGTACTAAGTTATTGGCATTCCCTGGGGTATCAGGCATACAATCAAAATCAGAATAAGTAAATAGTGAATACAGGTCGACAGTACGACTGTGAAAAAGGGTATACTGTTCACAGCAAAGATGGATTAAATCAAGGTATACAATTGCCACAAACAGTGGAATGAAGAGGAGTAGATTCCATGGAGGCTGGAGCTGAGCTGGAGCTGAGCTGGAGATGAGTTGGAGATGAGTTGAGTTGCGGGGGAAAAGCAAAAGACACACACACACACACGTGACGCCTGAGTCCCAATCAACGTCCACCAAATACGAAGCAGGAATGTATGATGCCCAAAGACGTGCAGTGAATTTGATAGCTGCATTCCATGCCACTGGCAGGAGTTATGTTACAGGTTACCTCATCATGCATAACCCCCGCTCGCTACTTCAAAGGGTGGGAGAACGGATGGAAGCCAGGGGTGCAAGAGTGGGGGAGCAATGGATCAGTACAGTAACAGCTGGTGATTGATAGCTGATCTGTACGGGGTAGTAGTAGGATAGGGCTAATTGAGAAGCGCAGCGTCAGAGCAGATAGTCGATCACTTCACTTGATAGCCAGGTCCGATAACTAGGTACAGATAGCTTCATAGACAAGAGTCCGGACTTCCACTGCAAGAGGCTACGACCCCTCCAACCCCATCAGCACCTTCATCGCCTCATGCACCACCGTCCATCGAATTGTGGCCAATTGCTGCGCCATCGCCCGCACCAGCCCGCGCATCTCATACACGTATCTCGGGGCCTCCAGGATCCTCTCCTCCCCAGTCAATCGGACCAACAAACTCGGCAGATCCAGACTCAACCGTCCATCCCGAATGCCCCCCACCCCACCCCCATGCACTGCCCAACACACCAAGGTCCCTAAATACAAACACCAGGGGAAATGAAATGCATCCATCGCCTCCCCCGCCCCGTGGTGCCTCGCCGCCACCGCCTCACGAATCATCCACGCCGCCTGCTTGGCCGCCTGCAACGCACTCTCCGACCGCACCCATCCGGCCAACCCCCGACTCGACCGCTCACGATCCGTCTGGGTGACACTCCGCCCCAGAATCCCGGTGGCGCCTGCGCCGATCTGCAGATCGAGGACTTCCACCTGCAGCGCCAGCTGGGCGGCACGATACAGCACCAGCGCCGCTGCACCCTTCAACCCCTCCCGCTCCCTCTCCCTCGCCTCGACCCCGGCATGCCCCTCCCCCAAGCTAACCGCCAAAGCATCCGCATCGAAATCCGCCTTCCAACGCTCATACGACCGGCCCATCCGCCGCTTCCAACTTCCCACCCGCTCTGGATCCACCCCCTGCAAGGTCGTCTGATCCCTGCGCTTCAAATCCGCACACACAGACATGAGCCCATGCAAGACGACCAGCCTCGCCAGTGGATTCAACCGGACGCGGGGCCCCGGCGCGGGGGAGATGTACCCTTTGAGGACAGCCAGGAACCCCGTCTCGGCATCCTCCTCCAGCCCCGCAGACCGGGTGCCCCACCGCCCCCACTCCTCCGCCGTGCCCGCCTCCCACAGCGCGGAGGCACACGGCAACGACGACCGGATCTCGAAGGCGGACATACACAAACTCTGCGAGAAGAGGACCGCGTGCTGCACGTCCCACATGAAGCAGTGCATCGCGAGACGTTTGCGTTGTTCGCGGTCCATGGCTTGGTGCCATCGTTCGGTTAATCCATCCCGCGGATCCCCCCATCCAGTGGGATCCGTCCCCGGGGGGGTGTGGATAGTCAGACAGGTACTGCGGCGAATGAGTTTGATTAGCACACAATGAAACAACTGCGCGCGCTCTCGCTGCTTCGGTCCCGCCCGCATCTTCCCGAAGCAGTCGATGAGCAACATCGCCTGCAGCACCCACAGCGGGGGCTGCGGGGAAAACGCCGCGTGGCAGAACAGCTGGCCCCGCAGGGAATCATGGATGCCGACGGCCAGTTGGTGGGCCGAGCGGGAGCTGTACGTCGCCCCCATGGAGAGGATCGCCCCCAGGAGGATCGGGTCGACGGTGTCGGGCGTGAAGGTGGGGGCGTGGATGAGGGGGTAGGTGATGTTGAAGCGTGTGAAGAAGAGGTGGCTGTAGGTTTGCAGCGCCGATAACGAGAGTAAGGGGGAGTCGAGGGGGGTGGGTTGGCCGTCGAGGCCGGAGGGGGGGTTGCGCGCGATCAGTGCCAGGAAACCTTGGCGGGATGCCTCTGTCAGGGTTGGGGGGTGCGGTGGGTGGTTGGTGCTGGTGCTGGTGGTGCTGGGGTCGAGTTCGCAGAGCCAGTCAAGGTGCTCGGGGGTGCGCTCGACGAACGAGGCGGCTTGGAGCAGGACCGATGGGTTGGGATTGGGGTCGGGGTCTTCGGTCCATAGCAGGTCGGGTTCGAGGGGGAGGTCGAGAGAGGAGAAGGCGTCGTCGAGAGTGGCGACGTCGAACAGCCAGTTGTAGTTGTGCGTCGCGGCGAAAGGCATATTGAAATCGGTCGCTGCCATCGAGGATTTGAGTTAGCAGTTAGCATTGCGCGGCTCCGTCCCCAGACCCAGACGCACGCACCAGTGTCGAGATTGAAGAAATCCTCAATGCCCCCATCCCCCAAGCGCCAGGACCCATCCGCCGCATCGAACTGCCCCGGTATGGGCTCCACGTACGGCTCGAACGGCCCATTGGGGAGCAGCGGAGCCAGCAGGGGATCGGGATCCTCTAGCGACAGGGTCGTAGGATCGCTCGTCGAGCGCGGCGGCGAGACCGGCGCCCCGGGAATCGGCTCTGCGTCCTGTGAGCTGGTGACAGACTGCGCGCACGAGGCCAGTGAGGTCTCGCGGGAGCCAGATGCAGACGCGTCCTGGTGGTGGCCGGGAGGCGCCCCTCGCAGCGGTCGCTTCGGGGGTCGCACGACGATACTCCCATTGTCCGCTCGACGCGTCCGTTTGCGCGTCTCCAACACCCCCAGTCCCGGACCCCCCGCCTCCTCATCGCGTTTGGCATGACGCAGAAGATGACGACTGAGGAGATCGGGCCGGTGGAAGTGCACGGAGCATCGCTCGCAGACGTAGCCCTGGCGGGCCTGCTCGTGGTTCAGCGCATGGCGACGCAGGTGTTCGGCTCGCGTGAAACTCTTGCCGCAGGAGGGCCAGTCGCAGACGTGGGAGGACTTCATGAAGGGGGGGTTTCATTACTCATGAGACAAAAAGTGATTCCAAGATAGAAGCATCCCCTCCCCTGCCCCCAACTTTGGGATTGATTAAATACTGCAGTGCAGTAGTGATGGTGGATGTGCATGCATTGATATCAAAGCGGGGGAAAGAGGAGGGAGGGCCGGACGGGACGGGAGGGGGTGACGCTCCACTGGCAACTCCCCAAATCCCAGCCAACCGGAAGGATCTCCCGCTTATCAGCAACTCCAATGTATTGTATTGTAGTGTATTGTATTGTACTGCGTACGTCCTTATCATCTTGATACCAGGTAGTTTAGCGACTAAATTAACTACCTAGTATAGTAATGACTAGGTAGGTAACTAACTACTAGTACCTTAATCACCAGGCGACTTTATCTAACTAGGTACTCCGTAAGTTATCTACTAACTACTGACTAACTACCAACTCCTCTCCTACAAAAAATAACGCCATTCTGGACTCTGCTCCCCCTCGGCCAAATACCGAGTCGCCACGGCGTCTGCGTTCCGTCGCACTCCCTGGCGTCGGTCACGTCGCCGATTTTCCACCCGGAAGTACACGCTCAACCCGGTGATCACCACGATGGCCACCCCGTTACAGCAGCAGGTGGCCACCAGCGTGGGAAGATATCTATACTCATGACGATGGTTAATCACGAATCCTTGCTCTGAGCAATCCGCAGGACCTACTTGGGGGCGTATTCCGTCCGAAACGTCGCCGCGCTAAGCACGCCGGCCAGATTTCCCAGTCCCACCAAGAACCCCGTGTTGGCGGCGCGGGAGCTTTCGTGCACGTTATTATTGTTGTGCCAGGCATGCACCAGACACGAGGGGATGTACGCCCCGGCTGCCAGGAGGAAGCAGGCGAAGTAGGCGACGCCTTTGTGGGCCAGCACGTCGATCGTCGCCAGGATGACCATGCCGATCAGGGACAACACCAGCGCGAAGACGGTGTGGAAGCCGCGCTCGCGCCAGTAGTCAGACGACCAGGCCACGCAGAGGAGCACCACGGCGCCGACGAGGTTCGGGGCAACCGTCCACAGGTTCGTCTTGACGGTCGAGTAGCCGAGACGTCCGACGATCTGGCTCATTAGCATAGCACCATCCCCCGGGACTTCATGGCGGTGGTCGTACCAGTGGGAAGAAGTTCATGGCGGTTGCGTACGCAACCGGATACGTGAAGGAGATCACCCCCCAGACCAGAAACTTCCAGTCGCTCCACATCTGAAAGGCCGTCGGGACATCCAGCCCCGTCGCCACCGCGGCCGAGGTGTCGCGCAGGGCCCGCGCGCTTGCTGCGGCGCGTTCTCGCTCCGACAGGAACCAGGCGGTTTGCGGCCCGTCCGGCAGACAGAAGAAGGCGACAATCCCCATCAGAAAGGTCATGCTTCCTTCCAGAATGAACAGCCACTGCCAGCCCTTGACGGCGGGGTCGTGGATCTGAAACACTCCGAAGGAGATGAGGCCACTAAAGGCGGAGGCGAGGACGGCGAAACATTGAACGATGGCCAGACGAAAGCCCATCTCGCCGCGCGTGTAGAACAGCGTCAAGTAGAAGGTGGCCCCGGCGAAGAAGCCGGCCTCGAACACCCTGACCGATCAGCCGGAGCTCGATTGGTGTCGGGACAGCCACTTACCCCAGGATCATCCGCACCGCGACCATGCTGCCGAAGTTGTGTACAGCGCACTGGCATAGCGCGAGAATCCCCCAAACGACCGTCACTGTCGAGTCAGCTGGGCTCACTCGTTGTTGTCGGCGAGAGACCTACTGAATGAGAGCGTCATGCGCCCGGAGTAACGCTGCAGCAGGAGGTTCCAGGGCAGATCGCACAGCCCGAAGGGGATGTAGAAGAGGAGGACGAGCAGCGAGTAGTCATTGCCCTTCAGATGAATATCCCCGTCGAGTCCGTCGGTCTTAGCGTTGGCCAGATTGCTCTGCTGCTGTCAGACACGCCTCCAGTGCTTGAATATCTGTGGGAGCTAACCCTATCCATGCAGTCGAAGAAATACATCTATCAACTGGAAGTCAGTTCCTGCAACAACCTAGCTGAGAGGGGGATACTCACCAGACACAGCAAAGGCAGCACAAACAAGTCCACCTTTCGCACCACCGCTTTCTCCGCTTCATGATCGATGTAGACATCGTTCTCGTCGGTCTTCATCTCGGACGCTGCAGGCGACACTGCTTTCTCGGCCTGGGAGACGGACGTCATGATGGACAGAGTTGTCTGCCCCCTACCTTAGCCATACTGACGGGGACGAGAGGATATATCCCTTAGGTAGTGGAATCCCTTGCGTCTCTGCGGTGTAACCCCCAGCCAGGTTGCCAATCAGGACTACCTTATCCACGATCCAGTTGTTCCCCGCGTGCAGGTTTATCAGTCTTATCGTGAAGTCCGGCCTGCCTGCCCCATCTTCGGTCCCCCACTCTTGATGCTCCATAGGCCCCATGTCGGCCTTCATTCCGAGGAACATCCCCCGAGAATGACCCCTCAATGGAGCGATAAAGCCTCCGATAAAGGAATATAATTCAGCTGCACGATGGCAACCCCTCACTCTCTACACAGTCACCCCAGCAGCTCAGTCAGCAAGATGTCACCCTCCGCGCCTCCCGTTCTCGATTTCTCCGTCTTCTACGGAAGCGACACCGCGGCCAAAGCCGACTTGGTCGATCGGATCCGCGAATGCTGCTTGTACAATGGCTTCTTTCAGATCACTGGCCACCGCGTGCCGCGCGAACTGCAGCAGCGGGTGATGGCATGCGCGAAGCGATTCTTCAATCTCCCGCTGGACGAGAAGGTGATGATTGACAAGAGTAGCCCACCCCAATATCATCCACCCCCTATCACTATCATCCTCCCTCCCCCTCAACCGCCCCCCAGCTGATCATTCTGGTCAAAAGGAAACAACACCTGGAACCGCGGCTACGAACTCCTGCGCTCGCAAATGCTCGAGGTTGGCACCGGCCCCGAACTCAAAGAAGGGTTGTACATCGGCGAGGAAATCCCCGAAGACCACCCGTATTTCATCGCCAAGAAGCTCAACAGCGGGCCCAACCAGTGGCCGGCCACGATTGCCTCCCCGGACGAGTTCCAGCAGACCTCGATGGAATACTACCACGCGGTGTTCGACCTCGCCAAAGACGTGCTCGGCGCGCTGGCGCTGACCCTTGACGTGGCGGAGGACTACTTCACCCCGTTAACGGCCGGCGCGGTCGCCACGATGCGATACCTGCACTACCCGGCCCAGCCCAAGGACGCGGACGAGAAAGTCAACCGTGGGATCGGCGCGCACACCGATTTCGGGTGCATCACCTTGCTGCTGCAGGATGAGGTGGATGGATTGCAGGTGCTGGATGCGCCGAGTGGGGAGTGGCTGGACGTGCGTTTGTAACACCGCAAGGTCTGATGGGAAAATAAAACTCACTGACAACCAACGGGGAAAAAAAAACAGGTTGAACCCGTCCCCGGCGCCTACGTCGTCAACCTCGGCAACCTGTTCATGCGCATGGCCAACGACCGCTACAAATCCAACATCCACCGCGTGATCAATCGATCCGGCAAGGAGCGCTACAGCATCCCCTTCTTCTTCAGTGGCAACCCGGATTATTTGTGCCAGTGTCTGCCGAATTGCCGGCAGCCCGGTGAGGCGCCCCGGTATCCGCCCATCACTGTCGAGGAGATGGTGACGGCCTCGTACAAGGAGAGCTACGGCCGGGCGGAGAAGTATAAGCAGGAGATGAAGAGGATGGAGCGGAGGGCGCCGACGGCGGTGACGGTGGGAGCGTAGTTCGTTTGGTTGTCTATCTGGGGGAATTAATTACGTCGAGCATGCGGCATCAATGTACATCTTGCCACTTACCTTTACCTTTGCAATACCAAGATTGTGGTCGATGCAATCAACGGTTACTCCTCGCCCAATGCGAGCTGATCCTGCAATATAAGCCCTGCTATAGCTGCGACAGAAGTGGAGGGTTATCAAAAAGAAAACCCCCACCCTCGATTGTATCGATAACACCCGTCTAGCCCTGCGTAGTGCGGAGGTGATCCATGCCCACGGAACCCTAATTGAAGATCTATTTGAGATCATACTGCCAGTCCCTATCCCTATGAAGCTGTTGCATCAACGGGGGCTCTCAAACTCAGTCGAACAACATGGCCAGCACACAGACGCACCACCAGACCAACCCCACCTCGCCCAAAGACACCATGGAGATCCTCAAAGTCCCCCCGGAGAACGCCCGACAGAGCCTCGAACAAGACACCAAAGGCATAATCGTTGACGACCCAGCCATCCAGCAATTCTATGGCTCATCAACCACCGAAGCCTACCGGCTCAAGTCCGAGCTGATCGGTCGCTGCTTGGAGGAAATCGGCATGGGGCCGTAGGTGTTTTTCCTTCTTGTGCGATGACCACGCCAACGCTGACGTCCGCAGATTCCAGTGGAAACTGTTCGTGGTGACTGGATTCGGATGGATCGTGGATAACGTGAGTCCCCTTTGCGTATTTTGACATGCAATCCCCATATGCCTGTCCGGCCTCTCCAGTGTTCCCCCCTAAATGATCGTAGTTCGCCTCCCAAGGCATCAGCGCGGTGCAGCCGCCCATCAAGCTCGAATTCCCAGGGATCGTGCAGGTCAGCTACAGCTCGGTGGCGTACTACCTCGGCCTGATCCTGGGGGCCTCGTTCTGGGGGATTTCCAGCGATCTGATCGGCCGACGGCCTGCGTTCAATTGCACGCTGCTCATCGCGGGGATCTTCCTGTGTGGTGCCGCCGGGACGACGGGGTTCGTGGGGTTCAGTGCGATGTGGGCGATGGTCGGGACGGCGGCGGGGGGGAATGTGCCGGTGGATTCGATGATCTTTCTGGAGTTTGTGCCTGGCAGGTGAGTCTCTTGTCGCCGGTGTGGCACCGCTATTGGGGATGGGAAGCTAAACCGGGCGGGCAGTCATCAATGGCTCCTGACCGCACTCTCCGCATGGTGGAATCTGGGCCAACTGATCGTTTCGCTAGTGGCGTGGGTGTTTCTGGCGAATTTCAGCTGTGCAACGGATGCCACGCCGGAGACCTGTCATCGACAGGATAATATGGGATGGTAAGCTGGGAGGTGACGGTGTTGTTTGTGCTGGGAGAGACGTGAGAGAGAGGAAAACCAAGCTAACCAACCATCCAGGCGCTACACACTCATCACCCTCGGCGGCCTCTCCCTCGCCTTCACCTGCATCCGCTCCCTCGTCTTCACCCTCCCCGAGACCCCCCGGTATCTCCTCTCGAAAGGCCGCGATCAGGCCGCCGTCGACGCAGTGAATTACGTCGCCCGTCAGAACGGCCAGCCGCCGCCGTTGACGCTGGCAATGCTGCAGGAGATCGACGCGCAACTCGGCACGACCACCGCCCCGACGGCATTATCCACCACCGAGATCCTGCGCGAGAACATGAAGGACTTTACGGGGTCGCACTTCCGGGCGCTGTTCGCGACGCGGCTCCTCGCCAGACATACGCTGATCGTGTGGGGGATATGGTTGACAATTGGTGCGGCCCATCAAATGAATACCTTACCGGAAACGAGAAGTCCTCCACTCACTCAGTTACAACACTAACACTAAAAAGGCATCGCATATCCACTTTACTTCAACTTCCTCCCCTCGTATCTCGCGACGAAGTTCTCCTCCTCGTCCTCGCTGAGCACGACGTATCGGAACTACTGCATCGAGTCGGCGGTGGGGGTGGTGGGCCCGTTGTCTGCAGCCTACTTGGTGACAACCTTCTTTGGAAGACGGTGGATGATGGGGTTGTCGTCGGTCGTGACGGGGGTGTTTCTATTTGCTTATGTGGGTGTGAAAGATACGACCTCCTCGTTGGCGTTTGCGTGTGTGACGGGGATGTTGGGGAATTTCGGTAAGCTCTTTGCCCTGAGATAGATCCGACAGACACCCACCCACCCACCCACCCACCCACAGCAGCCGCGAGTACCCCAATATTCCCATCCATGCTAACAACAAGACTGATGATAGAATATGCAATCATGTACGCCTTCACCCCCGAATCCTTCCCCGCCCCCCACCGCGGCACAGGCACCGGCACGGCAGCCTCGCTGCTGCGGTTCGGGGGACTTTGTGCGAGCCTGATCGCCTCGCAAACCGGGTTCACCCCCGCCCCGATCTATGCGTCGGCCGCGCTATGGGTGGTGGTTGGGGTGGTTTGTTTTGGGTTGCCTTTTGAGACCCATGGACATCAGAGTATATGATTGGGTATATGGGTGGGTATATATGGGGGTATGAGAATCTGGGGATATGGAGTATATCTGTGGGAGAGTTGGGTTTGGGAATATATCTGGTGGTAAGGGTGAGTTGTGTCACGGTCCAGAATATATACCGGTGGTAAGGGTAGGGGGCAGAGAGTCTTTCGGGATGATTTGTGCAGTGGAGATCATTTCTTAGGGGCTGGCGTTGCTACAATTATGTTCTTTCTCAGCTATTCAACATTCATTCTGTCAGAAGATATACGGTGCTTACTCCCATCAAATGCTTTACTGCTGAGAAAGTAGTACTGAGGTTACTCGCTAACTAGTATACCATATAGCAATCAATCAACCGCAGATCCCGAATGAACTACGATTTTATCTGAACTTAACTCTCGGTCGGACGGACATGAACTGAATGGCAAGCTTGCTTTCACTCAATTACGGAGGGTTCACACCGGTCTTAATGACTGTTTCCATTCGTATACAGAGCAGACAGTAGCATCCAAGTAAGTACTACAGTAGGGTAACCACGGAGGTAAAATTGTACTTCAGAGGTAACTACCAGTGGCTACTGTACAATCAACTCAATCAACTCAATCAACTCAATCAACACCTACCACCTGACCAACCCTACAGTACGTACCAGACCCATGAACCCATCAAAAACACCCACTAACCCAGCTTCCAACCCACTGCAAGTGTAAAATGTGCAGAATCGAAAAAAAAATCGATCGTGCCCCCCACCCCACATCCAACCCAATCCGGAATTCCCACTGTCGATCGCGCACAACCCAGCCTGTTCCTTGCGTGGTGATCGCGATCGACCTCACGTTAAGCACCGCTGCAACACTAAGGCGCTTTGACTCCTTATGGCCTCCAGTGTGTGTCCACTTGGGGTGGTGTCGATCGGAGCTTATCTGATCTACTAGTACTCACTACACTTGGTCACTTACACAGGGGATGGATAGGGTAGGTATATGGGGTGACTTTTCCCACTAACATGTAGCATACGTGGTTGACGTGTGGACAAAGTAAACATTAGTCTTTTCTATGTTACTTAGTAGTCGTCATGAATGATCGGCGGATGCGCTACACATCTCAAGTGTTGGTGACAATCATAAAAGCCAGTTTTTGGCCGTCGGGTAACGCGGCCCAATAATCGACTGGGCCGGTGCGTGTGAGGCGAGTTGACTCGCGAAGCGGATGGGTTGACTTCTTTGGCATCTGCGATATTCCCGAGTCAAGTCCCGAAATTCGGATCGAAGTCCAGTGGCGTCGCTACAAATGGCCAGCCACTCTGGATGCGCTGCTGCAACAATAACCATCCATCACACGGCAATTGAACGGCAGTTGCAGTTGTATGTGGTTCTGCCTTCACCAATCACCGATCACGGAGATCGAGTCCTGGATGGAGGTGGCGATGGGAGAACCTGAGTTCAACCCCACCACCGGTCGGTCCCTCCCAGGCTGGCGGCATCACAAACCACCTGGCAGCAGTCTTATAGCACCTAGACACTGCAGCTATCTAAACAGTCGTCACATGAACCTCCCGCTTCACACTAATCTGTGGCTGCTTCGGCAAAATAGGCGCCTGATCCCCTGCAAAATACCCATCATTACCCGCCTCGACGGTGAAAAAGGTGCTGCCGTACAAACGATCTTCCAACGGGATGGGCCGGGAGTCCTCCTCCCGCGGGGTCGACTGCAGCGGCATCGATTTGCTGCGCTGGCCCCCGCGCGATGAACTCGGCCACGTGTGCTGGTAGGTCGAGGGCCGGAACTGGCGCAGTAGCGGACGCAGAGTCGCCATGCTACCTGCAAAAATCCCCAGCCCGGTTTCGATGTTGCTGAAAATCGCGATGTTGACCGTCTCGTAGAGCCAGTCCTCGTTGCGGAGGGTGGGAATGAATGGGATGCGGGCGATGACTGCGACGGAGGCACTGAATGATATTAGCATTAGGCTGCGTCGGAAGGGGCCATGAAGGAGATGTACACGCAGGCCATTCCAAGCAGACTGGCGACCGCGATTTTCACGTCGCGGTGCATCTTCAATTTCCGCACCAGAAGGATCGGGAGGACGGCGATGGTCATGTCGAATAGAGCTGAGGTAGCACTGAAGGCATACAGCGAGTCCATCACGATGTTGATGTTGATGCACGAGCCCTTGCCTTGCTCCACGGTGCTCAACCGGAGCCAGAAGTATGCGATCGGATGACACTGCACGAGGAGGAGAATAAAGAAAGCGAGACCGGCGGTGACGACGAACGCGAGAACAACGAAAATAACAATCCGATGGATGCGATCGATCGTAATTCGCAAAATGAAGATAGCGACGGATATCTTGCAGAGGATCGAACCAACAGCATAGCCAATGTCGCAATAGAACCAGTACTAGACAGGTCAGCCCGGTCAGTCCTAGTCAGCCAGACTTTTTGCCAGTGCAAGACGTCCTGCCTACCTCCATAGCAGTCGTTCGCTGGTGGTTGGTCAAATCCACCAAATGCTTCCCCGTCCCCCAGAGGCTGCCCCCGATCATCGCGCCAGAAAAGAAGATGTAGAACAAATAGGCCAGGACCATAATCCCATCGTCCCAGCCAAACGCTTTGACAATCCGCAGACGCACGTAGCACCGCAGCATGGTGGTGACGCTTGCCAGGGCCAGGAAGACCGCGGCAACCGCCCGCACGGCTAAGCTGCGATCCTCGGCCATAGTGTGAGCAAGGTAGTAGAGATGCCAGAATCCCGGCCCTGGCGCTGGGCTGGGAGTGCCATTTCTTATTGTTCCAGCATCCGAACGCCCCGAATGACGTCCCTCGGTGCAGAGAGCAGAAAAGTGCCTGGCTTCCGCGTCGAGACGCCATTAAACCATGGATATTGGGTGTTACAGACCCTCCCTGGTCACCAGTAAAACAATCCTGAGCCCGAGTCTGAGATCCACTGTTGACCGGCCGGTACAGGCCCTATGACCGATGATTGGTCTGCTGGTGAAGGACGGACTGATTCAAGATTGACTATCGATCGGAAATTTAGGATGGGGTGGAGCACCGATGGAGTAATGGAGTAGTTGTACGGAGTACTGTACTAGGTGTAAGCCCGAGCGCCCGGCACAAAAAAAAAATCCCTCCATTAGCGCAGTCGGAAAGCCGCGGCCCAGGCTCGCCGACGTGGATGGGACCATGGAATGCCTCGCTTGACTCGGTTGACTCGCGGGTCGCTACCACATCCCTGCGGATCGTGTTTCGGATCGTTCCTGGACGGCAGGATTGGGTAGATTGCCAGAAATATCTACCAGGCCATCCATCATCTCGGCTAACGGGAGTAGGCAATAATTGGCGTCCACCTGGGGAAATTACCGCTACCAGCTGAAAAGCACGGATCTCTCATGTAACACTTAGAGAAATTGGTGGAGATGAGAACACGAGGAGTCCGATCTAGTCGTCCCTGTTTCCACTAGTCCACTATTATATTCCCGGTTCATCGGATGGAGTCACCTGTGGCTAGTCGCCCTCATTGACACACATTCATCTTAGCGACCGAAGGGTCGTGGTCAGAACTCTGGTCCGCACTTGACATCCATGTGTTCACGTGGACGTGTTCCACCTGGGCCCCCTTGGCCAGGGCCGCGCTGATATACATATGAATCCAACTGCTCGCTGTTCTGAACGTAGAGGTAGGTGTATCGCTCCGTCGCCGCAAGGCCCGCGGTCTCATCGAGCTCCTGCAAGCCAACCCCCGAGAACACACTCATTGGCTCCACACATGAATACTCATTAAAATCGCCCGCGACAATAATCCTAGCGTCGGCTACCTCCGCGAAGAGCGTTGTCACAAAGTCCTGGGCAATGGGCGCAACGGATTAGTGTCGACTAGCGTCGGGGGGAACGTGTCAATTCCACCGAGACTTACCGCAATCACCTTAGTCTGCGAAGCTCGCTTCGCCTCCCCACCATTGACAGGTGGTCGGAGGTCGCCTTCCAGACCAGAGCTGCCGTACTTGGAGGTCAAGTGCACGTTGACCGTGTAGAAGGTGTTCCTGCCATCCGCCCTCTCCCACTGCGCCACCAGGGGCTTGCGACTCGCGTCCCACGCCTCGTTCATGGGATCAATCAACCCCGGATTGTAGCTCAACGCGCCTCCTGATCCAATAGTCGTGGCTACGGTGCTGTTGCCTGGGTTCGCGTTGCGCAGGGCCACAGTGGCCGGGTTGAACAAGTACACGTTTCTAATATTGCCACCACTTTCACCGCCGTTGGTGCCGTCGATCGGATCGATGTCAAGAAAGTCATACTGGACTCCGCCCTGCTCAACGATGGAGCTGATCAAGGTTGAGAGCGTCACATAGGCCGAGAACACTAAGAAGGCACCTATCAGACCTCGTTCACTTGGAAAAATGAAACGCTCATACCGCCGTCATTCAAAGAACCCGAGTTATCCTGAATCTCCTGCAAGAACATGATATCCGGGCTCTGCAACTCATTCGCAATGTGACCCGCGACGGCAGGGAGTGTCGTTGAATCCGGCCCGAGGTTATCCACATTGAACTGTCCGAAAGTAAGTAAGCACTTCTGGTTCGATACCAACGACGTCTTGGGTACTGCAGTCGTCTTCGACGCCGACACCGACAACGCGGTCGTGGGCAAGAGGGCGTAGTAGCCGTATGCCTGGGTGACAATGCCCGTGATATCCGCCAGTGTATCACTCAACTTGACATCGGTCGGGTTTTCACTTCCGTCTAGGGGCGAGCCAACCAGGAGCGCCTCGGGATTAGAGTCTACCACGAAATCAATACTGGGGCACGTCCTCAGGGGTTAGAGCAAGCTAGCTACCAACCATTTGCAGTCATTGTCAAGCCTCCTCGAGCATTGCTCCCGCTGACCGTCCAGTCACCGACGACCCAAGTGTCGCCGTAGGAGTTGGCCTTGGAGATGGCTGTCAGACCCGACCGGCTAACCAGTCCTCGCTGAGACTCTGCCAAAAGTCCATGCCATATGCGGTCGTGTTCAATATCGGGTTGACCGTCGAAACTTGGCTGCTGTTACCGGGCAGACTGAACGCATCCCCTTTGTCGAGGTATGTGAATTGCTCGGTCGGGGGACTGATTCCATTCTTGCCTATCACGATAGGAGTCACGGTGTTGTCAATGGAAACCACCTCGATGTCGGTCGCCGACTCGATCTCGGCGGAGTAGACATAGCTGGACGAGGACCGGTACTCTGTGACCTTGCCACTCAGGGTGATAATGTCTCCCACGGCGACACTTTTGGCCGCGCTGCTGCCATACACGTAGATGGAGTTGGAGGTCTTGTCATCCGGATCAGGGCTGGTGGAACGCAGGCAGAATCCAGAGGAGCCTTTGGCCGTCACCAGTCCCTGAGACCCGTGAACTGGCTTCCAGCATATGAGGAAATGTATCGGTCGCCGGTGATTTCGTTGATGGTGACTGCGAGCGCCGCCTGCAGGAGCAGCGCAGTCGTGTAAAGCGAGGAACTCCGCATCATGTTACCGAGCTATCTTATGAGCGATGGTGTTGTTCGAATGTGCATCCGACCAGAGTCATTCTCGCGGTATAAATGGTTTCCAGCCAGCGACTCTCATGGTACGGTACAATGCAAGAAAGAAAGAGACTGCTGCAAATGAGAAGTGAGGCGTTGGACCAGTGAGGGGGGGTGATAACACCCACGTCGGGAGAGATACTGCAGCCAAGCAAGGCAGCACTCGGCACGATGTTACCTCACTCGGACCGCCGGGCTTGTTTGTTTAAGAATTCTATTGAGATCGCGGTATAGCACACCCTGATATACCTCCATGATATCCATTCCAATTATTCAACTCCTGCACGGTACCTTATCTACACCTTGGCACTCCTCCTCTCTGCATAAGAATCATTTCGCTAAAATCACACCCATTCTCTAATCTAGGCTTCTGACCCAGTCGTGCGCCCGCGTTTCTGCAGGGTTACTACTAGCTCCAATCCATCATGCAGGTACTATAGACAATCAAACTCATGCAGTCTGATGACTCTGCACCTGAGAACATCCGGCAGCGCCGCTCCACATGTCTCACGGGCTCGAGAAGACTTTCTCGCGTCTAGTTGCGGCCAACATCCTGCTTCAAGGAGACGATGCGGTTCAATACAACACGGTCTTCCGTAGAATCCGAATCAACAGCCTAACGCCTGATTAGTGGATGAAATGAATACGAAGGTGGCATCGAACTCACGAAATAAGCAACGCGCATGCCCTGGAATCGGACACTCTCCGGTCCACTCTTGCCCTTCTCCTTCTCACCGGCCGCCTCCGGCCAGGGAGCTCTCCGACGGACCTCATCGAAGCCCGCCTCAATCAGAGCATCCTTATAGATAGTCTCGCTGTTAGGGTTAATATCATTCAGGAAACCGCCCTCAGCAGCACCGGGGTCCTCCGACTTGAAGAGAGGGTCGTGAATCCGGACCTCCACCTTGCGCGAGTTATCAGGGACCCACTGGATGTAGGTCTTAGGCTTGCCGCCCTCCTTATCCCAAACCGCCCGGATCTCGGTGACCTTTCCATCGGCATCCTTGGTGAAGGTGGTGGCCTTGACGGGGTAGGGTGCCCGCCAGAGACCGACGCTCTTGCCCGGGGCCAGACGGAAGTAGCCCTTGGCATCCTCCTCGCGGAAATCAGACCGATCAATGTAGATCGTTTTGGTCAGGCGGATCTCATGAGTACCCATGGCAGGGTTCTTCGGGGAGAAGGGAATGTCGCAGTTGAGCTGGCCATCCTCGACCGTCTCAAAGTCCTCAATGACCACTGCAACAGGGTCAATGACAAGCATCAATCGGGGCACACGGCTCTCCAGGTATGTCCGAACAGTCTGCTCGAAACGCGAAATCTTGATAAGACTCAGAGCAGTGGTGACACCGAGCTCATTAATGAAGGAGAGAATCGCTTCAGGGGGCACACCACGGCGGCGCAGAGCGATCAAGGTGTACAGGCGGGGATCGTCCCAACCACGGACATAGCCATCATCCACCAGCTTCTTCAGCTTGCGCTTCGACATGACAGTGCCACTGACATTCAAGCGACCATATTCACGCTGCATGGGCTCGTACACGCCCAGGGTGCTGTTGAGCCACTCGTAGGAAGTGCGGGAAAGCTGGAACTCGGTCGTGCAGAGACTGTGCGTGATGTTCTCGAAGCTATCACACAAACAGTGGGCCTAACACAGTGGTTAGCAAGCTTTATCACCATCGCTACCTGCGGCACGTACAAAATCGTAGGTGGGGTAGATGCACCACTCGTTCTTGGTGCGGAAGTGCTCCTGCTTGAGAATACGGTATGCGGCCAGATCCCACATCTGAGGGTTGGGGTCCTCGATGTCCTGGAGCATGCGGAGAAAAGCCGTCTGGGGCTCGTATTTGCCAGCCTTCATGTCCCGGAACTTCTGGAGGTTCGTCTCGACATCCTGCTCGGCGTGCTTGCACCGGTATCTCGGGCCGTGATTCTCTCCTCCGCGCTGAAGCTTGATCTCAGTGTCACTGCAGTGGCAGACGTACGCTCTGCCCATCTGGATCAACCTCTCGGCCTGGTCGTAGAGCTTCTGGAAATTGTCACTCGAGTGGGTGATAGCAGCGGGCTTAAAGCCTGTAGATCGACTCCGTCAGCACATAATCTCCTTCAGCGGCGGGCCCCCCCCTACCTAGCCACTGGATGATCTCCTCAATCGCCACAAAGTATTTCTCCTCCTCGGCCTCGGGGTTGGTGTCATCGAATCTAACCATTAGTCGCGTGGCTCACTCGAGTCGGGACAGCGAAGGAATACCTAAGAATCTTCGCACATGTTAGCATTGGCCCCTTTCAAGAGTTGAATCAGAGCCTACCGTCTTTCCACCATAGTGTCTAGCGAACCCAAAGTTCACAGCGATCGCCTTCGCATGGCCCAGATGCAAGTATCCATTGGGCTCCGGGGGGAAGCGCGTCAACGGCACCACGGGCCGCTCCTTATAGACGGCAGCCAAGAAGCCCTGCTTGAACATGGCATCCGGGTCGATCTGCTCCTCCTCGGGCTTGGGGGTGGCCGCAGGCTTGGGGGTGGGCGCGGCCTGCTTGGGAGCAGCGGCCGCGTTGGCCGCCTTCGCCGCCTTTTTGGCACGCTTCTGCAACCGCTTCTTAAGCTCGCCCTTGGAGACCATCTCACCGGTCTCCTCATCGAGCTGAAGCTTGGCCGTCGCTTCAACGACAGCGTCCGTCATGATGGGCGATTGGGCAGTGAATCGAGAATAGCGGGGGATTGATCGCGTGGTGACGGTACTGAACGACAAAGGAATGGACTTATCGGCGGGGTGGAGGGGAAACTTTCCGGTGCGTGCTTATGTCATCCGCTAGACGGTCACGTGGCAGAGCGATAAGCGCCCAATTCTTCTTATCAGTCTAGTTAGCGACCTGATCAAGTGACAACAATTCTCAGTCTTTGCTAGACTATTGCTAGACTATTGCTAGACTAGTGATCAGAACAAATAGTACAATGTTGTGGCTGCTTTTAGAATACACCCATCCACAGCTATTTGCTTGTTAATCCATTCTTAGGGCAATTTCTCTGATATCGCCCTAAGCACTGCCACTACTAGTATGACTCACCCATGCTACTATATGTATTCAAGCTGAGGTTGTACTGAGTTGCCCGAGGTTACTGACTCAGGATTTCCATAGACTCAAATAGCATCCCAATACACCGAGCTTAGTTAAGACTCATCCCATAAAAGAAACCACGAATGACTCATTGAGATCGCAATCATCAAAGCTAAAGTATGTAGGCATGGGTATCTAATCGTATGTCCAAATCATCATTATACACAGACATAACGTATCTCTATCTTGGCGACACACTATAACGAGCCTTGCGAATAGCACAGTTTCCTAAACGTTTGAGTTCGGCCACAAAGTCTGCCACCATCGTGAAATGTGCCGCTTCGTTGCTGGTCAGACGTTTCGGGCGGAATCCCTTGATGAGATCAGGGACAGAGCCGAGAAGTTTGAGATCTTCCTCTACGCGCGGGTCTAGTGGGAAGAGCAGAATATTGCAAAAGATCGTCAGGATAGCCGACATGGGATAGAAGGTGATCATCCTGGTTATGATTAGCTTTGGAAATTGACTTCAAACATGTGAACCGCACAAGCACACAAACGACTCACCAAAACGCCTCTGGGAATATTGAAGTAATGGTGGGACGGAGGAACAACAAGGTGGACCGACTTGCTTCCACCGCAAGAAGCATGCTGGAGTTGATACCCTCCATTACTCCAGCATCAGAATTGGCCCAAGACTGACAGCGACCCGCCGCTCGATGGATTGTCACCATTAGATAGTGATATTCGAAACGGGAGACTATTGCTTGCATGCGAAGAAAGGGATTCTCGTGACTCTGGAAAGAGTGTCCCAGGGATGGACGAAATTTGGGCGGAATGTCCAAGCGCCAACGCTCGAGCTCGTCGTCGAGCTCGCGAATGTCTTGCAAAAGCTGCGCATCGGATTTCAGCAATGACTTGGAGGAATACAATGCCCGATAAACTTTGGATTTGATGACAGTCATACGCAAGTCTGCCGGAGAGTGAGGAATGCCGATATCGTCAAACATCGATCTATCAGCGCCCTCATCTTCACGATATTGCATTTGCATGTAGCCGACAGGAAGGGAGAGATTGCAGTGTTCATCGTCGATGATTGGCGGTTGACCGGACCGTAGACAGATTTCCTTGTCATGCGTGTAGCAGAGCCAAAACAAATTTCGCAGCTGTTTATGATACCGCCAAACTCGATCATCGATATCGAGCGGCGAGGGCGGAGCTGGTCGCTCATTGGGTAAAAGCTGAGCCCCCAAGGAAAACATAACCCGGCAACTCATGGCATGACACTGATTGGCAGCTTGAAGTTGACCGGAGAAGACGCGGTTCATTGTCTGGCGAAATTAGTGCCTTGTTTACCTCAATCAGTCGAATACAAGACTGACCAGCATTAGCATAGTTTGGAAGGTCGACAAGCTGACGTCATCCATGAGTTGAGGCAAAAGGTTCTGTGCCTTGACCGCATACACGTCCGTATCCAGCGCAGGAAGGTTGTCTTGAGGTCGCAGAATCATCGACATAAGTGCCAGGAATGCCATAACGCACGCTTTGGCACTGGTTATTTCCACCGTCGGGGGATCTTGGTATGGGGCATAGGCGAGGTCAACCGTCTCCTTGAACAGAAGGGAGTCGATAAGGGGGAAGATGAATCGGATGAAAGAGGAGAAGAACCGCCGGACATACTGATCAACGACAGATCGGTCCGGAAGATCGAGGATGCCTGCATAGCCATGCAGTGTATTCGAGAAGGAGCTGGCTAGCTGTGGTGTCGATTGTTGAGGTTGAGAGGGCTGAAGGCTGTTGAACCTCTTGTCCTCACCGGTGCGAGACTGCACCCACTCCTGACCGTCAACCGAGAAGCTTGGGATACCATTGTACGCATTCAGATCGCCCACATAGTGGCCAGCGAAATGGATCTTGCCGAAGCACAGACCAGGGCTTAAACGTGGCATGAACTCGCCGGGCGGAGGACCATTGGTCGATGACCGTTGGGGACTGAAGGAAGCAACCGGATCGGCTGGCCAGGACCCATGCGAGATCAGCGCTGTACAGTTGCGTTGATGCTCATTGGTCGGCATAGATCGCACCAGAAGCTGTTCCAGCTTCATTACCTTATCCTCAAGGTCCTCCCCGGGTGACGGCTGCTGCCGGGGCGGGCTGCTGGACGTTAGACGAAGCTGGTGAGTGAGTGATCCACATGGCGCGATACATACAGAGTCACTGCGGTGGGCTCATTGGTGGCTCTCTTGCGTTTACTACCCCCAATGGGCCTATTGAAAGTGCAATCCAGGTTATGGTGGCGGCACCAATTACATGGGATGGGGGCTTCACACTGGATCTGAAGAGCGGTCAGCTAGGGAACCAGAGAAATGCAAGGAGGGTCAATCCCTACTTTTCGCCGGTGACACGAGTCACAAGCCCGGGCCGTGCGGCGCAGGGGAGGTGCCGAGGAGGGACGCTCACCACCATCCGAGGATGGGGTGGAGGCGGAAACCTGCATGAATAAGGTCTCAAGGGTCTGTCTAGAACAGAAGGAGACCAATTAACATCGACGGAGAAGGTCCGGAGCCATCACAAGCTCGGGAATAAGGGGGGTGCAGGGCATAGCCAGGATTGATGGCCGGAAGATTGAGTGGGATGCGGTCTCTGTGAGAGCGTGAGAGGTCGGCAGCAGAAACAGGCCCGCCAGCGGCCCGCTGACTCATGTCACTGACTCAGCAAATTTGGCAATCTTGGAATTGACGGCTCACCGACTGCATTTTATGACCAATCACCAACAACTCCGAGCATCCACTGCCGAGGCGGAGACTTTTCCATACTCAATATGGAAATTAGACCCGTCAAAGAATAGCGGAAGTTAAGCTAAATCTGGCATTTGTGGCTGTTCGTTCCAGGGGCATTATGTTCATTGCGGTGTGGATTTTGTGAGCGTTGTGATCAGCTAAAACCTGGACTTGAGGGAGCTGGGGTCCCTCTACGGAGTAAGGCTCTTATAAGTCGTGCCACGGGGTGATTCAAGAAGGCTCTCTCGTGCAGACTGGGTTCAATAAAGCAGAGAGTCAGTGAGCTGGAAAACCAAACCACTGGTTGACTTGTGGATGTTTCTGATGGGCTTGAAGGTGAGATCGTATAATGCAAGAACGATGCAGCGGGAGAGAGAGGGAAGGAGAGGGGAGGAAAGAGGTCTCGGGAAGGTTCATTCATGCGACCATGGTGAAGTGAATGGCTCACCTCTAAATTGATCTTCACAACTGTGAATTCACAGAATCGAGTGCTACCATCCATTCAATTCAGGGCATATCCTTGGCGAACTCCTCACCTACATTATCCTTGGATTTCCAACAACACGACCTCACAGCCATCGCTCATCACGACAATAACAAGCCAAGGTACCCGAAGCATGGCAGTAATCTAAAGCCAGAGCTAACTTACCTCTTTCGTATCTGAAGAGAAACCAATGCAAGATGGCTAGCCGCCCAACATTTGAAGTACTCGACTGCAGTGTCGACGAAGAAGAAGAAAGCTACTTCCGCCTCCTGGTCGATAGCAAGCAGATCAAATACCTCACTATCAGTCCTGGCACCTTCAAGAACGCTGAGATGTGCTTTGACCCGACCCTGAAGACCGTGCTCCCTAGATTGCCCGCTGGCAATTGGAACGATGGAACTGTAACTAGGGACGAAGACGGGAGACCCACTTTTACACGAATCAACCTGACTGAATTCGATGGTGTCGAGAATACCTGGCATGAAACTTTCGTCGAGTGGGGAGAAATGGAGCTAGAAAAGAATCTACACATTACAACTTACGAAGTAAAGTGTCCGCGGTTCGAAGATATTGTGGTTGCCAAATTTGAGAGCTGGCACTGGTACATGTATTCCATGGAGAACGAAACTAAAGTCTATCAATGGTTGGACGGCCACGGTATCGGGCCCCGATTCCTCGGTCACTTGACTGAACATGGTCGTGTCATTGGTTTCTTAATTGAACGAATATCCAATGCGCGACCTGCTGGAACGGAGGATGTCGAGCCCTGCAGGGAGGCATTGTCTCAGTTGCATGCTCTGGGCCTCTTGCACGGAGACATAAACCGACACAACTTTCTTATCCGCGATGGAAAAGCTACTTTGATTGACTTCTCTACCACCCGCAAGTGTGATGATGAAGATATGTTTCGAGAGGAGATGGAGGCTCTGCCCGATTGTCTCGCAGATACATGGAATAATGGAGGTAAAGTTGAATTGGAGCCCTTCCATGGGACATATGGAGAGATGACGGATCCAGACCGTTTGTAAGCGTCTGTTGCCTACGATGGGGGTAGTAGTCACCGTTGACTGCTTTACCTTTGTACGAGTATCTCTTATCCGATCTCACATAGGTCAACACTAACTACACGGTACACCTCACACTGATTCCACCGTGACGTTTACCACAACTTTGTTAACCCAGCGAATACTCATAGACAGTCATCATCCTATCTACAAAAGATCCAGCACCTTCCCAATTTCAGACCTAATTCAGATACTCATCCTGCCACCTCACCCGCTGCACAAACCCCAACACCTCCCTCAGCTTCCGATTCGACACCGGCGCCTCCCTCCCTATCAACTCCCTCGTCACCGGCACACCAGGACAGACCCGTGCCAAAAATGCCTCCGTCGACGACTCAAAATTCGTCATCTCATCATTCACCGCGTTGAACACCTGAAACCCCAACCCATCCACCATCAACCCCCTCTCCACCATCAACCCGAGATCCCTTGCATCCGTATACGCCCAACCATGCACCTTCCACTCCCCCGGCCGCTCCACATACCCTGTAAATCTCTCCTGAAACTCCTCCGGACTCACCATCGCCCCGAATCGATACACATAGACATCCGTCTCGGGATACCGTTTCGCAAACCCCGCCGCCGTCTGCTCCCCACACACCTTCGAGATCGCATACACGTCCATCGGCTGCGCCGGCACGGACTCATCGACCGGGAAGGCGGGGTAATCAACATCGCCCTCCGCGAACGCAACGCCGTAGACGCAGATCGACGAGGCCAGCAAAATCTTGCGAATACCCATCTGACAGGCCGCTTCGAGCACGTTGTAAAAGGCGAGTACATTGCCGCGGTAGGTTTCGTTGTCGGGGACGATCATGTTGCGCGCGTACCCGGCGAGGTGGATCACGGCCGTTGGGACTTGGTGTAGCGGGTCGCGGAAGGGCTCCGTCAGCGCGAAGTGCGAGTGCATGGCGCTGTGCACTTGGCCAGTGTCGGTGAGGTCGACGCGGAGGGTGTGGACGCGAGCGGCGAGGGGGGCGGGGAGGGGGTGCAGGTCGAGGTTGAGGATGGAGTAGTTCTGGTGGAGGAGGTGGGCGATGATGAATTGGCCGGCTTTGCCGGAGCCGCCGGTTACGATGATGCGTTTGGACATGGTGGTGCTATTGTGTTGGAGATGCTGAGGTCTGACACAGTGCGTTGTGGTGTTTTACTTGATGGGAGGGAGGGAGGAGAGATTGCGGGGTTGCGGGGGTTGCCGAATTTGGTGGTATGTTTACCTACTATTATACATATGGCAGAGACGATGAAGATACTAGAGACTATCGAGTCAGAGAACTCGAGTTAGCATTTTAGACGTTCTATCGCAGACTAGACATTGTATAACCACACTTATGCTACAGCGATGCTTTGTTCTGAATCGAGCTGCCCTCATTCATTCCCTGTAGTTGAGATCCGCGCCAATTCACCCCGCATACCCCTCACATGATTACACCAAGTATTCCGTAAGGTAAGCCCCCGACCCGCGTCTACTTGGCCAACTTCGCTCCTCCATCCACCCCTCCACTTCACTCTTTTCCTCATCATTCGCAATAAACAATCCCCCATCGCAAGCCACCACTACGATAACCAAAAATGACGAAACCCACCAACCGCCCGCGCATAGCCTGCTTCCACGGCGGCGGCTCCCGCGCCTCCGTCTACGAAGTCCAATGCGCCCACCTCGCCAAACTCCTCGAACCGGACTTCGAACTCATCTTCTTCGACGGGCCGTTCTTCCGCGACGCCGGGCCGGGCGTCCTCCCGGCCTTCCGCGGCTACGAGCCCTTCCGCTCGTGGTTCACAGCGGACAGCTCCGGCGCCGAGCTCCCCGACGGCAGCGGCTACGACATGACGGGTCGGGACGGCGTCGAGCGGATCTGGAAGCTGATGCAGGAAAAAGACAAGCTCAGTCCCGGAGGTCCGTGGGTGGGAGTGATGGGGTTCAGTCAGGGGACGAGACCCGCGGGCGGGTTGTTGCTGGACCAGCAGCGGAGGATTGCCAGTGGGGAGTTTGGAAGTGAGGCAGAAATTCCTACCGGGCTGAGATTGAAGTTCGGAGTGATGTGTATGGGGGCGGGAGCGCCGATGATGGCGGAGAGTGCACATCGTAGGTTACTTACTGTCTTACCTGTCTTACCTGTCTTGGGGGTTTATGGGGGTGCGGGTGCAAATGCTGCGTGCTGTGTGAATGCTAATGCTGTGTCTGTGTGTGTGTGTGTGCTGTTTAGGGGCCGAGTCTGACGCCGAGTTGGTGTCCATTCCGACGATACATGTGCACGGATTGAAGGATCCGGTTTTGCCGCTGAGTCGGCATCAGTTGGCCTCGTACTATGATCCTAAACGGAGCGAGCTGTTCGAGGTGGATTATCATCATGCGATGCCGTGGGTCAAGCACGAGGTGGAGCACCTGGCGCGGCTGATCAGGACGGCGTATAGGGAGAATAGCTGAGGGGGGGGGATACGGAGCTCTCTAGGTAGAGCGTTGGCAAGCACACGGACAAGGCCCGTTCGTTCCTTTTGGGAGTTCATGATCATCACGACATCTAAGTATGTGTAGGTAGTCAATAGACTTTTGCTCCTTTCTCGTTTCCTCTCCCGGACCACCAACTCAGCGACTCGTCTTACTGTCCTCAACAATAGTAGGACAAATCCCCTCATCCGCAACACCCTTCAAATCGTCCTCCCCCATCTCCCCATCCCACCCATGCGCCACCAAATACGCCCGGAACTTCTCATCGCGGACCCGCAAGTCCTCCCCGGAGATATCATCCACAAAGAAGTACGTCACCACCACGCCCACCACACCGCAAATGGCTGCAATAATGAATGTCCACTTCTTGCCCAGGTGATTCTCGATGGGCGTAAACACCTGCGTCCCTATCGCACCGCCCGCCTTACCAAAGGCTGCCGAAATGCCATAGCACGTCCCGCGCACACCCGTCGCGTACATCTCCGACGAGAGCAAACCCAGCATATTGCCGGGGCCAAAATTGCCCGAGCTCTGCATCAACCCATAAAAGATCACGAACAAGGGAATGATCTTGGTGATTTTGTCGTACGCACAGCCGATGATCAGGCCGAATACCAGGTACCCAGTAAACCCGATCATCATAATGTTCTTGCGTCCCACGCGGTTGCACAGAATGGCGCCGAGGAAGACACCGGGCAGGGCGATCACGCCCAACAGGAGCTGCCATTCGGCGGTCTTCATGACGGAGCTGTCCTTGATGACGGAGGAGATGATGGTTCCGGAGAATACGCCGTTGGGGAATGTGACGAAGTCTAAGGTGGAGCAGATTGTTAGAGGGGAGGGTTGTTGAGCGATTGTAGGGGGCATCGAGGACGACGGGAACACACCGTACAAGAACCAGGCTCCGCAGGTTCCAATGAGAGACTTCCAGTAGTATTTGACCACGAGGGTATAAGGGACGTGCTTCTTGATGGCCCCGCGGCGGTAGAGGGCCGAGTTCATCATTCGGAACCGGAAGTAGAAGACGGACAGCGGCCAGATACAGCCAATCCCAAAACAGACGCGCCAGACAGTGCTGTAGTGGGATTGGTGGCAGGCAGAGAGGACAATCAGGAAGATCGCGACCGCGAAGGGCCCGCCGAACGACAGCGGGAAGTTGGTCACCATGATGAAGGCGGGGCCGCGTTGCTTGAGGGTCAGGTCGTTGGCCGCTTCGGAGGCTGATGTCGAGGAAGCGGGATATTCTCCGCCGGTGCCTGTTGGGGTCAGTCAGTACGCTTATCGTGAAATTTGTATGTGGTACACACCGAAGCCAACGATGCCACGCGCTACCGTCATCATCCAGAACATCCCGTCGATGGTATATCCATTGGAGGCGGTCGCGAGAATCCCACCCACGACTATCATCGCGGTGGTAAAAACAAGAGCGGCCTTGCGGCCGAGGTAATCACAGGTAAGTCTGGTTGGTATGAGAGTCAGCGTGGAAGACTATGGACGGTTGTCGCTCGTACCCAATAACAATCTGGCCGATGACTTCGCCCACCAAGAGAGCGTTGGAAACTCGAGTCTTGACGGCCGACGTGTACTGCTCCTTGTATTGACTGGCAAGAAGTACGTTGACCATTGTCCTGGCGAACGTCAGGAACGCGTTATGACCTAGCGGGAGCTTGTGCCTACATCAAATTGTTCTGGTATCCATCGCTGATCAGGGCGAAGCCACTGGCAATCTGAATCATGTTAGCATCGAGGGTAGGGTTGACAAGGAATCTTTGGTACTGACAATAGTGATCAAATCCGAAAGAGTGCGACGCTTTGTCTGAGCTTCAGCGGAAGCACTCTCTCCGTCATGGGAGTCGGCCTGAACGACGGTCTGAAGATCCGCCTTAAGCGCAAATGAGGGAGCTTCGCTCTCGGCCATCTTGGCTCAGTGGCTGCAACCAAGAAGCGTGCGACAGGCAGTTCTCGTTGGAAAGGGTGTCTTCAAGAAGAGATAAAGCAATCGCAAGCCCGAGAGCGCGGGCCGCCCTCGTGCTTTATATGCAGATTGGGAGAAGGTGGCACAGACTAGTACTAGGTGGCGGCATGTTGATAGATCTGACTTTGAGCCCGGAGCGATAATTTTAATTCTCCAGTCAATCTACTAGTCCTGTGCTATCGCCCAGTCAGTATATTGCTTCATGCCTTGTCTGCAGCCACCAGCAAGCGACTAACCTGGAAATAGATAGGGTCGACCAGCGTTAGGATTAAACCAATCAAAGGCATGTTTCGGCCTGTTCCCACCCGCGGCTGACCATCCAATCACATGACATACTGTTTGCACGTTCGCTCCTTCTGGCGCGCACGTGTTGCTTATCGATGCTCTCATCACTTGCATCGGTGGCTGTTGATGCTTTTTCACTCCATTGTGTATCCGCACGACCAAAGCTTCCAGGTTCCTAGCTTGTGCTTAGTGGACCCGGGAGACTTACCTATTGGCGTGCAGTGAACCAAGAGTACGCCCACGTGAATCAAGCCGCGCCAACAACGCCTACTCATAAGGCTGACCCGGAGTCTTCGCGCATTGGCCACGCAATGACCGAGTCGTCCGATCCAGCTGGGAAAGTGCTCGGACGATGAAACACTGATGTTCCTCGATGTTCCTAACTCGGCATGAAACTTTACTCACGCGGTCTCGTCCACACTATGTCGTTACTCGTGGTGCAAGCCTCATACCAAAGCCCCCTCCGGACCATACATATGGGTTGTTACAACCGTGAGCGTGGACCCCGATGAGGTCGATGCCATGCTTTCAACTGCCAAGCCGGTATCTCAGCCGGGCTCATAATCTGCCGTCGGGTCCAATGACCTATCGTCTGCGCCAGTACGTTCGCTCGCAAAGGAAGACGAATGAAATCATTGTATCCTGTCGCTCGATCGAAACCTAGGTTGGTTCCGACGTTCGACGCTGTGAGTCCGATGAGGGGAATGGCCTGCAGCTGAGGATCATTGCAGAAGGGGGGCTGCGTGCGGATGATGCGCACTAATTCGTAGCCACTCATTTCGGGTAGGGAAGTCTATGCGATCATCATCAGTTGGTGAGTGGATCGTAGTAATTCCAACACACCGGAAAGACTGGCTATATACCTTGACGAGTATAATATGGGGCAGGACAGGAGTCGTGGCCAAGTGGTCAAGGGCTGCAGTGCCAGAGGTAATGGAAACCATCTCACAGCCTAGCTTTCGACCCAGGTTCCGAGCTAGCGCCTGACTGACATGACTAGAGGATCGTTGTCAGCCATGTCTACCAACAGTAAATGAGGGTCTTCACTTGTTGTCAACGAGTAATAACTGCATTCCCAGTGTAGTCTTTTGGCGCGTCAACGAGATTCGTTGCTGTCTGAAGTCGGCTGTCTGAAGTCAAAGTGAACGGATCCTGAGGTGTATTCGATTAGATCATTAATGCTGCTGGGGCTGTGTCGGGTCCGTGCACTGCATTGTATCAGATCAGGTGCTGGCCTTGGCGTGGTGGAGGATAATTACAGTGATGGTTGGTATGGATAGCAGGCGTTGTATAGTGGGTAAGAGGCACTGCACTTCTGTTTGACTGTTGGTCAAACGCCGTCGCCGACCTCCAAAGTAGCCCACACAAGCATTTCATTCTTCCGGTGAACTGAGGCCTCTGGTAAAGGTCGGCTTTCTACTCGTTCTGTCATCCAGTTTCATCTTTTCGAATCTTAGCAAGGCTTCCTGTTCATTCTGACCAAAAGACATCGGAGGTACTCGCTGGCTTTAGATCCTCTTCTGTCTTAAGCTCAGTGACGGACTGGCACTGGTCTTTGCAGCAGGAACAATGAGTGATTCCTCATATCAGTTACTAAGCCATACGGTTCTGTTAGCAATCTGAGACGCATGCCACCGATGAAAAACGCATCACGTCAGCAGCTGTATCCATCTAAAGCTTCAAGGCTAGTAGAAGCCCGACCTCCAGACAACACAGCCGACGCCATGTCTCTCAACCTGTGGCAGCATCAGTTTTGGTACGTGCTAGGCGTGTTTTTGAAAGATCATGCAGCTGACCAAATTTTGAACAGTACACCAGGATCAGCTCAAAAGCCTCTCGCACTGACATGACCATCATTCAAATCGCAAATAACCTCTTGTTGTCGTCCTTGAAAACCATCACAATCAGAGCTTCTGGTCAGGTGATAATTAAACAGAGACCCGGAAATTTCGAACTCTGGATTCATCGCCAAGGCATCAGGCTCTGTCAAGTGCGCCGATCCTGGAGACTACAATGCCAATCTTACGCCCCCTCAGAGCACGACCGCCGAATTCAGGATGAACCTATTCTTACAGCACGGCCCTACAACAGCAAGTCTTGAAATACTCCTCGGATGTGGATTTACTACAACGTATCAAAGCACCGTAGTATTTGTTGGTGGGACCGCTGGAAGTAGCTAGAGCTCGCTACAATTCTCAGTCGGAAAGTCTGTCAGTAGATCTTCCAGTAAAGGTTTGCCCACTTAGCTTTCCATTCAGCATTCCAAGCTCTACTCACATTCCAAGCTCCGCTCACATTCCAGCTCCACTCTTCCAATCCAACGCTACAAGCTTGTGTTGCTTCTCTCAGTCGACCAACCGACTATTCTGCTTTCCGGTCCATTGCTAAGATTCTACCTGTCAAGATCGATCCTCGTTATACGCGGCTGTCGGGCGCATAAATCCCCCAAGAATAAACTCTATTAGCAATCGCAAGACCGACTGACGGACGGAAACCCACGGATGGCAACGAGGTCAACACCTGCTTACTATCATGCGACTGCATCCAGTGGTGGGATGTGATTAAACAATGGCAGACCTTCCAAGAGGTCAATGCGAGCTGCATACAGTGCAATAGCAAGGCCATCCGGTGGTATGGTTTCCATCTGCTTGTGGAAAGCCCATCTGGTGCTGTGATGCCTAAGGTATTAACAATGCTAAATTTAGAAGCGCCTTCCCTACGTCAAGGGGGGCCCGGAACCAGGTGGCTTTATTGACGGACGGCAATAATGCGCCCTGCGGTCCTAATTCTGCCTCTCAACCTTAACGAAACTTCGGGACAGCGGCTTCAAACATTCGCAGTTGCTACCACTTATCCCTAGGCAGATGGATCCCTTGCTTCGAAACCAGACGTATTGTTTGAGTACCCATTAATGGTCCCTTGGTACCGATACCGATTTGACAGGTCATTTCTACTTCACCCATCCAGATCTAGCAAGGAAACTCTCATCTAGGCATGGTGTCTGTCCCAATGAGTAGCCTCGACTACATATCGAGTGTCTGGCAAGGTCACATCGCATCTTGATCTTCGAACCTCTGTCAGAAGACAAATCGAGGACGCTGCCGAGGTTGGACAGATCTGTTCAAAGGCAGGCTAGCTGCAGTGCGCCACCCAAAACATTTTTACCCCTTCAATATTGTGTAACCACAAGATCAGGATGACAACTAAATTGAGTGCCATCATGCCCTCCTCCAGGCCAGGCAGTCACCCATCTCCGAGACCATCATCGGCAGCTTCTGGGTAGTAGGTTTGGAGGCCACAGAATGCTTTTTGGGGACTGGATGGGTTTCGGTCAAGACTCGTATTACCTGCGCCGCCTTGGTAGGTATACGAGCTTCCGCATTCAGAACCTCACTTCCCATTATAGCAGCACCCATTACTGGTAGGGGGTCTTACGATGAGCACAGCAAGCTCAAGATATATAAAAAAGGCCAGCCGACCCCTCCATCACCAGTATCATCACAACCTCTTCAAAGCACTTCCACCTCATTGACTATCTACTCATCAACCTACTCATCCCCCTCCATCAAGATGACCAAGATCCTCGCCATCCTCGGCGCCCTCGCCACCGTCGCTCTGGCCGCTCCATCTCCCGCAGCGGACATCGTTCCTCGCGCCTGCACCACCATCCTCCCCACCTCCATCGACATCCTCGACAGCGCCCACCCCAACACCGCGAACGTCGGCTCGCACTTCAGCCTCCAACGCTCCGGCTCCCCAGTGACCAACAACAAGATCTCCGCCTTCACCTTTACCAACATCCCCGCCGGCGCCACCGGCTGCACCCTCCAGGTCAACGTGCCCGCGCTAGCCAAGGCCAACCAGATCGCCTCGGGCTCCAACCAGGCGGAATTCTGGACGACCAACGCCTGGACTGCCGCCAACGCGCCGACTTGGAACCACCCGCCGACTCGCGACCAGATGGTTTCCACCTTCCAGTTCCCGACGGGGGTGACCACGACCCCGACGCAGCAGAACTTGGCGTCGAATACCTGCTCCAGCACGATGAGCTTCTTGGCGCTGTTGAGCGATTGGCAGGGTGCGGCGGGACAGGTGGATTTCACTCAGGGGGCGAACCTGGGGTTTAAGTTGATTTTCAATTGTTGAGTGGACTTTTTTGACAGGAAGGATGGGTTAAATTGTTGGGCTGGGAGGATGGACTAGGACTAGTGAGGGTGAGAGGAAGTATGGGTTTCGGGTTTGTTGTTCGGTGAGGCTGGTTTACATGCCGCTGTCTAGAGTGGTCTGCGCTGCTAATGGCAACATATTAATTGAGTTGTTTTAGTTGCTGAATCACGCGATATTCACGAGTATGAGCCGTTCAGCTCTATGCTGCCTTAGATATCGAGGGCTAAGGACCCAGAGAAGGGCAGATGGGCGGGAAAGTTCGTTTAGTATAGAACATTTCCATGTTTGAAGAACATCAAACCAACCACTAGAACCCATAGTTAAGACCCTTGGGAACTGAACTCGGATAGTCCGGTAAAGGAAAGTCAAGCTGGACGTACAGTATACTAATTATAGCCGCACAACAAAGAAACCACAGCTTCCGGCTGATCCCGTCTGCAATCCTCGCCTCTTCCTGCTCTTGGCGCTTGGCAATTGCTTCCCCATCGCACGCTTGAGCAACGAAATGCTAGAACTAATTAACACAGTCATGATATCCATCGCTGATACAGACACACTCCATCGCGACGAGGAGCGACAGGATGAAACCCAGAGACAAAAGTCAACCTGACCACGACAGCGCCAAGAAGGCCGCGAGGCTGGCAAATCCTTCCCCTGCTTGGCGGCATTACGGGATTCCGTCCCCCGGTCCCCGTGAAGGATTGTCGCTAATGCGAGGGATTGTGCGGGGTCGGGAGTGAGACGCTTGTTGTGACCGGTACAGTATTACCGATGTGTTCGCTGTTGACTGCGTTCGAGTGTTCTCCTGCTCCTGGCACAAGAAGCGAGGGGTGGGGTTCGTGTTTGGGTTCTGCTGACGCGGGGTTTTTATTAGAACCAGTGTTGACGAAGAGTCATGGTATGTGACTTACCGGTTCCCAAGCTATACGTCTCCCGCAAGCATAGCTATCTATCAGCTCCAAAGCCCCACTCTCCACAAGTATAGCTAGTGTATCATCTCCCACACCGAATCACGCCTCACACATGCGGAATGAAGTTCGTCCACTCCACCGTCTGAAACGAGCTAACTGGCAGCCTTCGCAGACTGATGAACGCCTCGATGATGATATACAGCCTCGCCGGGACCAAGCAGCCACTAATCATGGTAGAGATGATATCGAGGACCCAGGGCTTCCAGCCGGGCGGTCGCTCCGTCGGCTGGATCCAGATATACGTCAGCGAGCGATGGCCCTTGAACCCCAGCGCGGTCAGGGCCACGCGCACCGTGGTCGCAAGCGGCAGGCCCGACGCCAGGGTCAGAGCACCAATCCGCCACAACAGCCGCTCCGTCGGGGTCGGGAACAGGTGGTTCCACCCGAGGAGGTGGATGGCGGGATGGATCATCGCCTGCACGGTCACCAAGACCCAGGTCTGGCGGCTCATGTCGGTCACGGGGATCTTGTCGTCGGGCATGCGCTGCAGGGGACCTTCTTCCTCGCGCCCGAATTTTTCTAAGGTTGGGCGTCGGTGCCACCGCTGCAGCGGCTTCTCGACGAAATCGAGCGGGGTGTCCTGGAATTCGTCGACGGGGGTGCTCCCCGCGCCGCCTTGGGCCAGGATGGCATGAACGCTGCCGTACTTCAGATCGAGGTAGGTGGGGACGCTGACGTTCTGGGGCTTGTGCATCCAGAAGTAATAGCTCATCATGGTCGACAGGACGAATCCGAGCGAGAAGAGCTCGAGCGGGCTCACGGCCAGCCCCTGGATCACGCGGGCGATGGACTGAACCGCCAACCAGAGGGTTTGGACCAAGGCGACGCATTTCGCGAAGGTGTCGGCCTTGCTCTTGTCCCAGATCTCCTCTTCGGTGATGGTCGGACACTCGATGTAGTCCGCCTCGACTAGGTATTGCAGCGCGGCGGAGGTGATCGGGAAGGGGCGGTAGTCGATCGAGCGCAGCACGAAGCCGCCGCTGTTGGCGTAGAAGGCGTGCTTCAACGTCCAGTGCTTGTATCCAAGCCGGTGCATCTGGCGCACCGCCTGCTGGGCCGCCTCCCACTGCATGGCGGAGAAGTACACCAGCAGGTCCGGGGCCAAGATGGCCAACATTCCCCAGCGGATCTTCCGGCACATGTTCGCCAGGAAGCTGTCGTTCGGGCCGGGGATGTTCAAGTGCAGGACCGTCCACAGCGCGGTGGAGAGCACCAAGCCGCAGCCCCAGAGGATGTCAATGCTCCCTCGGACATTGGGGGCATCCACCCAGCCCGCCGTTTCAGTCCCATTGGCGACCATGATCAGCAACCAGTCGCTGACTTTTAGGGGGGTGGGAAAGATATGTCTACAACGAGCGCAAACGAGCAAGAAATCAGCAGGAAAGCGCATATGCATCAGTGAAGTGAATGACTCTCGGGCGACCAGCGGTTTTAATCATTTTTTGTCTCCCCTGCTGCGATGTACATCCCCTCACATGGAGCAGAGACTAAGCGACAGCGCGGACTCAAACTCGGCTTGGCGTTCATGCATGAAGAACTCCGAAAACAGACAAGTGCGGTGGATGGTGAAATAGACGATCAGAAGGAGGCATTCATTGATTTGGCGCGATGTCTTCCCGCGGCACACTCGATTGGCCAGACAAGTCTTGACCCTGGTGGTCACTATATTTTCTCCCGCCTGAATGGCTGAAACCCGTGCTGATTATTACACGAGGTGATTTAGTTACTGTATGGACAGACTACCTTACTATCAGCTGAAATATCGATTTAAACCCCTCCCTTCACATGGCATGCTGACAGGAGCCATGCAGAATGCGACCCTCGCAGAAAGTGCCAACCGAGGTGGTCAGCAAGCAGACAAAAAGTGGAGCTCCAAAGGCTGGCTAGATGGCTAGAAGGCTAGATAATGGACCTTGCACGGGGATAATACGGCTGGATCAATTAAGCTGCTGGCAAAGCATCCCGGGGACCCTGACTAACTACCTTACTAGTAAGTAACTATTCCTCTGAGACACTACACAGTCAGTAATCAACCAAGTGGAGCACGGCAACTCTGAGGATAAGCCCCGGGATGGCTTGTCCCCAACGGGAAAGGATGGACTTGCCGGCGCTTTAGGGTCATTTAGCTCTCTTTAGCCCACTTTCGGCGCTGCTCGCTGTCTACTGTTCCTTTCGCGCATTGGTGAGATGCTCTTGGGGGCCAAATTGCGTCTCCACCGGTCGGAGGTGTTGCTTCAAGTGTCCTCATTGATTGCAGTTTGGGATTTACAAGAAGTCTGCTGCCGGCCTTATCAGGTTAACTACCTATACTCAGATCAGTATTCCAGCTGCAATAGACGCTGCAATAGAGGTGCATACTAGGAGTATTCAGTATTCATCACGGTATGACTGACGACAATTGCACAGCCCGCATGCCATCGGCCTAAGATGGCAATGACTATCACATCTGGTCCGCCACGAGAATGAGCCGTTCAAGGGATATCCCTGTCACGACCGATTAGTGAGCCTCTCGAGTTAACTCCCCTCCCTACCTATCGCAGTTAATCTATGTGGTTTAAGACACTGCGCTCTCCATAATCCCGTCGACGACTTCATGACAATGCTGACAGCCTGACATGGATGGCATGCTGGAGACTACTAAGTTCTACAAAATTCCCCCTTGCTTGGCGTGCTTGACCCGTCTATGACCGAAGTCAAAGGCCTTGTAATGCAAACCGGGATTCAAGGTCGGACCTGTCACCAGCTTGCGTAGGAGTGAGCCTGCAGGTGTCGGGCCAAAAAAGCCTGAACACCGGTCCGTACCTGTAGGCTAACTATCAGCCTAGTTATAACAACGGCGTATAATAGGGGCGGGCCCCCAGTCACGGTGCCATGCGGTGGTCGCTGGGCACGTGGCGTGCAGGTCCCCCGGCCTGTCTGTGCCACTGCCACAAGAGTCGCGCTCTACATAGTTTACAGGTCGCACAGCTGGTGGGGGCGAAATTGATGGTGGCATGTTTCCCTCGCAATGGGTTTACATTGATCGTGGATCTCTTTCTGAGGGTGGTCTCGGGAGCTGGAGATAGAAGGCGCAGTCGATAGGTGCGGATGGCCTGTGTCTATTGTGTTGCAAGTCGGTTATGATGAGCTCTGGACTGATTTCTGGGAGGGGTGAAATTGAACGGCACTGCCACCCCTCTGCGCCATCGGAGGTCCTTGTTCACTCGACCCGGACGAAGGTCAAGCAGCTGCGTAGCTGTTCATGGAGGGGTATTGATGAAGTCAAATCACGTTGTATGGGTAAAATCCATGGAAAAACAGAATCACATTGCTAAAGTATCATCAAATTGCCAACAAAGAAACATGAGTCACTATACCTAAATCTCATGCAATGAAAAAGGGTATGACAACGCTAAATACAGAAACGAAAGGCTTCTGTACAGGCTTCAGCCCACCTCCGTGGTCGCGCGGGTCGTGCAGACTTCTAGGTGCATCGAGTGTCACTCTTCCGCAAGTTGAAGCCGGAATCACATTGTTAGTGTCCAGATTGGGATCAGCAATGTCATTGACCGGATCTTAATCTCAGTCGACAAGACTGTTATGACAAAACGAATTTCGGTAGGAGTCTCAGACCACTCAGTGGGTTGTGCAGGCTTGACATCAGAACAAAGTGTGCGAGAACAATGCCTGAGGAAACAAAGCGAGGTAACAAAGTTCGAGAAAACAAGGTCATCTGCGAAGAGTGTCAGCCCACTCGGCGCTTGCGCAGGCTTCTTGGGCTTATCGACAGCGTCACTACTTTCTTCTTCGTTTGGTAGTCAGGGTCGGCGTCAGGATCGTCATGGTATTCATATCGACATTCGTATTCGTCGCGTGAGGCTGGAGAAGTTTCACTCTTCTGGTTCGAGTCAGCGTTTACTTCGCCGTCTATCTCGACAACTTCTAACCCTGAACAAGCTTCACTGCTCTGGTCAGAGTCCGCTTCCGAGTCCTCATCCCCGTCGCTTGATATGGAGAAGGTATCACTGCTCTGCTCACTGGCAGAACCCGACTCCCCACTCGACCCAACCTCCCCGTTATACCCAGTCTTCAGCTTTAGCTTCACCACCAACTCACCTGGTATCCGAAACCAATCCGCCTCACGCAAAAAGCCCGGCAACTGCTCCTGCTTCACCTTATACCCTGGATGCAGCAACAACCGCCAACAACGCCTTCCATCCTTCAAAACCTCCTGATCCATACCATACACCCCCTTGATACGGCAGACCCAAGCCGCGATAGCAAGCCCCGTCGCCTCCAAAACCGCCCAGCCCGCGAGATCCGGCTCCACTGCCCGTCCGAGGAACCGACGGGGCACCACTTTGTACAGCACCGCGGGATTGAGAATGCGTTTGTCCGGGCTGAGCTGTTCGACCGGCAATGTGCAGATGCGGACCAGTTGGGACACGGTCAGGTTGCGTTCGACAACGCACCGCAGTGCCTTGTACCAGGCCTCGTCCTGGCGGAGCTCATCGAGCAGGGTGAGATATTCTTGTTGATGGTTCTGGAGGGCGGCGAGCTTGGCGCGCTTGTCTGTGAATGGTTCCATGGGATGATGATGTGATATGGATTGGCGGGAGGTGATGCCGGGCGCCGGTGATGTTGACCCCTCAGGGGAGAGTATACGAGTGTTTTATAGCTGATGGTTGGTCTGTGAACAATGGAGGGGCGGGTTGAGGGTTTGTGGTGGGTGCGATGATGGAGAGAATCTCCATCTTAGGTTGAGGTTGGGGCGTTATGGTGCATTTGGGTGTTACTGGAAATCTCCTGCAGACTCGGGCATACAGTGAATGGTTTTCCTTTGATAGAGGAACTGCGGCTTGGATGGGTGGTCGAGGGAGGCTCGGTGCGGCCCTGGCACAATATCGTCTCTCGTATGTCTGTCGATTTGATTCACTGCTAGTATTGGTTACGGGAGATGGCTTCTATCTGATGGCTTCTTGACAGAGCGTGGCTACCTAGCCACTGTGTGACCTGCGAATATCCCGGGATGCATCCTCAGGAGCCGACTCGATAAAGGTTCCAATGACATGGCCAGGGGCTTTATACCGTAGACCTGTTGTTCTCGATGTTGCTGGTTCTTCTGATTATCTCCACTATACGGATTGTGCGTTGCTCTCTGATCATACCACGTGGTCAGGAGTCCACTTCGTTCTATACTTCTTTCTATTAGAAGAGTCCTCTGATGCGGCGCAGTCTCTGGTCTTTTTCTCTAGGCTATACAGTCAGGTCTGTTCTTGCTGGTGTAAAAGAAGACTGATTAATTGAATGATAACGAGCTGAGGTCTAGTTTGAAAAGACCACGCTTTTCTTGTCTTGTTTTGATTTCGTTATCATCTTACTACGGCTGGATCGGTTTGGTCATAGACACAGAAGAAGACGCGAATCAAAAACTGTCAACATTGCGGTGAGGGTCGATCGATCAAAAGGATGCAGTCTGGAGAAACATTGAGCGAGTACTAGGCAACACCACCAGCTATACTACTCCATACTTATTCTTTATAGAGCTAGGTCCCTCGAAAGTGTGTCAACAAATCGTCTTGGTGGCGCAATTGGTTAGCGCGTACGACTGTTAATCGTGAGGTTGAGAGTTCGATCCTCTCCTAGGACGAGTTTATCTTTTTCTTCATCATTTTGTTCTACCACACCTGCCTTGTCAATAATGCATACGGCGTACATACGGAGTAACCTGACATCTAAATATAGTAAAACATCTAGACTTTTACTTGGATTGCACAACCTCAAATTGAGTTTCCAGCATGATGTTGTTTTCTCCCCGAAGCAAAGCTTGTCTTTTTCCGAACGAGTGGGTCTTAATCCCCGCCGTAACACCTACGTCATTTCCCCAGTATCCCATTTTCCCCAGCATCCATTCCATCCATTCCGTCCATCCATCCATCCCTCCATCCCTCCACTGTAACTCTCATCCCAGCTACCCTGCGCACTCACAATCGCATTGAAAGTCTATCTATCCCCCCGATCACCGCACGTGTCTTCCTCCCCAGGAAAGAAGGGAAAGAACCGGAATGTCCTTCCAAGACCTAGGAACCTCCTTCCTAGGCGCCTTCCAAGCCTGCGTCTCCGTTCTGTTGACCCTCTTCTACGGCGTCGTCGCCCGCTACGCCGGCCTCGTCAGCGAGACCTCCATCAAGGATGTCTCGGGCTTGGGAATAAAGCTGTTTTTCCCCGCACTGATGGTCGTGAATCTGGGGTCGAATCTACATGCGGAGAGCTTTTTAAATTATTTGCCGATTTTAGGTGCGTGTTACTTAGCCCTTATGCCTTGCTTTTCATCCAAGGGGGGGAAGGGGAAGCTGGGGTTCGGTTGGGGGGTTGCTCTGTTGATGGGGTGGTGTCCGGTTCATAGGGATACTTTCCAGTCAATCCCTCCTTTTAAACCAAGGCTCCGCTAATTTCAGCAGTCTGGAGCACAATTGTCGTCTTCGTCTCTCTAGCCATCGGCAAACTCGGGGAGCGCGTCCTGCGTCTCCCGGCTTGGGTGACAGCCGCCTGCGCGTTCAACAACACCACCGCGCTGCCCTTGCTGCTGATCCAGTCGCTGGAGAGCACGGGGAGTCTGAAACGGCTGCTCGCGGAGGGAGATAGTGTCTCCGACGCGGTGGACCGGTCGCAGAGCTACCTGCTGATCTGCGCGGTCATCAGTAATCTGTTGACGTATGTGGTGGGGCCGAAGTTGTTGCAGCAGGCGGATAATGATGGTGATGATGATGATGATGCTTCGGGCGCGGAGGGGGGTGAGCAGGATGAGCAGAGTGGTAGGGAAGGGGAAGGGGAACGTGACGACGAACAAACCCCCCTCCTCCCCGCTTCAGTTCGCGAGAGAGGCGCCCAGCTCCAACGGAAGTCCCGCGCCGCGTGCGCCCCGCTCCTCCGCCTCATCCCGGACAAAGTGAAGGAGGAAGCGCTCTCGTTCGACACCCCGGTCGTGTGGAACATGCTGCTCGGGCTATTCCTGGGCGGGCTGCTGGGGCTCACGCCGCCGCTGCACCGGGCCTTCTTCAACAAGAACGAGGACGGGGGCATCTTCAACGCGTGGCTAGTCCTGAGTATCAAGAACATCGGCAAACTGTTCACGACCCTGCAGTTGTTCATCGTGGGGAGCAAGCTGGGCGTCAGCTTCCAGAATATCCAGCGCAGCGCGAAAAGCGGGCATGTGCCGTGGCGCGCGGTCGTGTTTGTGTTTGCCGTGCGGTTTGTGCTGTGGCCTGCGTATGTTCCTCCCTTATTGTGTTGAGTGGTGGGTTGGGGTGGGATGCTAACGAGTGAATGGGATTATAGTATCAGCATCTCACTAGTCTACCTCTTCGCCTCGAAGACATCCCTCCTCGGCGACGACCCCATCCTCTGGTTCAGTATGATGCTGATGCCCACGGGTCCTCCCTCGTTGGTCATTTCCGGGCTGGCTGAGCTGGCTAATGTGTCTGAGGAGGAGAAGTTGACTGTTGTCAAAGCGTTGACGGTATGTTTTTCATCTCTGCATTCGTTTTCTCTTTATTTTCGCTTGCTTCTCGTGTGCGGGATGTTTGCTGACGATGCTGGTGTTGGAATGCGCTGCAGAGCCAGTATTGTCTTTCCCCGTTCACTTCTTTCACAGTCGCGGGGGCGTTGCATGTTTCGGAGAAAGTTTTTGTGCGGTCGGCGAAGTAGATCTTGGTTGGTGGGTAGAGTAGAGGAGAGTTTAGGGTATGTGTCGGGGAGTTCGATTCTGGCCGTGGTCCGTGGGAGTGAATCTGGCGATGGGAGGTGGTAGAGTGTGGAGATATACTACAGGCTATGACTGGTAGACGGGCGGCGCATAATACTTATCAGTATATAGGCCAGTGGCTGGTGATAGACCGGATCTATAGTTGGATATGCGCATGTTATCAGTAAATACGATTGTCGCACATACAACAGGATACAGTCCTAGTAAGGCGAAATCAGTATACCACACATACCAGAGGCATAATCAGCCTATCCCACAAACCAGCGGAACAATCGAACCACTAAGAAATCTACTGATCAAACAAGACCCCCGGCTGGACATCCCCCCAAAAGACAAGATCCCCATCCCCAAGCAACCCCACATCACTGACCCCAAACCCAAACTACTCCCCTGCACTTCCGCTGCAGCACCCCGCAACCCATTAGGACTAGGCATAGACACTCCCTCGCCCAGTACGGTGATCGCAGCGCACCTTGTCCTTCCGACAAGGCTCGCATGAGGCGGGTTTGCCATTGCGTCGTTGAATGGCTCGATTTGCCCCGGTCATGGCGTTGATAGAGATAGCACGTTCGCGTTTGTTCTTGGACGCACGTCATCATCAACTCTGGATGCAATCAAGATCTCTCCTTCTCGGGACTTGCTCCATATCTCTCAGCTCCATTGTAGCAATAATCACGTCTTGAAGCATACGCGTGATGTTGTTATGGTTGTTTGCTGTCCAGCTTATCGCGATTCCTCGATTGGTCTGCCATCGGCTTGTCTCGGCGTTCGGTGTTCGGCTTTTGGAGTGATGCCCGAGGCCTCTATTTCGCTGCCTGTAGCGTCCTGATGTATCAAGCTTTGGTTGGCAGCTCAAGGACCCTGCGGAAAACAGTGCAGCAGTATTATAATGACTACGGCATGCGCTGTCAACTGTCTTAAAAAGTTTGAGATCCCAACACTGGCAATCATCTTCTGCTCTTGGTCACATTTCAGGGATTGTACCATCTCCGTGACGATGGTGAGCAGCGCCAAATCGTCCAAGATTCAGTATGACCTTCCGGGTAACTACTCAACTGAAAAGACAAGGTTTCTCATAAGGATGTCGCTCACTTTTCATCTTTGGACCTGGCATAAATGCATGAGACTGGCCGGCTCTTCCCCGGGAACCAGGTCGGTCACACTACTCGGGAATAAGAGTCAATCCCCGGGTCGAGACCAATTCTCCTCCTACTTGTGTCACCCATGATCGGCCAACCTGGCGGTGGCTTGACCCTCACCCAGCTTCAGCAGAACCTCAAGTCATTACGAGCCTCTGCACGAGCGCCGAGGGCTCCCTTGAGCGGGGCCACCGGGAAATGATGAGGGGCTTCGGCGTCTCGGTGTCTGCTCTGAAGCGGGTGAGATGATCGTCTCGATGTATAAAAGCCGATATCTGACAGCCGGAGCGACGCTGTCCCTCCCATCTCCTCTGGCCAGCAGCATCAGAACATCCGCACCGTTCCAAGCTATATTCTTCACACCATGACGCTCTCCGGAAGCTGCCTCTGCGGCAATATCACCTACACCGCCGAGAGTGCGTGCACCCATCCCGAGCTAGACCGGTGCTAATCTCCCGCAGCGGACGAGTACATCACAGCGCTCTGCCACTGCACCGACTGTCAGAAGGTGCGCCCATTCGAAAAGAGAAGTGGGCTACGCTTCTGAGCAGACTATACTGACCGCATGCAGTGGACTGGTGGCGGGTTCACCTCCAACGCGGTCGTTTCCCGCAGCAGTTTCAAGATCACCAAGGGTACGTGCAACAAGGCCACTTCAATCCTACGCCATGGATGCTGAAACGTACAGGAACCCCCTCCTCGTACGACGTGACCGGGGCCAGCGGCAAGATCAACAAGCATTTTTTCTGTCCGACCTGCGGATCCAGTCTCTACACCGAGCTCGAGGTCATGGCCGATAAGACGGTGATTAAAGCGGGGACGCTGGATAATGGGGACGCCAGTCTAGGGGGGAAGATAGATGTCGAGTTCTATGTTAAGGATCGGCCTTTGTATCTGGCTCCTGTTGAAGGGGCTAAGCAGGACCCGCGCTTTCATTAGCGGGGACTGTCAATTAAGGGGACTTTTTATTGTGCTATTGAGGTGTCGAGATTATCCCAATCATTGTTCATAGTCTGTCCTTGACGGTTAACTGTAGAGGTTGTCTGTGTTGGCATACCGTCACGATGAGGGCTAAGTTAACAAGTGATGGTTCCGTCCCGCTTCTTCAACGCAGCATCTATCCTCTTGAACGCCAACTCCAGGTATTCTATCGGGTGCGTGAACACAATCCGGAACCACCCATCCCGCTCCGAACCAAACAGCGCTCCACTGGCGAGGAACACCTTCGCCTGCACCAACCGCTGCATCACCCTGTCGCCCACCGCACCTCCCGCCTCTTCGGGGTGTAGTTCCACAAACCGCTTCCCCAGGTTCACCCACAGGAAGAACGCAGCGTTGCAGCCAGGCGCATATTCGATCCCCAAGTCCTGCAGACGACGCGCTGCGTATGCATACATCTGGGCCAGCTTCGCTTGGTTCGCGACGATGTACTTATCCGTGAACTCGACATCCTCGAGCAGCCGTGCCGCCAGGTGGTCGGCCGTCCCGGAGGTGTACGAGTAGAGGGAGATAGCGCCTAGCGCGGTGTGCACATCGCGATTGCACTGCGAGATGATCACGCCCATCCGGAGTCCGTTGGCGCCAAAGTCCTTGCTCAGGCCCCAGAGCACATGCACGAGGGTCGGGTCGATGATGCCAGCCAGGTCGATCGAGAGCGCGGACTCGAACGCCACAGGCGCGGGAAGTTCATCGACGGTGTTCTCCCACACGGACAGCGCGTAGATCTCGTCGCTGACAAAATGCACCCCATACTTCTGGCAGAGTTTCATCAGCGCCACCAGCACGGGCCGCGGATAGCACCGGCCGAGCGGGTTGTGCGGGTGGCAGAGCATCAGCGCCTTGACCTTCCGGCCGGTTTCGCGCTGAAACTGCAACAGGGCCTGCTCGTACTTGTCGACGGCCCCGAGGCTGAATGGGTCGCAGTCGTCGAAGGCGACCTGCACCACGCACGCCCCGAACCGCAGCGAGAGGTCGGGCACGAACGTCCCGTAGAACGGACGGCCCAGGAGGATCCCCTCCCCGGGGTCGGTGAAGGTCCAGGAGATGTGCTCGATGGCCGGGGAGACGCCGTTCGTGACGATCAGCTGGTCGTCCTGCACGGGCACGGCCGGGTGGAAGTTCCGGTTGAGGAAGCCGGCCATTGCGCGGCGGAGTCGTACGGATCCGCTACCACCGTCATTGTAGGTGAGGTATTTGGCGGGGAGCTCCACGCTGCGGTTGAGGTGTTCTAGCAGCGTCTCGTGCATCAGCGGGTTCTCGGCCACTCCGACGTTGACGTAGCCGTTCGGGTTGGTCGTCGCGCCCCAGGGGTCTTTCAACACGTCCCAGATGAGGTTGTTGCCGGCTGTGCGGATCACATCCTGCGCTCGTTGGGAAACCTTTGCGGGGCGAGGTGGTGTTGAAGCCATGGTGTGTCTGGATGGAGAGTTGGTGTTGGCGAAGCAGGTAGGTGAAGTGTGAGCCCGCCGATGGAGATCATATGTGATGCCATGGCAGGGCGATGACGCTCGTGAGCACTGCTGGCAAGGACCCGTGCGGCCAATCGGATGCTTATCAAGCCAGTCGGATGATGAGGAGGAGGTTCGTGTCAAAGTCCCTTCGTGTCGAGCCGAACTGAAATTAGGTAGACCTGTCACATCGTATCGTGAAAGCGTTCGTCAGGCGCAGACTGGCAGGCTCGGTAAGACGCGGGACCAGAGTTGGAGATTTGGAGCAGCGCTGGAAACTGGGAAGGTTATGCCAAGACTGGCGATTGTGGGGTTCTTTGGAGACGGTGGATCGGAAGGCGAAGCATTGTTGGTGGACAGGTTGGTGAAGCGGTTGAAAGGGGAGTTTGATAGAATTGTTGATGAAAAGGGTTGAGATATTGGAGACGGTGGTGATATCTACTTGCGATGGAACTTAGTGCATGGGGGATGAAGGAGCGGCGTTTGAACTAAGGAAGAGGAATCATCTAGATTGGCTGAAGAAAAGGCCGGCTCATCTTAGCTTGGCTGCTGCGATGATGTCAGGAGAAACGTAGAATATAAAATTCAAAAATCGAATCGTAATCAACAATCGGGGCAATGGCGCATCTGGGAGCGCGTCAGACTGAAGTTCCAACTTCGGCCGCAGGACTCTGTCCAGTAATCTGAAGGTGGCCGGTTCAAGCCCGGCTTGCCCCATTTCACTTTTTTTTCTTCTTTTGTCTCTTCAGTTTTCGATTCTCCACTGATATTAACATTGTTTTTCTTTTCTTTTTCTTTTTTTTTTTTTATGTCTGTTGCCTGGCTTAATAATAACGCCATCTTTATACCATGTATCATATCCTCTTTCCTCTGCAGGTTCAAATTAGACAGTAGTGCGGTCGGGTTTGTCCATGACCTCCCATGCCCTCAGTCCATAAGGATATCTATATTACCTCACCCCAAGCCGTACAAGTTATGGACTCCGAAACGAAGAGTAAAGAACTTATGCATGATGATAGATTGAAGATGAAAAAGTTAGATGAAATACGAATTATAGTTTATTGACAATGATACACTATTCTGATAATGACATGCGAGGCGCCTGAGGTGTCTACTAATACGTACTGACCTTTGTTTCCGTAGGTCCGTGTGGGCGATTTCCTAATCGGTAGCTGCCGTCAATCCCCACCAGCTTCTTCCATCCAAGGCTGGCTCACTCACAGCCACTGCAGCTTCTACTCAATCCTCCCCAGCTCAGAATCGTTTATAACTTGATCCATCTTGCTTCCCATGACTCCACAATCTCCCGCGCCTCGTCTACCAGTCCCAGATCGAGCAAGAGCTGGATCGTGCCTCTAAAAGCCGAATCTACCGCCGATGATAGCCACGCGTGTGTATAAGCTGTGTGCTCTCCGATGAAGACTGTCTTGGCTTCAGTCCGATATATTGCAGGTAAGAATCTCTCTTGTTGGTTGCCGAGCGGTGATGCCCAGGCTCCTCCCTGAAACTCATCGTCTTCCCAGCACAGGCGTTCATGAAGTCCTACCACGCTGAGAGTTAGTAGACTTTTAAAGCAGATCAGGACGGAACACAAACCGGTGAATTCCTCATCCGCAACCTTCCCATGAAGGTGAACCATCCCTCGCTGTGCTAAGGCGACATGATCTACCTCTCCTAATGCAGACATTGTTCGGGCCAAGTTGCCAGTCGTGAAGGTGGCCAGCACCACTGCCGGACCAGTGCTATTCACTTGATACGGGGGATAGCACATGTCACCAGCGCCGGGGTACCCTACGCTGGCGCAGCCTCTGTATTGTGGGTCGTTCCCTTCCTCCCAAAAACGCGTCCGGTAGTGCAAAGCAACCTTACAGGCTTGTGTGAAATGCAGTTCATGAATGGCTCTATCCAAAAGCTCGGAATAGTTTGGCAACTCCCAAGCCCGAACCATACTGAATGGAGCAGCGACGACAGCATAGTCGTACTCTTCGGCGACAAAGTCATGGTGATGTGGGTCGTTGCGCCACAGCAGAGAGATTTTGTTTGTCGATTCGTTGTAATCTAGTCCGTGAATGCGACGGTTCAGCGTGATTTTGCCGGCAATATGGGGCGCAAATGCCCTCGGGAGCGATTCGAATCCTTTGTCAAGGGTTTGCCAGGAGGAAGCAGAGAAATACTTGTTCCAATACAAGCTTTCCCAGATAGGCGTGTCGTCGTTGTCGGCGATGTAGTTTATCATCTGGTTCTGCGGGCTAATCAGCTGGCGCAGGTATGCGCCTTCTGACCAGTGTGGACTGCCAGCAGACAATGCACTTTTATGTGCTCGATACATCCTCTCCGCTAAGAACTCGGTATACTTCTGCTGCTCGTCGACATCAAGGTCTTTGAGCGTAGGGCTCGGTTCTTCTTCACCAGGCATGAGTTCGAAAGGAAGAAACTCCATCTGCAATTCTGGGTGGTGGTCTGCGTTGAGTCGATTGAGCTTGGCGATAAGACTGATCACCAGCCGATGGTCCTCGAACGGCAGGACCTCGGTTGTACCGGTGTACCTGATTTTGCTGGGCAGCCGCATGGGACCCATATCGAAATACTGATAATCCTCGGGCGAGGTGGCATTGAGGTATGCGGTTCGGATGCGTCCCCCCGAGCGCCGTGATGCCTCATGGATATGCCAGTTGTGGACCCCGACCGAGCTCAGCAAGTGACTGGTCAAAAGTCCCGCAATCCCTGCGCCCACAATACCGATACTGGAGTTCTTCGCTGCAACGCTGTCTACTACCGCCCTGGCGTGGGGTTGCGATCGCATGTATTCGACTCCGTCGAACCAGATCACAGAATCTTTGTCGAACTGAGATTCTTCTTGAGGGTTATGGGACGCTTGATCGAGGGAGATAGGAGGCGACCGGCCGACCATCGCGCAACCGTGAAAGGCAAGTAGACACTGTGATTCCTGTGCATTCTCGGGTACGATCCATACGAGGCGATCCGGATGCGCCCCTGCTTGCACGTCAAAGCTGCCTACCCTGTGGGTCGCATCGGCCGCCTCTTCGAGATTGCAGTCTCCATAGATGATATGGAGCTTGCCTGCGAAGCTATCCTGCGCGAAACCGAGCTCAATGTTTTGGACCGACCCAGCTTCAACAAGATAAGGCCCGAGAAACTGAACTAAACTCGCTTCCGAGTCGCTCTGATGTGCGTTCGCCTTCACCTTTGCTCGCCCGAGAGGAATCTGCAAACCTTGGACCAGATCGAGGCCCGATGTGAGAAGGAGTACCCATGAGCTGAACTTCATATTGCGAGACAAACCAACGATTTAGATAGTGCCGAGCTACTAGAAGTTTCGCCCAATTGTGTACTCCAATCCAGCCTGATCGCCCGGAGCCTTTATGTGTATGTTGTATTAGGTTTCTTTAGTTACTGCAGCCATTCACAACGTCATTTCGCCGAACAAATACATTCCGAGCAGCCAGTGAAGGCTGCTTGTGGAAGATTTTATCCTCATTCGCATCAAGTTTCATACTCTGTGCTACTCGACGAGTGGTGGGGGCGATCACTCGCACGGAAATCTTAACTCTATTCTGTCGACGATGCATAGAAATGTGGCGATCGCCGCCCTCTTGCCTCAATTGGTGATCTCAGCATGGTTTTAATCATGCACTAGGTTTTGGCAACACCGGTTTGAGGCAATAATTAGCCCTTGGAGGTTTTTTTTTTTTTTGGCAGCCCAGGCACTGTACGTTTTGCATGCTTGCTGTTCGGCACTACGTTTTACTAGATCTGGACAGTCGTGCATAAGAACGGATTTGTATAGAACGTGACCATGCGGTACTATCGAGCCCTGGGGCGTCATTAACACTACACTGCGTCTAATCCCCAAGAATTGTATTTCTTATCCCCAATAATTGTATTGCCGATCTTCTCGGCTAGCATGTCTGTATGAGGTCAGTACCAACGCAGGGTAGCCTCGAATATGGTTTGACTTACAGACTGTACTTGTGGGATGGCCAGGAGGCAGGATAGGGAATGCACTTGCGTCAACTACGCGCAGTCGTTGGACGCCGTGAACCCGTGCTTCGCTATCGACGACCGCCATCGCATCCTCCCGAGCGCCCATCTTGCATGTACATGAAGCATGCCACACCGTGATCAAAGAGCTGCGAATGACATCAAGGATCTGCTCATCGGTCGTCACATTCGTTCCTGGATAGTACTCCGGACCCGTAGTGATGTTCTGCAAAGGATCACTGGCCCAAATGTCTCTGGTTCGTTTGAAGAGAGCCAATGCCACCTCGATATCGGTCTGGGTTGTTAGCCAATTCGGATTAACAACTGGAAGATCTGCGGTGGAGTTAGATACGAGGGTGACATTTCCTCGAGATGTTGGTGCCACGAGAGCACCGATTATGGACGCGAACTGTCGTCCATCTCGGGGCTGGTCTTCTGCGGGGTTGCTGTAATTTCCAACATGCGCATCGAATGCAATATACTGGAGAGAATCAGTGAATGGTGATGCTGAAGGATGACAGAGCAGATCATACCTCAACCTGCGGCCAATCAGCTGGGAACCTGCTCAATTCTTCCTGAGTTGCGGCGGAAAAGTTGTCTTGATAAGCAGACGGGAGATTTTCCCAGCCAAGAAGGTTAGGAGCATAAGCCAGTGGCCCATCGTGGGAACTTTGATACCTCAAACTCTGCGCAGTCAAGTAGGGTGGATCAATGAAGAGCTTGGTCAAGGTATCGACTGCCACTGGATAGGATGGCCCGAAAAAGATATGATCCCACATGTTCTGACCGACACCGGGGAGGTCGACAAGCAGGGGAATGTCCAGATCCGCCAGATGGCCGCGAGGCCCGATGCCGGACACCATAAGAAGTTGGGGCGAGTTGAAGGCTCCAGCGGACACAATGACTTCCTTGGCTGCGGATGCAGTCCACAGCTTCCCATCCGTCTCGACCTCCACACCCTGCGCGTTACGCTGCTCATCGAACAGAATACGCCGCGCCAGAGATCGAGTGCAGACAGTCAATGATCTCTCATCAGAAACACCTAGAAGAAAGTCCGAGCTGCTACGGCGCTCGTCAATAGGGGAAATCTCCGAAGCAGACCATTGCGTTCCCATCAGGCTGCCGCTAACAAAGTCATTGGTCTCATCAATGCCGGATGCCTCTAGGCCTAGTTTCGCCCAGGTGGCGAACGATGTTCTTTCGTTGCTGTATGAGATCTGGATTGAGCCCTCGACGGGGCTCTCGGATGCGAACGCACTGGCATTCCAGTGAATCGACGTATTCTGCAGACCTTTGACCGTACTGGGTGGTGTAAAGTGGAACGTTCTTTTGAAGAAAGGCAGGATCTCATCCCATTCATAACTCGGGTCCTGGGCAGCTTCCGCCCAAGCGTGATACGTTGACTTCGTTCCGCTGCCACATTGGTCAATATTATGCATAGGCGTGGTGTTGTACGCCACTTACCGCTGATAGATCATGGCGTTCATCGCAGATCTACCAATACATCAGCTTAGTCTTTTTGCGAAGAGAGACATCCGCTTACGAGCCACCGAGACACTTCCCCCGTGCATAATGTAACTCGCGGTTGTTAGCCCCGGCTTGGGGAGTGGTGATCACGCCCCAGTCCACGCGGGGATCAATTGTGTCAGGGCTTCCTCCGGTCAGGGCACCGAACATGGAGGGGATGGTGAGGTTCGCGTTCTCGAGCTCGTAAATCCCGCCCGCCTCGACAATCAAGACACTGTGGCCAGCCTGGGACAGGCGAGCGCCCATCACATTTCCCGCCGTGCCGCCTCCTACGACGACATAATCATAGACTCCATCCTCACCGCAGTCAGCTGCGACCGGGTTGGCCAGTGACAGCAGTAGGGGGGCAAACGCAGCCACTGAAAGCAGCATCTTCCTTAAACCAGAAAACGTAGAAATTTAGGTACAGTCCAAATGACCAACTGCCTTGAAGAAGTCGTTGACCATTAGCCCCCTCACCTCGAATTTATACTCTTTCCTCTCAGCCGCATATGGTCGCTCATCTGGGACCAGTCACATTTCACAGCGGGTCTCTGGCCCTGCAATAATTCTGCACGGTGACTACCTCCGTTGAACAATGCCTTGACTGGAGTTGGTTATCCCTTGCTTGGTTTGGCTGTTGCTGTCGCAACGCGGTACTTCAACATGTCACCTGAAACGAATTTCCGTCCATGCCTAATAAATAGGCTGTCAGCCGTGTCTATGTAGTCATCAGCAGACGAACAACAACTATTGACTGACGTAAGCTGCGAGGAAACTTGGAACTGTCGCCGTGGAATTAAAATCCAAATTATATTGACTAGGTACCTGAGTTACCTTCTTTGCGAAGGGGCTTTGATTCGCGGTGCTTTGCAGGATCCCTCTTAACCAGTCATACAATTTACTTGACACTGATAGAAAGAATCTAGCACAGAACACTCAGCGAGGGAATACATGCAGCCAAGCCCACAATCCCACGCATAGAAGCAATATAACACTCTTCCCCCCCACCCCCCAAGACCAAATCCAACCGAAGACAGAAGCACAATACTCCACCACCACCACACAAATACCCGAAACCCCCTCCCCGCCAAATCAATCCTGATCCTTCTGCCTCCCCGAAAGCATCGAAAACGCAACCACCGAGAAGAAAAGCGACAGGAGACCTGGATATAGTCAGCAACGGACTGTACTGCACCTGAAAAATCCGGAGTATGGAGGACGCAGTATTTCTCTTCTCCTGTGCAGTGATAAAGGAAGGGGTTAGGCTCACCAAAAATAAAATTCAAATTTCCATACCCAACGCGCTCAACCAACAAACCCGAGACAATCGGGCCGAGAAACATGCCGATCGTCCAGCCCATCCACGCGATGGACTGCGCGCGGGAGTGGCCGCCGTTGGGGCCGAAGATGCCGGGGTGTTTCGCCTCTAGGTCGTTGATTGTGACTATCCAAAATCCCCGATACAGAAATTAGCTTTGCCGTAAGCATAGGGTAACAACAGCAACAAAAACCAAAGAAGTTACTTTCAAGGGGAAGGGAACTAGGGGGGCAGGCAGGCAGGTAGGCAACTTACGCGTCGCCTCTAAAAATCCCACCCCATTAAGCGGCGAAAAGAAACACCCGATTACGACCACTGCCACAACATACAGCACCATCCCCGTCTGGGTGTCTCCACTCGCCCATGGGAACCGTGCGTCTCCTGGCACCCCCAGGGCCCAGAGGGCTGGGACCAGACACAGAAATCCCACGCCGGTCGGCAGCCGCGTGCCGACGCGGTCCTTCAGCCACCCGCATGCGGGCGTCAACAGGATCCCGGGGACTTGGAGCCCCACGAACAGCAATCCCGCCGGAGCACTGCCCCAGCCGAAGACGTCGCGGATGTGCAGGGGCAAGGTGGTGTCGAAGCTGGCGATGAGCATGGCGCAGAAGACGTAGGAGGTGATGGCGGCGGTGAAGCGCGGTTGGCGGAAGAGGTAGCTGTAGTATGCCAGCCCGGACTTTTCGGGAGTTCCTGCGGTTGCTGTCGCGCCGTTCGGGTCTGGGTCCGGGGTTGCTCGTTGGTGGCGCCAGGAGTCAGTGGAGATGGTGCGGGAGAGTAAAGGGGCGCGTTCAGGGTCGGTTGTGGAGGAGGGGGCTTTGTGCGGAGCTGTTGCAGTTGGTCAAGGGTGTGAAGCTGGAATAGAGGAAGAAGCGGTAAAGCACTGACTTGGTTGCTGGGGTGGGCGCTCAATCATTAGCAGGCGCAGGCTTGCATCGACCGATAGTACGACGAAGGCGCTGCTCCATGCGGCCCAGTAGCCCCCATTCTCTAGGATGATCCCCGACAGCACAGGACCCATGGAGGTCCCGACGGCAACGGTTACAGACAGCACGCTCATGACCCTGCCGAAATGGCTGGCTGGGAAGGTCCGGCCGATCACGGCCAGGCCGCCAATCCACATGCAGTTGTCGGCGATGGCTTGAAGGAACCGCGCGATGAAGATGATATATACTGTTGTCGTTAGCTGGTTGGACCGATATGGCGGAGAAAGAGGGGGCCGTACGATTACGCGCAAGTGAGATGCTGATGGTACAACCCGTTGCTAAGACCACAGAGAACAGGAGAAACGCCCTCTTAGCTCTCCAACGGTCTGCCAGAATACCAATGAGCGGGCTAGACACGGCGGACGTGAGTGCCGTGTCTGCCAGCACGAGAAACGTCACCTCCTGTGTCTTGTTCCTGTCAAGACCAATCCGGTCTTCCAGCATGTAAGGAAGCAGCGGGATGATGAAACTCCAGAGGAACATGCCTGTTGTAGTGGTAAGCAATCAATTCTGGCTGCCAGATGGCCTGCAGTGCCGTTCACGCAGGAACTCACTCCGCATGATCCCTAAGGATACCGTGGCCAAGATGAAAGTTTCGGAGCTTCTCCAGCGGTAGCCCCATGGTGTCGTCTGAGGTTTATGGTCGGCCATGATTCTAAACAGCGGGTGAAACTGATCTGTGAGAATGCCATCCTGAGGGTCGTCCTAATTTATAGCACTATTGTGCCATCCATGAGCTGGTATCACAGATATGTTGATAGAGGTGGTCTCTATTATTGATAGAATACCGACAACAACCCTTGTGCGACAGGAAGACAGTTTGTGGTGGGCAACATCAAGGAACGTCGTGACGATCGAGATTATTGTGAACTAAATGGGCGAGATGCAGGAGTCTCGAGCCCGACCTGCTGGTGCTGACAGGCCATACCGCAACTGCCAAACACCTCACGACAGGGTACATGGGGCTGATCGGATAATCCCTTCTATGTAATGCACGGAGGAGACCAAGGGTGTTTCCCGGCAAGTGTGTTTCACACCTGCGCCACCATACTGCTTCAAGTGGCGTGCAGAGGTGGAAGTGATTACAATGAACAGCCTGCCGAGCGACGGTTGAGCGCCCGGGATGGAATGTCGAGCGTTGCATCGACTGAGCGCTTCATAGTGCGCCTTCGCGTTCTCGAAAGAAGGACAAGTTTGACGTCATGAAGAACCTGGCGGCTGATATACATAGAATAGGTGCAAAAACCTGCGTCGAAGGCACATATACGGAGATAGTGCAAGATCAGGATGAAAGCTCTTTGTCATCACGCAGGTCGTAGTTAGCCTCTCGGTTGGGCTGCCCCTACATTCCTCACCTTGGCGCTCGGCACTGCAGCACCAATCATGCGCCTTGTCAACCCCATTCGAAAACCTTCATCGCGTCATCTGGCATTGTGATGTCATATCATGGAGCGAAGATATTCTCCGGGTACCAAATCCAGCGTTGCGCGCAGTATAAATGTGCAGTTGAATATACCAAGCAGTCAGTCGAGTCAGTACCTGGTCCAGAATCCAGCTCAACCTGAAGATATCTCGAGCATCTCAAGCATCTCAACATGGTCCTCTCATTATATCCAGAGCCCGTCAATCCAAATGCTCTTGTAGAGCCTTGTCCGCATCTGACATATCTCCGCCACTGCCTCAACCTGGCCAAGCTGTCACCGCCGCGCCCCAATCTCTTCCGAGCCGGGGCAGTGCTGGTCTCACGCAAACTCGTCCGGGGTACCAACAACGAGCTTTACAACGACGACCGGCTTCTCTCATCAGGGTACACGATGGAACTGGCGAAGACTCCGCACGCCGAGCAGGCTTGCCTCTCCAACTATGCCGCTGTCCACGGGATGTCGGAGGACCAAGTCGGAGAGGTTCTGCCCTCAGAACCCGATCGCACTTTGGTCATGTATATGAGTTTTGAGCCATGCGCGAAAGACGAGCACAATACTCTTCCCTGTGTGCAGAGAATCATTGACACGCGAACGGGTGGCCGCAAAGGCATCGAGAAGGTTTATTTCGGGTCGTTATCGCCTTCCACCCCGGGCAGGTCATCGGCACGTCAGATGCTCGAAGAGGCCGGCATCGAGTGGCAATTAGTCGAAGGTTTGGAGCAAGACGTTCTGTCGATTGCCAGAGAAGGGTATGTGGGTAAATAAGAAGGCTGTGGTTGATGGTTGATGCAACTACTTACTGTGTATTGTCGAAGTCCCTGGGGGATGGGTTCATTTTATTGTTTGTGATGTTTGTATGATGGAGGATGTAATGAGTTCGTCCACCACATGATAAAGCTTAGTCACTCGCTGGGGTAAATGCACTCCCGGTCACGGAACAGATATTCCTCACATGTGCTCATACCTCTCTTGCTGCATCTATCTGTTTAAAACAAGCTCGAAACCAATTCAAGGCTTAAAGCACTCATAGAATCAAGCCAGAAGGACGCATACGGCACATGAGCTCGCATCACACCGTTTGAACTTCTTCACGCTAACTGTAACTGCGGAGACTTTCACCTTTTGGGCAGAAGATCGACCACTGTCCCTGTTCTTCAGTTTCGCTCTCCACAGCAGTCCCCACAAGCTTAAACACTTTAGGCTGCAATTCTGGGTTGCATATTGCCCAGATGACGACGCCTCTTACCTCCGTCTTCTAACCCGGCTCTATCTCTATACGTGCTTCGTATGATCGCACTTGCCGGCTCCTCACTACCGGGCCTGACGCGGCTTTCCAATCTTCATCCGGCTTGGAAAGGCCTCAATGGTTGCTTAATCACCACGTTCCTGAGATTAAGGTAGCACTAGGTGGAAACACATGGTGGACCGGGTTACGACGCTCGAGGCGGGTGGTCAAAAAGCTTGAACGTTGGTGAAGAAGTGCGGCCTACTATAAAATGTCGCAGTATCCCGCAGAGCAATCGAGTTCTCGTCCTCAAAACACACCTTCCGTTCGTTCTTTATACTTAGTCCTTCCTTCGCCATGGCCAAGTATGTCACCTTGGCTATCTCCGCTGCGGCCCTAGCTAGGGCCGCCAGTCTGGAAGACATTTGTACCCCGGCCTACGCCAAAGCAGCGGTCCCCTCGACCGGTTTGGTACAGGGAATTGTCACCAACCCCTCCAGCATCACCGCAGCTCCCGTCTACAATGCATCCACCGCCGGATCTAACTACTATCCTGCCGGTACCTACGACTACTGCAACATCACGATGACCTACTCTCACGCGGGCAAGGATGATGAAGTTCTACTGCAGTTCTGGATGCCCACCCCTGGGGACTTCAAGAACCGCTGGGTCTCGACTGGTGGCTTCGGATTTGCCATCAATGTCGCTACCAACGTCGCCGCTGGTCTGCCCTACGGTGCCGTCGCCGGCCGCACCGATGGAGGATTCGGCAGCTTCGACACCCAATTCTCCTCTGTCTACCCCCTCGTCAACGGCACCGCCAACTACGATGCCCTCTACATGTTCGGCTACCAGGCCCACCACGAGATGTCCTCCATCGGCAAGGCTTTCACCAAGAACTTCTACAACATGACCGATAAGCTCTACGCCTACTACCAGGGCTGCTCCGAGGGTGGTCGCGAGGGATGGAGTCAGGTCCAGCGCTTCCCCGAGGAATGGAGCGGTGCCGTGATCGGCGCCCCGGCCATCCGCTACGGCCAGCAACAAGTCAACCACCTCGTGCCCCAGGTCGTTGAGCAGACTCTCGGCTACTACCCCCCCAACTGCGAGCTCTCTGAGATCGTCTCCCTCATCATCGACGGATGCGATGCTCTGGACGGACGCAAAGATGGTGTCATCGGACGCAGTGATCTCTGCAAGTTGCATTTCGACCTCACCTCGACCGTCGGCAAGCCCTACTCGTGCGCTGCCAGCACCAGCATGGGCGTCACGACCCCCGCCCAGAACGGCACTATCACCGCCGAGGGCGTGCGCGTGGCGCAGACGATCCTGGACGGACTGAAGGACTCGGAGGGCCGCCAGGCGTACTTCTGGTACCAGATCGGCTCCGACTTCACCGACGCGGAGACCAGCTATGACTCCACCACCAAGACATACGGCATCGACGTCTCCGAGCTGGGTGGCGAGTGGGTCACCCACGGCCTGCAGCTGCTGGACCTCGACAATTTGTCCAACCTCGACAACGTGACCTACGACGTGCTCCGCGACTGGATGCTGGAGGGTCTGCAGCGCTACGAGGATGTTCTGCAGACGACCTGGCCGGACCTGTCGCGCTTCCAGGCCGCCGGTGGCAAGGTTCTGCACTACCACGGCGAGTCGGACAACTCGGTCCCCGCCGCCTCGTCGATCCGCTACTTCGAGTCGGTGCGCAACACCATGTTCTCCAACGCCACCTACAGCTACGAGGAGTCCATCAAGGCGATCAACGAGTTCTACCGCCTGTACTTGGTGCCCGGCGCCTCCCACTGCAACACCAACTCCCTGCAGCCCAACGGTCCCTACCCGCAGGACTCGCTGAACGACCTCATGAAGTGGGTCGAGCAGGGCATCGACCCGGTCACCCTCAACGGTACTGTTCTGTCGGGTGACTACGCTGGCGAGCACCAGGATATCTGCTCGTGGCCCCTACGTCCCCTGTGGAAGAACAACGGCACCACCATGGAGTGTGTCGAGGATAAGGCGGCGATCCAGACTTTCCTGTACGAGCTGGACGCCTACAACATCACCATCTACTAGGCCAGCCAACTGTTGTTTATATGGCGGTTCGGTTGAACGAGGTGGTGGAGCTACTGTACAAATAGTTCGATTCGCTGATCTGCAAAGATCCTGTATTTAGACTGGTTGCATTCTTTTGGTGATGTGCCAGAGATCCTCTATCACTGGTTGTTAGAGTGATCTTACTGTATTCATTGCTCAGCATAGATCCTGGAACTAGTTAGACTATAATTCAACCAGTGTTCAGCCACTCAACGGACAATCAACTAAGCCCCAACATTTGCTCCACCTGAATCTCCTTGTATTATGAAATGATGAATGGATGATGGTGATCAGCCCGAGAAATGCCTTTGATATCGAGCGCTACTGGCTGGGCATGAAGCGTAGGCACGATGTGTTTTCCTAGAAAATTATGATACTACCCTGCGTAAGTCACTCGCCGGTACGTGCGCTGGTGTGTAGTATAGGCAAATCATAAAATATAGAAGAGATACCGCTGTGTCCAGTCAACCTAGGAACCAGCTCGACAGATCGTCCTCACTGCTCAATTGAAACAGGGCAGCAAAAATTGAAGCCACGATGTATGTGCTTTGTACTTAAAGTTATTGTGAGGACTTTTATGGCTTGAATTGGAAAGTACTGACGGAGGAAGGAGGGAGGGGGGTGCCTTCCTTGTTTCTTCTTCTTCTTCTTCTTCTTCTTCTTCTTCTTCTTCTTCTTCTTCTTCTTCTTCTTCTTCTTCTTCTTCTTCTTCTTCTTCTTCTTTTTCTTTCTTCTTTCCACCCACATGCGGCTGTCATTCTTTCGTGAAAAGGGATAGCTTTATCCATCGAGTTCAAGATTCTGCTCCTCTAGGCTTCATTATTCCATTGGTTATTTTTATAGCTTCAGTACCCAAGACCCCACCAAACCCCCACTAGAGCTCCACTACACTCGCAAAAACGAAACATTCCAAAACCAGCACAACACTCGCGAGAGCCATTCATTCATTATGAAGCAAGCAACCAACCAAAACCCCTACTCCCTCGCCGTTATATCCTCCACCGCTACCGCTTCGGGCTCCTTCTCCTCCTTCTCCCACCCCAGCGCGGGCAAATCATCCCCAAACAACTGATCCATCTGCTCGAGCGTCTTCCCCTTGGTCTCGGGAAAGAAGAAAAGATAACAGCCCATGGCGATCACATTAAACACAAAAAACACATAAAAATACCTAAATCCGATATTCGTCAACGCGGTGGGGGAGAACTGCGCGAACACCAGATTCACCGTCCAGTTCGTGAAGGTCGTGATGCTGTTCCCCTGGTTGCGGATAGCGACGGGGAAGATCTCCGCGGGGTAGACCCAGCTGATGATCCCCGGGGCGGTGTAGAAGAAACTGAAGACGAAGTTCATGGCGACCATCGCGCGGAGTTGGTTGGTGTTGTTCTCGTCCCAGTGCTGCGACATGGCGGCGTTGCACACCAGCGCGCCCGCCATGCCGGCGGCGGAGATGATAAGGGGGCGGATGCGGCCGACGCGCTCGAGGGCCCAGAGGCCGATGGTCGCGTAGACGATGGAGAGCGCTCCGGAGATGCCGACGATCATCAAGGTGGTGCGCGTGTCGAAGCCCAGGCTGGCGTAAATGCGGGTCGCGTAGTAGTTGATGACGTTGATGCCGGACAGGGGCCCGAAGGCTTGCACGCCACACCCTAACATCAGGCGGCGGCGCCACGAGGGGTTGGTGAGAATCGCCGACCAGGTGATCTGATGGTGCGCACGTTCGGCTTCAATCGTCTCGCGGATCTCCTGGTACTCGGCTTCGATGTAGCTCGTCTTCTCGGGCGTGCCGTCGCCGTGCAGTTTGTGGAGGGTCGCCAGAGCTTCTTCGTGGCGGTCTTGCTCCATAAGCCACCGCGGGGATTCTTGGAGGAACCAGACACCCGCCATGAGGACGAGGCCGGGGAGGCATTGGAAGGCGAGGGGGAAGCGCCCTGAAGGAGGATCGGGGTTAGTTTGGGGTCATGCGAAAGGGAAGTGGTGGATGACGCGTACATTGAAAAGCAGTATTGTTGAACGAACACCCATAGCCCAGCCACTGCGCCACCAGATACCCCCAGCTCAACATCCACTGCAGCAGCCCGGACATCATCCCGCGGGTCTGAGCCTCAGCCATTTCACCCGCGTACATGGGCACGGTGGCCGTCAGCATGCCGACGGCGACGCCGGCGATGAATCGACCGATGATGAGCATGGTCATGTCGACCGCCCCGGCCTGCAGCGCACATCCGACCACCGAAATGCATGCTCCGGCGAATACGGACAGCTTCCGGCCTAGCCGGTCACCAGTGAAAATGTTGATGATAGTGCCGAGAATGGCGCCGCCCTGGAAGGCGGAGACCACGCCTCCCGTGACGGTGTCACTGGGGTTGGAGAAGTACTTGATGAACTCGGTCTGAGCGATCGTCGAGGTGACGATACCGCTATCATAGCCGAAGAGGAAGCCTGTTGACAGCAGACTGCGTTAAGGGATGTTATCAAACCGGGTGGGACAGAGACATACTCACCCCCGATGGCCAGGAAGACGGCGGACAACAAGGTTGAGATTTTAGGCATGGTGCTCGATACGCAGAAGACGTCGATCTCTGGAAACCCTCGAGCAGAGGCAGAGTCTTCGTCTTATAAGAAGCGAAGCTGGCCGCGCGAGGCCAAGTGGCGGGTGACTCTTAGCTTGCCGCTCATCATGCACGAAGCTTTGTCTCGCGTGGGGAACCGGGAACCTGGACCATATCCGGGACAAAATCTGGGGTGGTCATGATCAGTTCTCTGTCCCCTCATGGGCGGATCCAAGCAGCGAAGCCGACCAGAATAGCCGAAGAAAAAACGATGGGGTACTCCCCAGCCCCGATTCAGGCCGATTTCGGGCCCCTCTGACCCGAGACCGGGTCACGCCCCATGGGGGAGAGTGGATTTTTGGGTGGAGGTGTCAAGTGTGGCACGGGGGATTTAATCGTTTTACCCCAATGGGTCTGGATTCTGGCAGCTTCAACGCTGCAGTACTGTTAGTGCTTGCGAGTCGTGCCAAGGTGGGGCACAGGCGGAGTGGGCCCTAAAAGGAAGCCAAAGGCATTGGTGCAGACGCTAACCCTGACGAGAATCGGAAATTCCGAGAAATCGTGCCTGTTCGCGAGCCTCGCCTGTCCACGGCATGGCCCTCGCCTCCATTTTTCGTATGAGTGGGTGTAGAAGTGGGGATCAGAAAAGCACTGGAAACCGTTCTCCGAATTACTGCCCGTGCGCTGCCCAATACCTGTCCTATGCAAGTTGCTAAGTTCCCGTTGTCTTGAAAGCTCTTTTGCTAGGCCATTAGCTACGACTGACCTTCACAGTGCCCCACACTAGACACGCAGACTGACTTCCAGTTCAAAGCACTCGGGACCGATCAGACCGAGATACGAGCCCACTGCATCTGGACCGTCTACTCCGCCGACATTCGCGGCCCCCGCGGGAATCAGACCAATGCCGTGGTAGTGCAAACAGATTAACTCCTCTCCAACTAGTCTAACCTCTATGTACAAGTGTATCGTTGAATCAGAGCTGCACGAAGACCGAATACGCGCCGTGAGTTAGCTGCACGTCATCTCCATCCACAGCCTGCTTCGCTTCGCCCGCGCGAAGATATGCCGAGTGTCTTGCATTCTTGGGCAATTTGACGATAGCCGTCGTACCGAACGGCACCCGCAGATGGAGCGTCACCGCCGCTTGTGCATTGCGCGCAAACTCAATACTAATCAACCCGTACGGGCTGTCCACGCTACCCTGAACGTGGTCGAATTCCGCTTCATACGGGGGGTCTACCACGAAGGTCCGATACGCCAGTCCGATCGGCTTCAGCCCCAACACGACAGCGTAGAACCACTCATAGATCGTCCCCAACATGTCGTGGCATTTACTGCGACACGCATCTTGCCAGAACTCGAGCAGGGTGGTTTCGCCACGCCGCAGGAACCGCATGTATGAGGGATGTTCCTCCTGACGAGCCATCTGCAGCACCAGATCGGGCCGCTTGGCATCTGCCAGGGTGTTGAACAGGAACCGCAGCCCGATCTCGCCGGACCGCATGCGCCCGTCCGCGACATCGTCCATGAACGCGGCCATGACATCGTCACGATGCTCTGGAGGCACCATCCCGAACTGCAGAGCCATCGCTTGCGCGACAGCGTCCCGGTCGCGTTCCGGGTAGTTATCCAACGATGTGTAGTATGCCTTTAGGCGGGACGGGTCGTCAGTCACCAGCAGGTGGCGATTGTACGCAGCGTAAATACGTGCTGCCCATTCCTTGAATTCGTCGGCCTTCCGCGTTTCGCCTAGCTCCCGCGCCATCATTTCCACGCACTGCAGACAGCGGTAGTAGATGGCCGTCTCGATGTTGGCCTGGTTGTTGCCGTGGGCAATGCCGCGTCCCCAGTCGCCGAGGCCGTGCTCGATCAACCCACCTCTTCGCTCCTTGGTGCGCATGTATTCCATGTAACGCACGGCGGCAGGAAATACCTTGGCAATGACGTGCGTGGAGCCGTAGTATTGCCGGAGGATCTCGGGGAGGAAACACAAGGCACAGCCCCAGGTGATGGTATCGTGAAGTGGTCCGCACATGTAGCGAATCTCGGGAGCCATCGTAGGGACTAATCCGCTGGGTTCCTGGGCGTCGAGGATGTCGTCGAGAATCTTGGTGTAGAGCGACTCCATGTCGCGGATATACTGGGTCGCAGGGGCCAGCAAATGGGTGACCTCCAGCCAGCCGAATTTCTCAATCTGCGGACAGTCGGTGTGGTAACTGAACAGATTGCTGTTGAAGGTCCAGTAACATGCATTCAGCAAGGCGTTCACGTCCTCCTTATCGGTCTTCATCGTCCCCAGCCGTCTGGCGGCCGACGAGATGTGGCGGCCGACGACAGATAGGATCTTGGGGCGGCCGTCCTTCCCGTCTAAGGACACACCTTCTACTTGGATATAACGCGCGCTGGTGAAGCTGAAGTCCGGCTCCCACACCTCGGGGGAGCCCGTACCGGCCAGATATATGCGGGAGAATACGCCCGTCTCGAACTCTTTGAAAAGGGGATCCGGCATCAGCACAGTGCCATCCTCGTTAATTGTCTCGCTGTACCGGACAATGACCTCCGATCCCGCAGCCCCTTCCACAACGACTTTGACCATGGTGGACGCATTTTGGCCCAAGTCGTAGCAGACGACGCCCGGGCGGGGACTATGCGTTTTGACCGGCGCGAAGGTCTCATGCAGAACAACGGGAGGTTGAGTTTGGTAGAATATGTGACCGCGGGGACCGGTGAGGGGTTTAGCTGGGGCCCAGTGGGCATCATCGAATCCAGGTGCATCCCAGCCGGTCGGATACAGGCGACGATCGTGGGTCTCGGAGGCATAGATGTTGGCAAGCAGAGTGGCGCTCTTGCTCACGCGCCACGTGGGATCAGAAATCAGGGTAGTGTGCTCGCCGTCCTCGTAGAACAGGTGGAGCTCACTGAAGAAGCACAGCTCATTACCGTAACGAACATAGGTGTTATCCTCGTACATGGGCCAGAAAAAGCGATCGTCGCCCTTGTCGCCCGCGTAGAAGCCGTTGCCCACGTGAGCGCCCAGCACATTCTGGCCCTGTTGCAAGTGGGCAGTCACGTCGTACGAGGTGAATTGTACACGACGGTGGTAGTTGGTCCAGCCGGGGTCGAGGCGGTGGTTGGAGGCCGGTCGACCGTTGACGCTCATATTGAAATGGCCCAGTCCGGATGCAAAGAGGATGGCGCGCACTGGCGACCGAGCGAGATCGAAGGACTTGCGCAGGTAAATGGGTTTGTCTCCTCCGTCACCCACCCACACAGCCTTCCAGCGGTTGGGCTCATCCTCGAACCACGTGCGGAAGATGAGCGCGGTGTGAGGCATATATGTTTGGTTCATGCTGTAGGGAGGCAGCAGATGTGAGCGGGGATACGCTGTGAAGAAGTGGTTGACAGCGCTGTGGAAGGGTTGGTTAGACTGATCCCAGACGGTCACCCGCCAGTAGTAGCTGCATGTCGACCGAAAGCCGTTGTCAGGCTTGCAGATGATGTTTCGCTGCGCGTTGCTCTCGACGTAGTCTGAGTCCCAGGCCAGACTGGAGGGATTGGCATTGTCATCGCGAAGACTGGACTCATCGGTGGTCAATACCACGCGGTAGGCTTTCTGAGAGGCATTCGGCTGCAATGACTCGATGACCCAGTAGAAGCGGACCTCATCGACATCGATGCCGAGGGTCTCTTCGAAGCCATGAATCCCAGCTCTGGTGATTTGCATGGTGTGTGAAATGGGTGTGATTCTGCGAAAGGCCGGCGATCGGCCTCAGCTGGGACACAATCTCATTTTGTCTGCTTGTCAGCACCAAAGAGGCAAGCATTTCCAGCTACCCCTCCATCGCCCCTCCATTGCCCCTCCATTGCCCCATCATCGAAGTGGGACGATGATGGAGTCCGTGTAAAACAAGTGGAGGAATTCTCGCGTGAATTGACCCCGAAGGAATGACCCCGAAGGACGTGAGACCAGGCTAGTCCACTTCGGGACTTTGGCATTTTTAGTTCCAGATTGCTTAGTCAGTCAGTCACGGGTCCCTCAACTGCCGCTTTTTGCTTCCGAGAGGTCTTCCCCCACGTTCCCTCTTCCCCACGGGGAATCCTGGTCTGTCCTCGTGCTCGCTTGCATGGGGTTCGAAACTAATGACAGGTTGGTACGTGACATTGTTTCCGCCCAACTCAGTCCTGCGATGGGTTTCGTCGAATAAGATAATCATAACAAGCCCAGTCGGACTTTCCGGTACATACGGGACATCCGTTCACTGTCGATTCACCGCCAGCCATACCACGGGTTAGCATCCGAGGAAAAGTTTGACGGAATCCCTCGTCTGACTTGGCAACTTTCTAGTTTCTTGACGACCGGTCCTCTTAGTCACTATGGAAATTCCAGGAAACTCTACGCAACGTTGGCAGGGACCTCGGATTGTGGACTGGCGGGCTTGGGCCCATCCTCGCATTATAAAATGAGCTCCTATCCGGTTCAACAAGAGGTATCCAACAGGAACAGGAATCCTCACTTACAATCAAAAAATCCTCTCAGGCAGCATTGGCTTTCGTCATGGGGAAGTTCGGACTTGCTCTCGGGGCTCTGGCCCTGCAAACAGCGATGGGAGCGCCTACCGGCCCCGGTAAGAACTCCAGTTACGTCGACTGGAGACATTTCAAAGCCCAAGGCGTCAATATGGGCGGCTGGCTAGTGCAAGAACAAACCATCAACAGCGCTTGGTGGGGGGAATATGCTGGAGGAGCGTCGGATGAATGGGGCTTCTGCGAGAACCTGGGCGCACAATGCGGACCAGTCTTTGAAGAACATTACGCCACTTGGCTCACCACGGCCGATGTCGACAAGCTCGCCCATGTCGGAATCACCGCCCTGCGCATCCCGACTACCTACGCTGCCTGGATTCACTACCCAGGGTCCCAGCTCTATTCCGGCAATCAGACCCAGTACCTGTCGAAGATTGCCAATTATGCTATTGAACAATATGGCATGCATATCATCCTCGATATCCATGGACTGCCGGGAGGCACCAATGGCTTGACTATTGGGGAGGCGACTGGACACTGGGGTTGGTGGTACAACCAGACCAATTTCGACTACTCTCTGCAAGCAGTCGACGCCGCAATCGACTTTATCCAGAATTCGGGCCACCCTGAGTCTTACAGTTTCGAACCCGCCAACGAAGTCATCGACAACCGGAATTTCTCGGTCTTTGGGACTCCAGCCGCGCTCTCGGACAAGGGAGCGGCCTGGCTTCTGAAATATTACCAGGCCGTGGTCGAGCACGTCGCGGCAGTCAACCCCAACATCCCGGTCATGCTGCAGGACAGCTTCAAGGGGGAGCGCTTCTGGTCCGGCAACTTCTCTGCCGATGCCAACATTGTTTTCGACAGTCACAACTATTGGTTTGACGACACGGACGCCACCTCCGCTACCTTGGCGGAAGACCTTTGCACCCGCGCCAAGTCCATCGCGGGTGACGGCAAGTTCCCTGTCTTTGCCGGCGAGTGGGCCATCCAGGCGGGCTCCAACAACACCTTTGCCCTGCGCGAGCGCAACTTGAATACCGGTCTCCATGCCTTTTACCAGCACACCCAAGGCTCCGCTTACTGGACGGCCAAGTTCTATGGGAACGGAACGGTGAGTGGACAGGGGAATCAGACGGATTATTGGAATTTCGAGGGGTTCATTGATCTGGGCTATGTGCACCTGGATGATACGAGCTACCAGTGCTAGGTTGGTCTCTCCGCTTTGGTGTAAATATTTTTGTTGTATATGTCTAGGATACCTCGAGGCAGTTTCAAGCTGGGCGTTGTCGAATTGGGAGATGTCGCCGGGGTGAGGGGGGGTAATTTAACGACTTATGAGTATTCCATTTTATCATTCACATACCTTTTCAGTAGATTTCCAACATGGATTCGAGGCATTGCGTTCCTTTTTCATATCCCTGAGGTCGTTGCTCATGGATGTGGGATCATGATGTGCCGGTGAATTTCATGAAGCTCCCGGTCGCAGTGGTTCTTGCCATTTACACAAGGAAGTTAGAAAGTGAGTCAGGGGGTGATCTGCTTGTGGAAGATGCAGCGATTAGTGATCAATCACGATGATGGATCCAGTTTCAATAGTGCTTCTTGGCTACTGGGGATAGCATAAAAATGGAGGCTTTATCCGGTTTTGTGCGGTGGACTACGTCAGCCCAGACATAAAATGCATAAATTCTCCATAAATGCCGTACATAAGAGCATAAGCTGCATGCGAACAGCAAAGATCAGCCTGACTCGTTCAATCCTCTTAATCATAAATTTTCGAAGCTGCAGATCGAGGTGGATTTCCGAGAACAGACTTTCTTTCGCCACGTTTTTTGTCTGGACTCTAACATCTGCTCCCCCTCCGGACCCCTTTCTTACCTCTATCCCCGACCGATAACTTCACCTCTTCCACTCACTCAGCATTCCTTCTCTCTTCTATGTTTGCAGTAGTGTCATATGCTACGGTCGCTCGTTAAACCCGCACAGTGCCATTGATTCCATCGATGACGACATTCGCCTTGTCCCTGAATAGACACCACCATTTGGGATACTATGGGCGAGACTAACGAGCCTCCAAGGGACGATGGAAAAACCATTAACGCCCTTCAGGAACGTGTCCTGAGTGGAGGCAAGAAGCGGTTGCCGCCCTTTCTCGATCATTTCAACGCGCGCGACTTGAAGATCCTCTTCCGCTGCTGGGTCGCAGCCTGGGTGGCTTGTCTGTTGTTTGTGATCAGTCCATCGCTGTCGAGCCTCGGACAAGCCACCTTCTTCGCATGGTATGATTCTCCCTTTGACCTATGATAAAATGCTGACTGAGTGCGCAGTCTGGTGTCGTTGATTCTACCGCCCAGTAGTGTAATTTTCATCCACCTATTAGGTGCGATTTCCCTCTACCTGGGCGTATGCTTAGCCTGGGCATGGGGGGTCATCACGATGAAGGCAGCCTACGCGGCCAGGCCATCTGCAGACACGCAGGCGCAGTTGTTGGCCCTGGAGCAGACAGCCGCACAGCAGGCCAATGCGACCGGGCAATCCGTCGCCAGCTTGGCCCAGATTCTGGTCTATGAAGGGCACATGCTGGATGCGCGAGTGACAGCTGTCACCTACTGTCTGATTTGTACTTTCATTTATTTCATGGTATGGCCCTTGCCCTAGCAGTTTCGTCAGGATAATTATAACTGGAGAGCAGGCACGGCTGCGAGCGAGTAATCCCAAAGCGACCTTCACCGCGATCTTCGGCACCATCATCTCCGACTTGTTTCTCATTTACATCCCACTTCTTCCCTCGTTCAACGGCACTCTCCCTCTCACCCTTGCCAAACCGGCGGGCGTCGGCATCGGCCTGGGCTTTGCCTGTTCAGTCTTGTTCTTCCCGCAATCCACGTCGCGTGTCATTCTCAACGGCATGGAGGAGATCATCGAGCTGCTTACCCATCCGCTGGCTTTCACCATGGAGACTCTTGGCAAACGCGACCCAGACTTGGATATGGCTCTATTGCGCCAAACCCAGATTCGAATCATCGGCGAATATCGAAAGGCCGAGCCGGCCTTGGCCTTCTTACCGTTGGATTTCTCGATTGGTTGTTGGGGAGCGCAGCACGTTGGAGCTCTCAAAGAACCCATCCGCCAAGCCATCGGAGCTACCCTCTCTTTGCTTGAATTTCACATGAACCGTCTCTCCGGCAAGGCTCGCGCGAAGGAAGTCTTGCTCAAATACGTGGATCAGATCGAAGCGAAGGACGAGAAGGTCAAAGGGTCACGTGAAGTCGGACGCCATCAGCTCCAAGAGATGGCACGTATGCTGGATGGACTGCGCAATTCCGACACCGAGCCCATTCCGGAAGAGACCTTGCAGGCCTTTGTCAGCACGGCATCCAAGGCCATTGAAGCATGTGTGGTTGCACTCCACGCTGCGAAAGATTGCATTCATATGGTAAACAGCCGCCCGTGGTACCGCCGCCCATCGCCCGAGAGCCGTGACGAGTTGTGCCAACGAAGCCGCAAGGCCCTCGATAACCTCCGCATGGTGCGACAAACTTTTATTACTAACACAACGGAAACGCTTGTCGGCTGGTATGGGCCGCTGATGGACGGAACACCGCGTGAGGACAGCGACCGTCACGCGAAGAATTTTAGCGGAATCGTAGTCGGCTTGGTCTTTGAGGAACACATGGGTAATGCGATGGATAAAACCGAGGTCCTGTTGGACCAAGTGCTGAATATCTTCCACAGCGCGCAGCGGACGCGGGTGTGGTGGCCGTTGAGCCTCAAGGCCTTTGGGTCCTGGGTGTCGGGCAAGGGCAATAAGGCCCCGACGATGACACAGGTCTCGGACGAGGACCCGGAGGAACAGCCCGACGCGACCCAGTCGGTGCAAGAAAGACTCCGGCTGAGTCGCGGATATCGCGTCAAGCGTCGTAGCGCAATCGGCCGTGCCATCCTGGGCATATATCACTGGTTCACGTGCAACGAAGGGCTCTACGCGATGCGCATGGTCGTGGTCACCATTGCCATTGGCATCGTCTCGGCTCTGCCCAGTACAGCCGGTTTCTTCTATCGGGAAAAAGGACTCTGGGCGTTGATCATGGCGCAAACCGGTCTCATGCCATACATGGCCGACTTTATCTTCTCGGTGATTGCACGTGTTGTCGGCACCATCGTCGGAGGCCTTTTGGGCCTGCTGGCATGGTACATCGGCTCCGGCAACGGACCAGGCAGTCCTTACGGACTGGCGGCTGTTATGGCCGTGATGCTGGTGATTTTCCTCTGGTGCCGGCTGTACTCCCCTCCCAGTCTCCTCCAAGGCAGCATCATGGGATGTGCCACCTTTCTGCTTGTAGTTGCATACAGTTTCGACGACACGTGAGTCCCAACCCCCCTTCCCCAACCATTCACTGCACAGCAACAATTAACCCCCCCCTCAACAGCCACGTCCCGACCTACGGCAACCCCGGCGTAGGATACACCGTCTTCTGGCGCCGTCTGCTGCTCGTCCTGATCGGCATTGGCGCGGGCACCATCGTGCAGCTCTTTCCCCACCCCCCCTCCGCCGCCAAGCACATCAGCAAGACCCTCTCCACTTCCATCCGCGCCATCTCCGACCAATACGCCCTTCTCTTGTCGTGCTGGGCCCAGGGCCAGAAAGACGGCCGCCTCCTCGCCGAGCCCATCGCGCTGCAAATGGCCCAATCCCTCGTCCTCCTCGACGGCCCCATCCAGCTACTCCGCTACGAATTCTCCAGCTCCCGCTTCGACAGCGCCAGCATGGACCAAGTGAAACTCCTCTGCCATGCCCTCAATCGGAACCTCGGCCGCTTACTCGCCCTCTCCGCCTCCTTGCCGCAGGAGTACCAAGACCGGCTCGCGCGGATGACCGGGCTGCTGGATCACCGCTGCATTGGTGAGGTCATGGCCGTGCTGAGCGTGTGCGAGCAAGCCCTCAAAACCGGTGATGCGCCGCCCGAGCTCCTGCCGACCCCGCTGCTGCAGCGGAGTATGGAGTACTGGCACGCCCATGCGATGGATACGCTGCTTTCGGCGGAGATGCTGCGCGATGAGCACTATCGGAGATACTGTGTGGGAGTGAGTGCGTATGTTAAGTTTTTGGGGACGGTGGATGAGTTGGTGTTGGTGGTTAAGGGGGTGTTGGGTGAGTCGCATTTGGTTTCGTGGGAGCAGCAGGAGGTGTAATGTGTATGATAGAGGGGGGGGGGAAAGGTGGCTTTGCACATTTGCACATTTGATGGGATTATGTTATATAGCGTGGAAATAGTAATTTAGACATCTTTGTTTTCCCTCTGGTCCCTTGCTGCTCGAAAAACCGGAATCTCGGGCGAGACACCGGGAGGTGTCTGCGATCGGACAAGCAGAATGATTCAGTTCATTGTAGGCGGACGCAGAACATCGGAACCTGTGAGAATTAGGTTACTGATTGGGTCTCCTACGAGTCGTTCTACAAGCAATGTTCCTCGGAGCAGACTGGAGTGTAATTTAGAGAGTAAGGTGTGATTGCCTGACAAAGTCGAGAGCATATGGTGCACGAATAATTGTGATAGATGTCTCTTCGAAGATGAGAATCTGTCGCATCCCCCGCATCACTTCCAGATCCCGAATCCGGGGAAAAGGGAAGCATGTGCACAAGACTCCTACCGGTACACTCCCGGGGGCCACGCAATGGCAATTTGCCCTCTTTGGCTATTACCTCCGAGGGATCAGACCCCGCATTGATCCCCGACCCCTCGGAGCTGATAGCCCAAACCTGAAGGGGGTGAGAATGTCAGTCGAGTCCACCGTCACGGGTACGAAGTACTCGAACTTTCGGAGCCGATCCCTACCCAGCCCTGGGGGCTTGTCTCCGACGGCGAGATTTTAAGCGAACCGGAGCGCTTCTCGCCCACCCTCCGGCGTGCACGGCCTCGAAGTCAAGCATTTCTCCCTGGGATGGCAATATTGCATTAGGTTCAGGTGAATTGGTTAAGCTTTGATCAGCTCTCGGGTGGTTGGTGATTGGTCTGCATTGGAGTCTTTGGTCGATTCATGGTCCAGAGTAGTATACGGAGTAGTAGGATCAAGCATGTCGGGACCACTGGACGTGTCAGGACATGACTCGATGAAAGGGAAAGCGAGCTTTGAGATGGATGCGTGACATCATCTGCGTCTGAGCTGTACTCGCTGCCTCGCTTATTCACGGTGGAATTATACCTAGCCTGTCAATTGTATAGAAATGTCCAAGGCAGGTTATGGTCAGAGTGGGACCGGTCGTTACTTGGGATCCTATTAAGCTTAGTCTCCACATTTGGACTGTGATCCGGGAAGAGGCTGGAGATTTGTTGCGGGTCAGTTTCGAGCGCGGGTGTCAGCAACGGTGAAATTGACTGCCGTGGGATTCAATCATTGCTGTAAGTTGGGTGGGAGAAAGAATGCGACAGGGATTCATATTTTCTGACTGTGCCTCGTGATGCATGTCTGGATGGGATGAGGAGTTGCCTCAGGCTGGAAGGGGAACTCGGAGCTACTTCCATGTGACCGAGGCTATGCTATCCTCCCGATGCATCCTCGCTGCAACCAACGCATCCTGGCAAAAACACCAGAACTTACAGGGCAGGACGAAGGCCAACGACAAAACAAGCTTCCCCACTTGAGGAACGGGCGAATCTTGTCCAAGCCATGCCACCAAACTCGCTTCCTTGATTAATGCTGACCACCACAACGGCTACATCCTGGTCGGGCTCGGATGCAGTATCCAGTCGCCTCGGCCGCATGCGGCGCCATGCGTAGCATGCAGTGCTTCCTTCTCAGCTACCGCGGTTTCCTTTGCTCACTGGGATAGGTGCGATAATCCTTGCCAAGGAGCAGCCACAATCTGTCGCCTCATTCTTCCACCAGCCAAAGCGAGGAAGCAATTTCGCCAGCTCGCCATCTGGTTACCGCCAACCCGATGCTGGGATAATAATTCTGCCGTCCCGGTCACCTGACCAGCCTGAGATCTGCGGGGGGAAAAAGAATGGATGCCATGGGAAACTCTGGGGTTGAGATCAGATCCTCTCGTTTCGTCCCGAGTCAACGGAGTAAAGCTCAGATATCCTGTCCTGCATTGGGCAATTGGGTCGCAAACCACGTTTCATGGATTGATTCAAGCAAAGGTTCACCAACGTGATCAACTTTTTCTCTTTCCCCCGCAGAAGAGCCGAGTTGGACCGACCAAGCTTATCCAGTTTGGTCCTGGGGCCCCGCGTCGCGGTCTGGGATTTACCCACCGGAAATGGAGAAAACCCCGTGGGGTCCAAGACACTGAAGTTCACCAGCACACACACCCACACACACACACACCGCAATCCAATCTCACGCGTAAGCCCTCGCATCAGTCCATCCAATTTATTTGACTTCCCCTCACCCCCGCGACTACTGCTACTGGTCCTTGAAAACGCCACCAATCCTTTACTAGTTATCAAAGGCCAACGCCACAGCCAGTCCCGTTCCAATCGGACCCTGTTGTCTCGGCCCCTTGCCCTGCTTTGGGCAACGCTCCCCCTGTCTCATTGCGTTGCTGTCTCGGGAAATCTGGCAAAACCCCGGCGGGCAAACATGCTGCACGCGAATGCAACATCGGCCTTCCGGTGCCTGCAGGACGCCACAAACTATAAGAAGCTATGAGATCCTCGACTTATCCGCTCTTTTTCCGGCTTGGCTTTGCATTTATCCCCTGTGTTTGGCACTGTGACCTTTTCCGCAATTCATGATGGCCGACCTTGAGAAGTCAAAGGATGAGCTCCAAGGGGAGCAGGTTGACATCGACCATGTCGAGCTCAAACCGAACTCCGATCTCATGAGAGAGGCCTTCGATGGTGAGAATCGGGAGCATGAATTGGGTGTGTGGGAGGCCGCCAAGCTGCATCCATGGGCGTGCTTGTGGGCGTTCACCATGTGCTTCACTATTGTGAGTGATGATCTTGATCTGGACTTTTTCGGCCAATGCTAACATCAACTAGGTCATGGAGAGGTGAGTTGCCTTGCGTCTATGGCTAGACGAGTATTAACCCGATCACAGTTTCGACATGTTCCTCAATAGCAGTTTCGTCGCTCTCGACTACTTCAAGGAGACATACGGTGTTGCTGTGGTGGGGTCGACTGAGAAGGCCATCCCGACACGGTGGCAGAGTGCCCTTTTCCAGGCCGGTCAATGTGGTGCCTTTGTCGGCGTCTTTCTGGCAGGTCCGATCACGAACCGTGTGGGTTATCGTTGGACCACCATAATCGGTCTGATCCTGATGAACGCGACCATCTTCATCTCCTTCTTCGTGAGTAGTCCGGTTTGCCTCTAGGGAGCGCGCCCGCCTAACGCATTCCTAGGCCAAATCGCTCGCTGTCCTGACTGTGGGTCAAGCGTTGGAAGGTGTTCCCTGGGGATTCTTCATCGCCAACTCCCCCGCCTATGCCAGTGAGGTTGTTCCTCTCTCCCTCCGAGGTGCCTGTACCGCGACTCTGCAGATGTCCTGGTCTATTGGATCGATCGTTGTTTCGGGTGTCACCTACGCCTACAGCAAGCAGCAAAGTGACTGGGCCTGGCGAGCGCCCCTAGCCCTGCAGTGGCTCTTTCCTGTCAGTATATCCTCAATTTTTCGCTGACGCGAGCTAATCCTTGCACAGACTCCGCTCCTGATCCTCATCTTCCTCGCTCCCGAGTCACCTTGGTGGTTGATCCGTCGCGGACGCAGGGAGGAGGCTCTCCGGTCGATCAAGCGCCTCGGCAAGGAGAACGAAGACGAAGCCCACCAGGCGCTGGCCATGATGGAACGAACGGTCAAGATCGAGCGGGAGCAGGGCGGCAACCCGACCCTTCTTGACCTCCTCAAGGGGACGGATCTCCGACGTACCACTATCACGTGTTTGGTCTATGCGTCGCAGAACTTCGCGGGTAACCTGATTGCCAACCAGGCGACCTTTTTCTTCGAGCGTGAGTAGGCCATCAACTGTGGTTTAAGATGGGCCGACTAACCCCCCTGCGCAGAGGCCGGCTTCTCGTCCGATCGTGCGTTCCAGCTCGGCCTGGTCAACTCCTGTCTCCAGTTCGTCGCCAACGGGCTGTCGTGGTTCGTATCCACCTACTTCGGCCGTCGCACCGTCTACCTCTGGGGCACCGCGACGAACATCGTCCTGCTCATGATCCTGGGCGTCGTCGCCTCGATCGAACAGAATAACTCCACCAACATTGCCCAGGCCTCGCTGGCGATCCTCATCTCCTTCATCTTCGCCGGCACCCTCGGCCCGATCTCCTACACCATCATCTCCGAGACCTCGTCCATCCGCCTCCGCGCGCTGAGCACCGCGGTGGGGCGCGCCGCCTACTACGTTGCGGAGATCCCGATGATCTACCTCGCCTCGAAGATGCTGAACACGACCGGGTGGAATCTGGCGGGCAAGTGCGGCTACGTCTGGGGCGGTACCGCCTGTGTGTGCTGGATCATGGCCTACTTCTTCCTGCCGGAGATGAAGCACCGCTCGTACCGTGAGACTGATATCCTGTTCAACCGGAAGACGCCGGCCCGGAAGTTCAAGTCGACTGTGATTGCGGTCGATGAGAATGAGTAAGCGGTTGCACGCCCGATGTGCTTGTGCTTGTGAATGTTTGAATGTTATTTTGTGTTTGGGTGATACCAGTGATGTGCTAGTGATTAATCGATGACGGATTGAATTCCATCCGCAGTGAGGTTCATTGTAATGTAGAGCTGATGTCGTAGCGATACATACATTTAGATGATCTTTTTCTTTTGTACGTATGCTTCTAGACAAGCAACTCACCGGGTGATATCAGCACAAAGACTTGACTACTGTAACGTACAAGTATGATTGTCTTATGAAGAGCAGAGAACTGATACCTAGTGTCTGGGGTTTAAGAGTGATTGTTAACCACTAGTCTGAACGCCCTCGCTGAGATATACATGGCACAGGGAGTAGAGAAGGAAGCGGAGGAGCTGACCATACCTGAAGTTTTCGCACCAGTGCATGGTAGTGTAGTCGACCAAGTATGTCACAAACCCGATCACGCACTCCATTTTTCTGCTGTGATTGTTGATTATACTGGAGAGTATCATACATAGTAGCCAATTAATCCATCTTCTAACTACTTTACTTACTTTACCTACACAAAATAAGAATCGCTCCTCATTGACATTCCAATCGACTCAAGTATAGGCGTAACAATACCGCCCCGACCGCGTATCCATCACCTCTCCCACCCTCCGCGGGCTATCCAACACCCCAAAATCCATCACCGTATGCAAGGTCACCCACGGGGCGTCCGGGGGGTTATAGATCACCGCGGTGCCATTCAGCGCATCCCACCGCTGTGGGAAATCGGCTTCCTGCCACAGCGTCCACACGCGGTCCACCATGCCATGATGCAGAAAGAAGGTCGGATCATGCGGACTGGCAAAGACATCCAGCATCGCCCCGCCGACGGTGGCATGGCCGCCGCCATGCGACCCGATGCGCGTCGCGTCGCCGGGGTCCATGACGCTCAGGAAGGCATCCATGTCCGGGGCATGGAGCATCCGATCGATGCGCTGCTGGTTGTTGAGGGTCTGCAGGGCCTCCGGACGGAAGTTCCGGTTCAGACAGCGCGGGTTGTAGTGCCAGGGGTCTGGGGGAAGGGGGCCGTAGGATTTGACCCAGTCGCGCGTAAACGGGCCCAGGTGGATCGTCCAGTTCGCGAAGGGGCCGGCGGTAACGCATCCCCCGCCGTGGCCCGGGGGGAGGCAGCCGTCGAGGTTGGCGGGGCAGAGGGGGGGGTGTTCGGCGGTCGAGGCGTTGGAGACGCCGTTGCCGGAGAGGGAGGTGGCGCTGTTGTCGAAGAGGGGGCTGGTCCAGAGGTCGTCCATGTACAGGGCCCAGTTCCAGTATCTGTTGGTGGGTTGGGTTTTGGTCAGTTGCCTTTTCCTGTCATGCCCAGCAAGGATGGACATACGGCTGAACCCCGGTGTAGCCGCATTCTTGGCGCAGCGCTTGTTCCCACAGCCAAGTGAAATGGCGATGCCATGGAAGCAATAGTCCGTTGTTATGGATTCGGAGAGTGTTGTTAATGTGCGTCCTGTCTCGGTGTTGAGTGGGGTGGTGGTCGGGGGGGTGGGGGGGGCTTCAGGGTGGGCACATCCTCACGTCACAAAGTCATCCAGCCGATCCCGCACGCCGGGGAATTGATGGTTGGGGAGTCGCGAAGGGCGACTGCGCATGCACCAGAGAGCGTCGATATAGTCGGTTCGCTCGGAGGGACTCAATTCCTGCCTGTGCGCAATCAGAGTTGCGTTCTCTCGTCTCTCGGAGTGAGGGTGTGATACCATTCGCGGCGAACCTGCGTCGCATTGGGGTGACACCGCGGCGGAGACGCCGCCAAAGCAACGGCGGCTGCCAACAGGAGGGTATGGAAGAGACGCATCGTGGACCGAAATCCCCAGCCACGGAGTCATCGAGTGAAGAAAGCCTGCGTGAATACTACGGCAAATGTGCAGCTTTTTATACTTACCCACTGTCCCAGCATCCTGTCCTTCTTGACTTTGGACCCTGCATACGTGAGTGCAGCTTGGAGAACGGCCTCATGTCAACTGCCTCCACAGTGACATCCCAGCGACAGCCCATCCACAACAGGAAAAAAAGCAATTATCGACTATTGGCAATTATTTCATTAAGTGGTGTATGGTGCATATGATACATCAGATCGATCCCTCCCACTCCCGCTGACTTAGTAGCATTCAATACTGTCGATGAAGGGGATCGGGTCGGAGGTGGTGTGTACACCGGGCGCAAGCAGTGTCATTCGTCCGGTACAGGCGATTGCGCTGGCACAGTTAGCGAGGTCTCGAGTTTCTGCCTAACAAACAACAACAACAACAACAACTTACGTGAACAGGCGACACTGTCGTGACAAGAAGACGGTGCTGACCTCCCTGCATCGAGTCAATGATGGTCCTCAGGTCCTGTCCCGGAGACCTACTCTTCTGCGAACTTCCAGCACTCATTCAACGGCACCTGCATCGACTTGCTCCCGTCCGGAGTCTCGTATCCGACCTGTCTCGGGTCAGTATTCGAGAAAAGCATGGAACTGGTCTGCAAGCTCACTGTGGTGAATTCTGAGGCGCTTCTTGGCGTAGCGAAATCCATTGCGCGGCCCACCGCCGCGAGGACCAGCACACTTAGAGACAGGGATTCGATGGCAAACATGCTGGATGATAAGGACAGTCTCGTCGGATCGGATTTGGATATGTGTGTTGGACTATCGCGGGCGCGCGCCATCGGACACGTAGTATTTAAGCCGTTCGGGGCGGCAGCCCTTTGTTGTGGTCGCTCGCGCAGCGCATCCCTTGCGTTAGGGTGCACATTCCAGGCGCGACCCTGGATCACGGTGATGAGGATTGAAGGTCATCGAAATGGCTGTGGAGATGAATCGTGGTAGAGCCTGGAGGATTTGGATGCGATCCATCGGGCTGGTGGAGTCAGCTTGCAGTCGGATCAACCCTTGAACAAGGCAGCTCGAGCTCGGGGTTCAACCCTCCAGGGAGTTGATTCGGGATATGCCGAGGTTTTGCAAAGGGACAACATACGGAAGAAATATTATCCTTCAGCATGGTAAGATCTAGCTTATAAACTGTGCATGTAGCTCCTTGCTTGCATACGGACTGTTTTGCTCTTCTTCACTGCATGGCTTCATTCTGCACATCACGATGCAAATTGTGCACTGAAAAGCGCAGCACTGGGCATGTCGGAGGCCACCGGAACTGAGTCATCTGCAGATAATTATCCGACCTCATCCAAACTTCTAAGCTTCCGACAAGCCAGCCACACGCCATGGCAGGCACAGAGAGTTTCGCCCCTCGAAATCGCCCTTGACTTCAGCATCACGTGCACTACCCCTCACTGCATCTCACTCGACCCCCCAAAAAGGCCACTCGGGAGTCTGGCTCGGGAGTTGCGCCTTCAGATCCTCGGCGGATGGGGTCTGGCCTCGGTTGAGTCGCCAGACGGTATTATAAAACACTCTGACAGCCCCCGGTACGCCGTGACCGGCAATGTCCGCTGCCTCTTATCTACCGCCGATCCACCGACTGCCTGGTCTGCTGGGCAATCAGGATGGCCTTCCGTGGCCCGGGGATCCACGCTGCGTCTAGTGGGGACACTGGACGTAATCCAGCCCGTTCTGGAGGTCCTGAGCTCGGCTACTTCTGTTCCTCCCCGGAAAATCCGCTGCGGGTCCGAGTCTCGTGGATTCTCCCCGTGGGGGAAGGGGCGGGGCGAGGGTCTGGGGTTTGACCCTCTCTCTCTCTCTCTTGGGCGTCTCTTTATCTTCGCTTCCCGGTCACTGTCGACAACACTGAGCAACACCCATACTCATCATGCCATCGATCGAAATGTCTACCTCCTCACCAGAAGATCTGTCCGGCAAAGCCCACTCCGACTACGTCGAGACGACTGAGAAAACCGCCTACATCTCCGATGCCGTCGACGCACTGGCCGAACCGCACAAGGCGTATCTCATCGAACGCCATGGCACGCTGGATCTCGATCCGTTGCCTAGCATGGACCCCGCGGATCCGTACAACTGGCCCGCCTTCAAGGTATGCGAGCGTGAATCTGTCCTGGTGTGGGTGGGTGTGATGATAATAACCGCATGCGGTAGAAAACAATGAACCTAGTCCTGGTGGCCTTCCACGCCTGCATGGGCACCTTCACAGCCGCCGCCATCATCCCTGCGTACGAGTCGATCTCCGAGGATCTCGGGGTGAGCATCCAGCGCGTCAGCTATCTCACCTCCCTGCAAATCGCCATCCTGGGCGGCGCCCCGCTGCTGTGGAAGCCGCTTTCCAACCGGTTCGGCCGCCGTCCGATCTTTTTGTTATCGCTGGTGCTCAGTTGCGTGTGCAACATCGGCTGCGCGCGCAGCCCGGACTACGCCTCGATGGCGGCGTGCCGCGCGCTGGTCTCGTTCTTCATCTCGCCGGCGATGGCGATCGGCAGCGCGGTCGTGACGGAGATGTTCTTCCGCCATCAGCGCGCGCGGTACATGGGGATCTGGGCGGTGATGGTGACGCTGGGGGTGCCGATCGGGCCATTCATTTTCGGATTCGTGACGGAGCGCGTGGGATATCGCTGGATTTACTGGGTATTGGCTATCGTGAGTTGCCCCCCCCCCCTTTGCGGAGTACTTGTTCTTCCCACCGGTATTAATATCCTCGGGATCCCTCTCAAGACCAACGCAGTCGAATTCCTCCTCTACCTCCCCTTCGGCCCCGAAACCCGCTACATCGGCACCGACCACGCCGCCAGCCAAACCACAACCTTCCACCGCGAATACCTCAGCTTCTTCACGCGCATCGATCCGACCCCCCTCTCCCTGTCTGAGTTCCTGCACCCCCTCACCCTATTCACCAACATCCCCGTCCTGATCGCCGCCGTCGCCTACGCCATGATCTTCCTATTCGGGAGCGTCATGAACTCGGTCGAAGTGCCGCAACTCCTGCAGACCAAATTCGGTCTCACCGCGCAACAACTCGGCCTCCAATTCCTGGGGCTGATCATCGGCTCCCTGCTCGGCGAACAACTCGGCGGCATCGTGTCCGATAAATGGATGGCCCTCCGCGCCCGTCGCACGGGCCACCAGCCGCCCCCGGAGTACAGGCTGTGGCTCAGCTACCTCGGGTACGTGGTGACCATGGCCGGCATGGTCGTGTTTCTGGTGTGTACGGCGCAGGCCACCGAGGGGAAGTGGAGTGTGGCGCCGGTGGTGGGGACGGCGATTGCCGCGTGCGGGAATCAGGTCGTGACCACCGTGTTGATCACCTATGCGGTGGATACGTATCCGGCGGATGCGGGGAGTGTCGGGGTTTTTATCAACTTTGTGCGGTCTACGTGGGGGTTTATTGGGCCGTTCTGGTTTACGGATCTGTTTGAGAATGTCGGGGTTGCGGACAGTTCGGCGGTCGTGGTGGTGATGATTGTGGTGGGGAGTGTGGTGCCGACGGTGGCGGTGCATTGGTTTGGGGCGAGGTGGTATAAGAGGGAGTAACTGGTTGAGGATGTGTCTGGTGTAAGGGAGAGGGGATGGGATGGGTGGGTTGCTTGCTATCTGCAGTTGTCTGGGGGTATAGAGTGGGATTGTATATAGACGGAATCATGCTGATGTTATTGCAGTTGAGGTTTATGTAGCTTGTTTGGTTGACATGGTACACTCTGATTTCTCGATATAAGTTAATGTCACCGGTCCCGGCAGAATGACAATGTTATGCATAATATGCAGGTGCTGCGATAGCCTAGAGGATAACACAGTTCATGCCAAAGCGCTATCTACGGATTTAATTAATATTGTAATGGAGAATAGATTCACTTAAGGTAATAGCTCGCATTCTTATAAGAGTCAAGATATTGAGGATATGAACGAAGTGAGTGAGGTAAGACAGCAAGGACGGGGTAATCTTAAGAAGTAGCCCTCATCTAGAAGCTTTGTACATTGGGTAATGAAAGTATACTATTCTCTAGCTGCGAATCCTGTAGTCTGGACAAATTAAAAATAGAATCGTTAGATTTTCATTGCAAGTATCAGATGGCTGATCAAGGACAATACGGAGCGGGAACTGCCGCTCACGAGCAAAAGCTGGACACAAAAAGGTCGTGCCCGGGATCGAACCGGGATTACAGGAATCAGAATCCTGGGTGCTAACCATTACACTACACAACCGCTGCTGTGATGAGCGCCACTTAATAAGAAAATATATAACAAAAACAAATCATGTGTCGTCTCTTCGTGGACTCTGCTGTACAGACTGTGGTTCATGGTTATCACCATATATGATACATATGCGTTGAGCTTCTCCTTATGCAGGTGTTGCAATATTTGGGGAAGATAATCCCCGCTATCTCCATCTACAGTGGAGCAACTGCGGTTATCGTGAACAATGGCGTAAACTCATGCAATATATAATAGAACACCCCCCACATGGAAGGAAGGAATACGTACAGCACGACTACTAAGGGGGAGACATATTGCTCCAGAGACCCAATATAAGACCCAGACAAGAAATCAAGGTCAAAATCTCGAAGCTAGACGGCCACAACCGTAAAAAGAGTTTGTTTGGCCAGGAACCGACCGGGCCACAAAGTACTGCCCCACCCCACGGGTGATACTGTAACTGGTGTTGAAATGGAGCGCGGGATTTCTGGCGAACCCGTTCGACTGCAACTTGTCCGTGCACTACCCAGACGTTGGATCTAAGTGTACTTGTCCCTAGGATGCCTTGTTTGCGAGGGAGGGTTGCACCATTTTTTAGTCTGAGCTGTAACTTCAATGAGGGAGGCTAAGTGAGGTATCACACTTGTGACAGGCATGTCACGCACCATGGACTGGCTATTCTGACACGCAGTATCTCAGAGAAAAGAGGTCCAGGTGGGGGCAATGTTCGACAAGATACCGATAACGATGGTCAACCTTGGCGAGGAGCCCGAAAATGTATGGGTTGAAACTTACAGGGGATCCAGTATGGTCGCTCCCTCGGGGCTGATTATCAATCTCCAGATTCTTTAGCAGAATAGACAACATAATGGGATTGCGAGCATGCATGGGTGAGTCTCCTGCAGGATGCATAGGAACCCGCTCACCGTGTCGCTGATATGGTTTATTATGATACACGGGAGTGGTCTGCGTTCGTGCTCGTTGCCCTGGAAAGACGGCAGAGTGAGCAATATCATGCTAGCAGGGCCTGGTGCAGCGAGTAGTTTGAATGCATGAAACTGACAAGACTCCAACTTGCTGCCTAATCAAGGCCCATCACTTGTTTCTCTGTAACTCGACTTACCTGGGATTACCAGCGGCAAAGTCCGTCCCCTGTCGGCGCCAAACATGCATGTACCTGTATCTCGTGTCTCAGGGAAGACAAACTCTTTCCCTTTCAGGTCTAGGAGCTGTGGGGGTGAAGCTACGTACGACGAGCACCATTTACTATCATCGCAAGCTGCATGACAGCTAAAGCAAACTGCAGCAAGGCAACCAAGTCTACACTCTGCCCCGCCGAACAGTTTCGCCATCCCCGCAGGCAGCCAACCTCTCGGACGAAGGAGGGATCTCGCGGCTTGTAGGGTTGCCGATTGGCCTGTATATTGCTTAGGGTAGTTTAGAGGGTACACGAGCTTCAGTACTAATATGACTGGTATGTAGTCCACTTGCCAGATGTGAGAAGACTGTCTTTCTGCATGTGAAGAGCAGCTTAATTTACAGGCAGTCCTTTCATATGGAGACACAATCAGACCATGATAGATCGCGCGCGAGCTTTTTTTGCAGGCTGAACTTTTACTGAATATATACTGACAAGTCAATCAGCAGCACCGACTACAGGTTGTGTAGTGTAGTGGTTATCACTTTGGATTTTGACCTGACCTGCCTTTGGGCTAGGAAATATTCCAATAACCCCGGTTCGAACCCGGGCACGACCTTCCTTTTTGCCTGCCGAGCTTCGCCTCGGCCCCATCATTCGCACAGTTACTACATCTTCTTATCTCCAATCACTCGAGGTGAAATCATATTCCAAATATCAATGCATACCATCATCTCTAGTCACCTGTATCTACGGGATTATGAGCATACCATACCACCAATGCCAACCGTACCCTCTAATGCCCCCCTCATATCCCCTCGGGCTTCTCCGCGCCAAGCCCATACCGCCAAGACTGACCGAAGGGAAGAAGCCAACCAAGCCAAATAAACATCGTCAGCCCTGAAATGTCCGCCGAGTCAGAATCATTTCGCCAATAAATGCTATATAGAAGTCAGAATAATCTAGAAATTCTAACCTCCTTTAACTCTTATATAGTACTGTTGGAATAACATAGACTGTAACTGTTCAATAGAAAAGAATATACAAGAAGAGGAGAAGAGGATTGCGATAGGATGACATGTGCATTCGGAACAGATGTTCAACGAACCAGCGTCGAAGGAGAAGCGAAGATAGCTACCCGCAGGTATAGTGTCACAATTGTATAGGAAACAGACCAAAAGGTTAAAGAAAGTGAGGGGAAGGTAAAAGAAGATAGAGAATAATAGAAGTTCTAGATTCAAATAATCAAGGGAATTAACAGGAGAGTCCCAAGGTCAAGGGTGGAAGCAAGTCTTTTATATCTAATTTGTGGATGAGTAAGGAGTGGACAAGAAAGGTCTAAGGAAAAGCAACGCCCGCGGTTGCGATTTGATCAGAGCAAGAATCACCTGACATCGCGTTGATTCTTCAGGCTATCTGGACAATACTCTCGCAGATAAGTGACTAACTTACCTGCTAGACTTGCGAACAGGCTAAGAAATCTCAGATATACCATGTGGTTGATACAGTATACTCTCCATAGAAATTTCATGAATCCAAAATCTATTACGGCATCAATTCATAGCAACAGGAAGAGTTACTGTGGTGGACGGTCAGAATGTTCAGTACGGTGGGGGCATGGCAGTTTGATCTTAAGGCAGTGAGGTTCAACATTAATTCCACTGCCTGCTCATGAAGTCCCCGTCGGGAAGTCTTGATTTGCCCAAGCGCATCAATATATGGCAGAATATACAGTACAGGAATCTGCTAACTTTCTGCCACGCCCCCCACTGTACTCACAAGCCCAACCAGGCCCACCATACCCCACCACAAGTATATCCACAAAACTGTGGAAACAAAGTCTTATCGACAACATAAGCTCCACCAGATCTTTTCCCATCTTCCATCTATCTTCATATAACCTTATATAAGTACCAGTTGCAATGCAATGAGGGCATGGATCCCTTTTAGTTGTCTTGCCGAGGTGTTGGGTTCTCTGGATGATACCGCAACTGTTGCAGCCATAAAGTTCCCTCATCCTTCCAGGAGAATCAGCCCTATGGCGGCACATATGCTCGATGGTCTCAACAAGCTTCTGACACATGCTTCTCCTCTATCGATATATATTACTCTTGTGACGATAGTAGCTGGCGAGACAGCTAACTTGTACTCTCTTGTCTGTGCTTGCCCACTCACAATCACTGCTATCTCTTCCTGTCATGTCATCGACCACGAGTTTGACGGCGTTGCAGCCACGGCGCCAGGCCCAGAGTTCTCCACATATAACAGCAGCCCACATCCAACAAACGTATAACCGTTGGCACGCTTTCAGATTACAATGTAAAAGCCACCGTCCGCCCGGAGCAACTACCAGAAAAGCGTGCATCCACTGCATGCAGTGTATGTCTACGACCCACCGCAGCGGTTTGGCCGGCGCCGACAAAGGCGGACCTCAGACCGAGGCTGGCCCCCTCATTCAAGCCCGAAATCCCGAGGCCCCCGATAGACGACTGGCTCGGCATCGATCGACGATGGGGACCCGCTGAAACAAGAGTGAGAGAGAAGGCAGCAGCAGCCAGCAGCCTTGGCCCCTCGTCTGCTGAGATCCCTCACACGGCCGGAAGCCGGAGTGCCATCGCAAGTCCCGTGACAGAATTGGAATACGTCTCGTCGTCGCATTTCCCGGGCCCTTGAGGCGGCCAATGGAGCAGTAATCTCCTGTGTGCAATCCAGTCCAACTCCATGGAGTTGAATGTTAGCAAGACTTTTAACGTGCGCGTCTTAATCACAACACCTGACTGGCGCGTCTCTGAACACATCACACAGATTCGTACTGGGGCGAGACAAGCCCGGCGATGACCTCCGCTGGATATACTTCACACTCGGATCTACTTTCCGGTCCGATCAACCTTGACATCACTGTCTCCAATTAATTACTCGCCATTAAAGGCACCAGAATTCCAGTCGACCCCTCTTTGACTGCCGCAGACGTGAGGTGTACCACCGACGACTAGGTGCTCGATTTCGTGCAGCTGCAGGCCAGTGTGAGCCAGATGAACCAAGAACTAGCGGCAGTGACCCGAGAGCCCAGTCGCGTATGAGGGTTCCGAAGAGCCGGTAGGATATGCGCTGCCGATCCCGGTCTCCCAGTTCGAGGACCACCTGTAGATACAATCTAAAGGCACGCGAGCAGACATTAAACGTGCTGCACCGCATCAACTCGCAGTTTGCGCTGGGGTTGCGCAAGGTGCGTCCGCTCTCACGGACGCACGGGTTGGACGTTCAAGTAGATGTGGACCACGTGAGCCAGGAACATGCATTCGAGTAGGCGGAAGTGACGACTTGGAGTGCGCGCAACGGCGCTACCTGGGGTGCCGGCCGCGGACCCTAGGCATAGCTTCCTTGCCTTTTCGTGCTAACAACCCATCCCTCATCCGCTACACAGCTTCGATGCCCTTATCTCCATTTGGGACAGCATTCGTGTTCAGCCGTGCTCGAATTCAGCCGGTCTTCTGCCCAGCGAGCATGTCTCTGCGTCCAATGGTGTCTCCAACCCGTTGCTCGGCGTGTCACTTGGGTCTTTCCCTCCCTCTTCTTCATCCGTACGGTCGTTGCAGGCCATGTTGAACGTGCAACTTATCAACACCGTCCTCACGAAGTCAAGTCGTCCACTCAGCGAATGCTGACGGGTCAGGATTACCTTCCACGCTCCTCCTCTTCCTCGACCTTTCTACAATCTCCTCCGTGGCATCAACGGCACTTTGTCCATCAAACATTCACCCACCTCAGTAACCGGGGACTCAGGTCACCATTCAATGACACTTCCATGTTTGTTGATCACGCACACTCCCGTTCCGACCATACGGTTTCTCTGGTCAGAAAAGGCCACTTCACCAATAATCATGCAGACGGTCCCTAAGGTGCAAGCTTGCTGTACTGTACTGTAATGTAAAGGATAGATTGATTAGATAGACGAGATCAGCTGATAATTCTCAGATGCCATTTTTCTGCTGTCTGCGACCGCCCCATGAGGCCACACATCCTAAAGAAGCACAACGTCATTCTTCGATAAATTGGGAAGAATCAGATCGGATTCTGCAGACGGGAAGTCATGTGATACTACCCTGCCAAGCCATCTAGAAGACCCCGGGCCGCCACAAGGAATGGGCTGCGATGTGTCATTGCCGTTATGCATCCAAAATGAACAGCGGATGGTCTACCTCTTGCATGGGACAATGGCATCGATATAGGGCTGTGGTGAAGTGCAGAACACATGGACTAAGCAATGAAGCATGATGTCAGTCTGTTGTGAAGAAACTGAGATGGATGGATGGATCATGCCACGGAAGAAGAATCCACCAGGAACGAAAACTCTGCGGCTTTTCCCGAATTTCCCGAAGCCAGCCAGGTGGAAACTCGGGAAACGCAGCACTTTTCCGCCACAGAATAATTGGCCCTGAAACCGACCCAGTCGCCGATTGTAGTTAAAAGGTACCGTGTCCACCAATCACCAGCTCGGAATAGCTATAGATCGGCCCGCCGCGGGGGCGTAGGCTGTAGTGATTCTTTCCGCCGGTTTTGTGTCGGTTGTCGATCCCGCGGGCAAATTCGACTCAGAAATCTTTTGTGTCACACCTCCAAGAACTGCGTGCGAATTATGCTCATCACGACTGCTGCTGCTTGCTGTCATTCATGAAGCTTGTTCTTCTCTGCTGAGCTTGTCCCCCCTAGATAATCGCAAGTCTTATCATCTGACCTGTGACCGGTCTAGCTCACCATGAGCTCCCCGGCCAATGGACTTTTAGACGGCAATGCCAGCCCCTCCGGCAAGAATTATGACTGCGAGAAGTCCACCAAACCGTCATTGTCCGGCAAAAACGCTTGGCTCGGCGAGGGCAAGCTGCCCGAGGCGATGGACGATGGGGAGCAGCAGATCATTGAGGCCGGCGAGGCCAAGTACCACCGTCTGGGGTGGAAGGGTCTCACTATCATGCTGATTGTGGAGGCGATCGGATTAGGCTCGCTGTCGATTCCCTCCGCGTTCGCAACGCTCGGCATGGTCGCCGGCGTTATCTGCTGCGTCGGCATCGGCCTGATTGCCATCTACACCTCCTACGTGATTGGACAGGTCAAGCTGGCCTTCCCGGCTGTTCGGCATTATGGCGATGCGGGGGCCCTGCTGATGGGCCCCTGGGGCAACGAGCTATTCACCTTCATGTTGATCTTGCAGCTGATATTTTTGACGGGCTCGAACTGCCTGACCGGCACTATCGCCCTGCAGCACATCACCGGCAGCGGCATCTGCTCTATCATCTTCAGCGTCGTCTCGGCTATCATCCTGCTGCTGCTGTCCATCCCGTCCTCCTTCGCGGACATGGCCTGGCTCGGGTACCTGGACTTTGTGTCGATTGTCGCCGCTATTGGCATCACCATCATTGCGACAGGCGTCCGGGGTACGAACTCGGTTGGCGGCCTCGGCGCCGTCACCTGGTCGGCCTGGCCGCAGGGAGACCCGAGTTTCTCGGACGGGTTCATCGCCATCAGCAACATCGTGTTCGCGTACACCTTCGCCAGCTGCCTGTTCTCGTTCATGGACGAGATGCACACGCCGCGGGACTTCACCAAGTCGATCTGGTCGCTGGGCATCCTGCAGATTGTGATCTACACGGTTACCGGCGCGACCATTTACGCTTTTGTCGGGCTGGACGTGCAGTCGCCTGCGCTACTGTCGGCGGGAGCGCTGGTCAGCAAGATCGCCTTTGGCATCGCCTTGCCGGTCATCTTCATCTCCGGGGCGATTTGCACCATCGTTGCGGGCCGTCTGATTCACGGCCGCATCTACGCCAACAGCGTGACCAAGTACATCAACACGACCAAGGGCTGGGTCACCTGGCTGATATTAATCACCATCTTGACCATCCTGTCGTGGGTCATCGCTGAGGCAATCCCGTTCTTCGATGATCTCCTGTCCATCGCGTCCGCGCTGTTCACCTCGGGTTTCTCGTTCTACCTGCCCCCGATCCTGTGGTACGTGCTCATCCGCGAAGGGCCGTGGTACTCGCGCGAGAACCTGTTGACCAGCCTCGTCAACTTTTTCGTCTTCATTTTCGGGCTGATCGTGCTTGTCGGGGGCATGTACTCCAGTGTTCAGGATATTGTAAGTATTTTGCTGGTCTGGCTTGTCTGGTGTATAACCGTACTAACGAGCACGACAGATCAATAATTACCGCGCAGGTGACGTCCGCTCTCCGTTCACTTGCGGAAGTGTGAGCTAGATGGGCACCTTGTTCATTTTTGTTTTGGTTGCATTTGCATAGGACGACTTGATTAATGGCATTTAAAAGAATTGACTGATGGTACTGAAAGACCTGCATGAAAAGTTACCGAGCGAACGAATTGATGCTCGGATGTGGCATAAGCATGATCAAATATTGGATTGCTTCGTTTGTTGTATTAATATCATGAGGAAACGGCAACGCGTGATGCATTCATTCTTGCTTGCATTGGAGTACAGCGGAGGGATAGTGTTGTACATAATTTGACGTCGACGGTGGATGTATATATATGCGCTTGATGTCAATGACAGACTCTAATTCGAATGAGTGATGGTGTTTCATGGGAAGATGACGCTGGATGGGTGATGTTGACACGGGATCATGTGATCACCTACCACTCGGGCCACCGCTTTAGGCTAGCCGACACACATCAGCGCCGGCACATCACCTGATTCTGTAGTTACGATCAACGACCTTAGTCATTGAGATTTATGCACACATTCCGAGATCGGTGTCTCGGCCTCCGAGGTGCGGGCGAGTTTGTCCGCTCACCCGCAGATAAGTCGATAAGCGCATTCTATTCTACGTCAATGGGCATGCCCCGCCAGCTCGCTTTGCATCATATATAAGTCTATCCTGTCCCCCTCTGAGCGTTGGATCTGTGAAGCCAGACGAGAAACCACCATGGCACCTACTGTTCATTCGCTAACGCCGCCCTCCGGCTCCGACATCGACTTCGGAGCCGTCATCAACAACGTCGACCTCGAGAACCTGACCGGTACAATCCACCCCCACCTTTCCCAAGTGACAAACGCTTGTGCTAACTCCCTCCAGACGACGACTTCCACACCATCCACGACGCACTATACAAGCACCTCGTCGTCGTCGTCAAAAACCAGCACCACCTCACCCCACGCGCCCAATACGAGCTGACGCGACGCTTCGACCCCACCGCCTCCTCCTACGGCCATGGCAAAACAATCGACGCAAAGCGCTCGATCCTACACCCCGACCTGAAGACAGTCCCCCACCAGCCACAAGTCCAAGTTATCGGCCACGGCCACATTGACAGCTACGAGGGCCTGACCGACATTCAGCTGAAGCACCCGCATCACCGCACCTTCCATCGAGACCCGATCCCCGAGGCCGAAGACCACGACTTCACGCGCTTCTACCGCTGGCACATCGACGCCGCGCTGTACGACCTGCACCCGCCGCGGGTGACCACGCTGCTGGCCGTGCGGGTGCCGCGTGGCCGCCGCCAGACGCTGCGTTACGACGACGGGTCCGATGAGACGCTCGATGTGCCGCTGGGTACGACTGCGTTTGTCAGCGGTGAGCGCATGTACAACCTACTCTCTGAGGAGGATAAGGAGTTTGTGCGCACGAGTCGGGTGGAATATGCGCCGCATCCGTATGTACTCACCCAGGCAAACATAAACCCAAACCCCAACACAACCCCTCCCATTCCCCACCGATCGTTATCTCCAACTAACTGCTACGCTAAATGACAGATACATCTGGATGTCCCCCGCCCGCGCCCTCCCCACAGGCCTAGGTCTCTACTCCGAAGACCGCGAGCTCCCCACCGCCTCCCTCCCGGCTATCGACCAGACCAAAATCCAGATCCTGCCTATGGTGTGGAAGAACCCGGTCACCGGTGCCCCGGCCGTGCAGATCCACCCCTCCGCTATGCGTAAGATTCATCTGAAAGATGGCACCGTCATCGACGATTTGAAGGAAGTCCGGAATATAGTGTACCGGTTGCAGCGGCCGGCCATTAGTCCCCAGTATGTGTATCCGCATGATTGGGAGGAGGGAGACCTCGTCTTGTTTCATAATCGGGGGGTGCTGCATTCGGTGGTCGGAGCCTTTGGGGAGGGGGAGGTCCGGTTGTTTAGACAGTGTAATTTGGCAGCGGGGGAGGCGCCGGTTGGGATGGAGTGAAAGGGGTATTCGAAGGGTAAGGAGTTGTATAGATAGATAATTGGGAGTTTACGGTAGATAATAATGATTGATGATCTTGTTTAGGTGCTGGTGGTATGTTTTACGATTCGAGTTGGAATTTGAAAGTCGCAATAAGCATGAGACATGACAGTCGTAAAAATCGTGCGACAAGAATGTTGCAATAGGCGTGAGACAAATTCTAGAATCACTGGAATGCGTGTCATGCCGGACCTTCCGGAACTCTATACCGAGACAACTAGAATCCAAGAAAGCTCCTGTTTCACCACAAACTTCCGCAACTCTATACTGAAACACGCAAACTCATTCACACATGGGAAGTATCTTCCAGAATCTTACCATCTGGATTTTGCAGTGGGTCGACCATGCCGCCCCGACGTTTCATGAGGCCAGATCGAGTTGACAATAAGGCAAACTGCATGGCACGGATCGGAAGAAGATATGGGCTGCGTTCTCTTTCCACTGCCAGGGTTGGGATAGGATGTGCTACGGAGTAGCATCAAAAAAGGAATGTCCCGAGGGAGGTTCGAACTCCCGGCCTTGGGATCGCCCAGAAGTGATCTTCCGAGTCATACTGAGATATGAGACCCACGTGATAACCAACTACACCATCGAGACAACTTGTTAAAGAGCAGCTTACAGAATCAATACATGAGGTCAAATGATGATCACTACGCAACTCAACCCCTTTCCCACTCAAAAACAACTCTCATGTTCGCCACCGGCCTTTAGCAAAGATCGCCGCAGACGAATCCTAGATGTTGGGCATTCACCTAGAGCCCTGAAAAAAAGAACCTTGACATTTATATACTTTGCCTTTTTTTCTTCTTCTTTTTTGTTTTTTTTGCAAGCATCAATTGAAGGATCGTCCGGTGTTGTTTGGCTTCAACTCATGCTTACTGGGCTACCGTGACTGGCTCTAACGGGCAAACTTGCACCCGCTTACACTCTCCGGGCCGCTGCGATTTTTTGTAGCGGCTGAGATGGCCCACCTACTACTGTAGCCCTAGCAAAAGCGGCGAGGTGAGCATCTGTTTGATGTAGCGCCCGGGCTTCAAGGTGTTCTAGATATCCGCTAATCAAGTTCTGGATTATTTTGTTGTCTATCAGAGCACACTGACATGCTGGAGCTATCCAGTGATTCTAAATCTCTCCGTGAGGTCAAGTAAGGTTCTACAAAATTTAGTAAGTGTTGCTCCGTGCGGGCTAAACTATAAATATAACAACGACCAAGAGAAATATGATTACTCTGCACGCAAGGAAGATACTAAAATCAGAACAATGCATAGTATTGCAGAAAGAATTTGACGTTGAAGATTCTATTTTCTAAGAATTCATCTCCAGATTCTTCTCCAGACTTAGTCATAGGACTATCTCCAGTCCAGCATTGTTGCTTCCATTTTAGCAATTCTGAGCGAAGATAGTCCCTCGACACCAATCCGCGCTTTCAAGTGCGTGAGCTCGAAGTCAGGATCTCTGCACATGTTGCCAAGATTGCCTCTCGCCTTGGCTCCATCGTGGCGGCCATTCTTCCTGTGGTTATCCGGTCGCTGTTCGACGAAGCTGGCGTGGACCTTTCCGCTGACATTCAGGGAGAGGTTTAGTGGACTCCTGGCATTGAAATTCATAGTATTGTTAGCTATACGTTTGAGACAGTATGTGACAACTCCCCGATAGTTCATCCTCACGAGGTTGACTCTGCTGCAGAATTCCTTCCCCAAAGACCATCCCCTGCCAGATATAATTCCCGGGCTGCTCTCGTCGGATGGCCCTAATCCCAACAAGTATCGTCAAATCGAGGGAGAGTCGCTTCTGCAAAGGGCTAGTACTGCGTTGGAGATCGTGAGAAGAGGCACGGTGAGCGGAGAGAGACTCATGTGGAAAATATGGACGGCCGAGGAATATCCGGAGTTTCCCTGAGGTAGAGCGCAGGAGAAGACAATCTCAACTTCACTTGACCGTGCAGACAAAATAGCCGATTGGTAAGGTTGGTGAAATTTGGATATACGGTGTATTGCAACAGATGACATTTGTGGGAAGCAGTGAATCGGGTGTCTTTCAGCTCCCCGCAATTAGCAGAGAATGTTCAAATAAATGGCCTTAAAATGAAATAGAAACTGTGACTTTGCTGACGCTTCTACTAAACTCAGGCGATAGTTATGATTTGAGACACTTGTCAGGTGATTCAAGTTTGTTGGTGTTGACAGTGAATAATATCATCGTGCGGTCTTCACTCACTTCATTTTTCCCTTTCCACCGTAACACATCGATCCCCTCTGATTTCTCTCCTCTTTTCCACCGCATATCTCTCCCACCAGACTCCCACTCCTTCATCTCCAACTTCAACTTTTCATCATCGATCTTCCATTCTCCGAATATCCTGAGGTCTTCTCATCCTGTTGTGAAGCTCTTAACTACCTCAAGAAGCCCTTCACTTTCCTCTCACACATATGCCTCTTCTCATACTCTAAAGCACCAGAATGCACTACTGCTGCTACCACGTCACTGTTGAGAATGGCGAGAAGTTGCTCGCCTTTCTCGATAATTCCCTGCGTCCTAACACAGACAGACCTCTTGCGTTACATGAGGCTTACACTCTCCTTACCGAAATTGACCAACTAGAGCAGGAGATACGAGAACGACAGTGGATAGATGCCAATCTAGAAGCTCACGAGCATTTCCATTCCGAAGATGACCCAGATGATTCTGACACTGACGAAAGCACGGATGTCACTAGTCTCGATAAAGGGTGCAACGGCGGGTGCTACGACGGAAACACCAAACAGGTAGCGACCGACGGCGTGCATATCGATGAAAAGCCGATGGAAATTAGTAAAGGAAGTCCCAAAGACACTGAATCGAGAGAGGAACCTGGAATCACCGGTCTTGAACTCGCAAATGATGACAAAGAACACACCCTTGAGCAGAATAAGGCCCAGCCAGTTGAGAGTGCTGAGAATCAGACGGAGGGGAGAGACGCCGATACACACTCTAAGGCAGGCTCTAAGTCCGAGGAAAGCATCCCCAAATTGGTTTCAGCTGATGACGACCATGACTCCACTGGGCTCGTCAAGCACAAGCGCTTTGAGAAGGAACCATGCTCCGAATGTTCCACTCTCAACAAGCTTGAACCCCATCGCCTGGGTCTGCGCAAGCTTGCGATGAAACTCTCGCGTCCCTCGATCCGACCTCTCACAATATTTGACCTGCCGAATGACTTGCTCCTTCAGATATTCGAGTACTTCCGGGACTTTCGAGTGAACAAACGCGAGATAATCTGGTGGGCTCCCAGCATGCCTCCCTGGCTAGGCCCGACTCTAGATCCCACCGATAACCAGCAATATCGCAAGACAATCCCGAGCGTCCGCCTTGTCTGCCGTTTGTTCAATGAGCTAGCCTCGCCACTATTGTGCTCAATTTTGTTGGTTCAACTAGATCAGCAGTCGATCGACAGAGCCGATCAACTGTCGAAGTGTCCACACATTGCGCAGGGAATTCGCGGCATCAAAGTCGGTCTCGCCTTTCGAATTAAGGACCACGAGTCCGATATCAAAGCATTTGCGGCACACAGCCAGAACATGCTGGAAGGCGAACTCAACCACTGGATTCACCGTCTGGAGACTGCACCAACTCCAGGTATCGTCCGCACCAAGTATGGAGAGCAAGCGGTTCCCTTGAATGCAGGCGAGGTCATTCGTGATAATTATCGGCACATCTTACACGCTATGAAGCCTGACCTGCCATTCCTGAGACCCGAACCGCGGGCAGTCATAGAGGATGAGACCAATATTGACATCATCCTGGTTCAACAGCTTCGAGACCGCTTCGAGCAAGGCCACCGAGAGTATATCAGGAAGTACGCGGAACAGGTTGAGCTTGTCAAGTCTGGGTCATTTAGCCGCAGCGTGGCCGCATGCTTCGCCCGACTGCCACGTGCAGATTCTCTGGGATTTTGCGACTCGACCGAAGCAACAGAACCGTGGCGATTCACTCTCCTCGACCGAGCCTTTCTGGTTGAAGCTCTATCGCATCCACTCGAATGGGAAGGTATCCAGATGCTGGCCGATAATCCCATGGTGCCTGGTAGACTCCTGTTCGAACTGCCGCTCGAAATCCGAAAGGCGGGCAAAGCTCTTCGCAATCTGCACGTCAGCTGCTTCCCGTGTGAGGAAATGACCTCCATGATGCCGGCATCAGATCGGAACAGTCTTGAACGCGATAAGAAGTTGTGGTCTGCGATGCGCAAGATCTTCAAAGGCCTTCGCTCGGTGAGCTATGATCAACCTTTTAATCACGCCCAACATTTCTTCGAAACTGCACCCGTCAGCAAAGCGGTTCTTCACCTCAAGAAATACCTCAAAGCCATGTTCTCAGGTCCAGACCTTGAACGTGTTTTCGTCTTTCTGAACGTGTACGGGGATTGGCAGCCCGAGAATGACCACGGCATTCTCAACCTCACTCCACTTGTCAGCGGATTGCAGTGGAAGCACATCAAAACTTTCCAACTGACCTGCGCGATCTTGACAGAGTCTGAGCTCCTGAAGTGGTGCGCCACACTTGGCCCCAGACTGGAGAACCTGTTCCTCGCAGGCATTCAGCTCATCTGGGGTAGCTGGGCGCCAGTCCTCGATGCTCTGCGTGAGAAGGTAGCTGAAGCCAAGGCGCACCATTCAATGATGCCTCACGTTCACATGGATGATCTCCAGGGAGCAGAAATGGACAAGGATGAATTTGTGGAGGTGCGGGCATATCGCTACGTGTGCGGCTTTGCGGCAGCCGAGAACCCATGCAGAGTAGAAAGATAAACGACACTCGCCGTGCCCACGACTCCGCTTGTAGGAGCTCTGGCTCACTTGAACGGAAGTGTATCATGCTGCTCTTGAAGAAGCGAAAAGTGGCGTAGGGTGATAGGCGTCGAATCGTTCCCCATGTTTGAGTACTAATCTTTCGGCTAAGTTTCCATTTGTCTACTCTATCATGCTCTGATTTATCAAATCTTTCCTGATTTAATCGCGGTTTAAAGATTGTTTCCAGCCTGCGTCGTGCTAAAGATTGCCTGCTGTACCTTAGTCTACAAGCACTAAAATGTCATCCATCTCCTCTACTAGTCGTAGTTACCGCGTAATACGTTTGACCTGAACTGGTCGCGACGAACCAACCCAGCCATCATAAGTATCCATAATCGTCCGCTGAATAATGCCACTGACAATATACCTCAAGTTCCAGGTTCATCAAAAATATCCTTGCCTTGGCGATTGGTGAAGCGAATCCCAGTGTCGGTTTGGGCCGACAGCACGGTGAAGCCGACCTTGACCAGCGCCCATACAGCATCGTTTTTCCCAGATACTTTCGCCAGGGGCCCGCACTGCGAGACAATCATATCCATTGTGGTCGTTATGTCCTTGCTATAGTACCAGCCACTTGATTCTCGTCAAGCGGACACAAGGCTCGTGCCGCCGCAGTGGGGAGATGGGGAGGGGTGTGTAGTGGAGAAGCACCGCGGAGACAGCTTTAAGCTCACCGCCCTGAGTCCCGCTAAGCTCCATCCGCATGGGGCATCAGCCACCAACCAACTCAAGCACCATCATCCGTTCTATACATTTTTCCCTTCGTGCTATCAGTTTTGACTCAGATACTCTTCATTTCTAGAGTTCTTGGCACTCTTTTTGCGGGTGGCTGGAATGTTCCAGAGACCCTCCTTTGGTTCACCGCCCACTCGGATCTTACACATATCCTCCTAGCACGATGCGACCGGCATAAATAAACAACTGCATCTCCGACTAACGAAACTCCTGCCGCCGACTCAGCAAGATACGCAACGTCCAGAGACTGTGATCTTACACCGACCGAAGAAGCTAATCGCAGATGGCAAGCCTACATTATCTCTGAAACATGCACAAAATCCCCATCTTCCAATATGAATCCCAGGTCTTTATCCACCGGCACCAGCAAAAGAACAAAAGCCACCGAAACACGAAAATCCCGCAATTCTAGACGCTACTTAAGATTCTCTCACTGTTGTCCATGCCCCGTGTACTCTCCTCGCAAATGCAACTGATGCTCTTCCCGCACCCCCGACTCCAGACCAGCCTGATTCTTCGCGAACACATGATCTGCCGGGAGCAACCACCCCGGATGGAAGATATTAAATACCCCGACCGCGATTACCATCATCACCCCATCGAGACCCACGAAGTACGACTCATGAGTGATCAGATATCCACTCCAGCCCTGCGCCAGCTCGATCGTCCGGTAGATGCTCCGAATGTAGATGCACACGACGGAGAGCACCATCGCACCGAGTAGGTAGGCCAGCGGGTCGTGGAGGAGCGCCTGCGAGTATCCGAGGCGTATCGAGCGGCGGAGGAAGTCCACTGCACAGAAGACAAAGATCGTGATGGAGGCAAGCTGGAAGACGATACCCGCGACCATGGTGTTGGTGCCGGGAGCGGTGTTGCCGTTCACCTCGTCGGATTCGGAGGATGCTAAACCACCGCCTGCGGCTTGAATGACGAGCGAGATGACGTCGCATGTGCAGAAGATCCAGAGGTAGAGTTTCGGGGAGAGGATGGAGGAGCTGCGCCCGAAGAGTTGGATATACCGGCCGAGGAGGACGTAGATGGCGGCGGTGAAGAAGGTTGGTGCTTTGCCGTTGTTAGGGTGACGGGTATGTGTCAAGAAAGGCTAATGCTTACCGATGATTAGGGTCGAGATTTGGAGCATGAATGCGGTCGAGTTGTAGGGACATTTGGCGGCCCAGGTGCGTCCAGCCCAGCCTAAAAGTTCCACTGGGTGATATTAGCTCGGTGTTGAATTGCTCAGAAGATGGCGATCATACCCAGACATCCGATGCTGAAGAGGCTGCACCACCAGGTTCGTTTCCAGCAGAACTGAACGATATGAACGATCATTGACAATCCAAAGAGCACACAGAAGGCTATCCCAGCGCCTTCGGAGGGAATGTACCCGTATGAGGTACTAACACCCTCCACGTAGGCTTTACAGCCCATGTAAAGTTCATTATCATCGAGAGATGACATGAGGAAGAAGCAGAAGGGCTTTATTTGAAAAAGAGATTAATGAAGAATAATGATGGTGAAGTAGCAGAGGGATATCTGATCTCGATTGCTGGTCCGAAAATCCAACAAACCGACTGCTTATATACCAGACATGTACCGCGAAAAAGCAACAGAACCAGGCTACGAAGTAAACTTGACGGATGAACCAACCACAAAGCCGCATCATACACAGCCATCGGGCGTATCTCAAGGGACAACAAAGTTTTAGGCTACGAGAATAACAACATACACACGGACGGCTTTTGGACTGATCGCCAACGCTCGGATCATCAAATCTTCGCTCCACAGCCGCACGCCAAGCGATAAAACGGGGTAAATCCGGCGCTGATTGAGCGGCCCGTAAATGGTCAATGTGGCTTGCATCTTTGGCTTCCGTGGGGGTTTCTGATTGGCTTCATCGTCAATTCCAGCCACGTGGGGGCCGTGCGGCGCCAGCAAACATGGCCGTGGATTTCGGATGCTACCTCGGAGAATTAATTCACAAGTATATGTAGGAACGATAAGTCTTCAGAGAACTTGGTCTTTAGGCCAATATTTCACTCCTTTATAAATAGTGTCTTGTTTCACTATCCCACTCTTTCCCACCGCTCCTCCCAAGGTCCGTCGACACCATGCGGCTTGAGTCGAAAAAGCACAGGGTATGATTGACCGCGCGCCTCTCGGTTACTCGTCAGTGAGACATCGTACACTCGGTGATGTTCCAGCGGGAACCTCTGTGCGATAGGCAGATGGGCGAGCTCCGTCTCCTCCAATTCCAGGACTCGCCTTAAGACCGCGACATGCAGTCCTTTATCCCACATGCCCTCCCGAGCGGGATACCTCGACAGAACATCCAGAATCCTGCGCCGCAGAACTGGGTGTCGACACCGCTGGACTGACCAGTAAAAGACTGGTATTACGTCTGCGTCGAGATAGAACTGCTCTGCGGCCAAGTCGGACCCGTCAGCACAAAGCTCGACCAGTTTCTCCCCAGCGCATGCTATAGCCGTGAAGTTTGGGTAGTATTGGTCCATTTGCATTTCGTCCAGGGATGTGCATGTGCTTAGCCAGGTGATCGCGGTGTTGTACTGGCACTGCATGGATAACGGGCCTCGTGGATCTAGCACCCCGCTAGTCTTAGCTGGCAGTTCTAGCAATACCTCAAAAGCTTGGAACCACGCATAGCACTCCTCCAGCAGTGCCGTCTGATGTTGTAATTGTTCTGGCAAAAATGGCTGCGGTGAGTCTGACCAAACATGGCGCTGTGCTGAGCGGACAAAGAGCAAGCATCGAGTGATGAGGTTGGTCAGGTAGTCTCGCGCTTCGCCAATGTGTTTGAACACAGGCTGACTTTTTGATGTGAAGACAGATGAGCTGCCTAAGACTGCGTCGAGCAATGCTAGCGGTCGACCAAAGTACGACATCTGATTATTCTGCCGACAAAAGAATTGCAACAGGTCTCTGTCAAGGCTCCCCTGAGCAGCAGTGTGCCCCGAGAGAATGCGCAATCCGCCCCCTACATGATTCATAGCTTGCCGGTTGTTTCCCTGCAGCATTTCCAGACAGATAAATAAAAGACACTGAATCAGCATCAAGTCGACCTCCATCCCCTTCGGATCCCCCATCTGCTGAAGAAACCTTTGGATAGCTTTATTGTACTGCTGCAGCGCGAATCCATCGTCCAGAGTCGCGGTATTGTTAGCAGGCTCGAGTCGACCCTGCAACTGCCGCTGATGCAACGCGCCCACGGCAGCAACGGCGTGCCTGACAGCAGAGTTGCGGTGACTCAACTGGGGCAGGAATCGATTCCAAAACTCCGACGGGAAGAAGCCCGACATAGCCGACGCGGTCTGCGTGCAGAAGAATTGCACGTACTGCCGCTCCTCCCGCGTACCCGGGACAAGTACAATCTTCCGATCGGGACCTGGACTCCAGTCATCATGCCGAGGTACAGACTGGACGATCGCCTGGTGCAGTTGGCGTTGCGAGGCGTCGGTGTAGCCGTCGCAAGTGCGTCCAGAGCGGGTGCACTGGCTGCATGCGGGCTTTTCTTCCCCACATTTGATGTGGCGAATCCTGTCATGAGTCAGGGGTGTTTTGGTCTATGTGGGCGGGTTTATGTGCGCATACTTGCAGGTTATGCATCCGTTGCGGGACTTTGGTCTGCTGGTTCTCTTTCGGCGAATTGATGATGTTGATGTTTCCGATGAGGAGGATGATGACATGGTGCTTTGAGCAGTCAGGGGTCAACGGCTACAGAAATAATTATAAAGTCGTCATGAAGGACGAGGCTGACAGTTGACATCGAATTCTCGCGCTAGGCCCCGCCCAGGATTACCTCACGTGATTTCTCTGCAGCAGTCTAAGTGCAAGCCACGTTATCCGCTATATTGCCACGGTGCTATAAGTGGATCTGATATAGCGACACTCACCAGAGCCAGAGTCAGTCAGCGAGACGCTGTCAGCTAGCGATCGCGCTTTCAAACGCAGTATCTTTTTCCAAGGCCCCCAAAATAGAGTAATATCCAGTTTGATTTTCGATCTCCTAGTATAGCCCAGCGAAGAACATCACACCCAGCCGAGCAGAACCACCGCTGCAATCAAAACCACATCCAATCAGAAGAACTATAGCTATAGCAATAAGTCCCCTCACAGAAGAACTTAAGAGACGGCTGCAGACCCTCGCACTAGCACCCACTCCGCCCCCAGAAAGACACAAACGCAGGCAATCACAATTCAAGACCTACATCGTCCTCCACCGACCATGCTGAATGAGTGACTAGTTAGCACACAGCACACACGTCTTCAATCTCATAATACAGACAAACTCTCGGATTGATCACACCACCGCCGCTTGTACCCCGTCACACACCCATCCCCATAGTCCCGACAACAGGATTCGGAGATCTCCCTACACAAGACATCCCAGTTCTTATACCGTGTCGACGCAATGAAGAGCTAGCCATCAGAGTCTGTGTTCCCGGGGTTGGATTTGCTCGAACCACAGAATGGGGAGCTGCCCCACCACTTGCAATTGGTGAAGCTGGCCATTTGGCATTTTGAGAACGCGCCGATTGTGAAAAGCATGAGGGCTAGGGCTGGGAGGGTGAGAAGATGCATGGTGTTGAGGGGATGTGATGTGAAGTACAATGAGTCATCGGGATTGGGCAAGTATAAGGTATGATGTATGAGCAGCCGTACGGAGTAAAAGCTCACATCAATCGCTCGTTCTTGTTATCGAGCCGTGGCTGCCACGTCAATGTTATGCAGCCACTTCGAGAATGTCCCTTGGCGTTCTGGTCTGTGACAGACGTACTATGTTGTTTTTGCCATTTGCTCCCTACATTGCCCCCAATTGAATATAACATTAAGAGTTTGTCATGATAATGATGGATCACTTAACTTATGCGCTCGGTGGGAGCGGTTAGAGATTCCGTGAGCCTTACAGCCCTTTTGCTTTTTCTCTACTACTCCTCTCGCTGATCTGCGTTGCATTAGATTCCTCTCGAGTACAAACTACATATCTACAATAAGAACGCTAAAAAATAAGACTACGTACTGCAAGGTGTTACCCCGCACCACAATCTTTATCAGCAGAAAGGCCGACCGGGCAGTGGGCACTACGAAAGTGTACACTGTAGCGGCCGCGAAGGCCGGGCGCGCCGGGCCTCGGGAAGATCCGAGCGGGGACTTAGGGCTACCGGTCCTGAGCCCTGATATGTATCTTTGGCCGGTGATGCAACCGCATCTCATTCAGGCTCCATCATTTCTCCTCTAGCACTGGTTGACTGATGGTAGAACGAAATCTTGACGTTCTCTTCTGTGAGCGCCTCTGGAGCTCTCTTCATGGTACTTTCAGGTTATTCACCAATGTCAACTCTGAATTTATCGCACATTTAGAATCTTCTCTGCTCGGGCGGAAACCATGTCATCCTGTTAATGTGACAGAGCTGGTTGGTATCACTCTCTTTCCGCTCCTCTTTTACATTCACCCGAATGCGCCCCTCAGGCAACTCCAACCGAGACTTCGAAGATTCACAGTAGATGCCGAACCAGTTGCTGATAGCCCAGGACAAGCTCAATGCCAGCTCTAGGTAGGCTGATCAAGGCGTGGGCCCTCCTACAGTGGTAGCATGTACGATGTGAAGCGTACGGTGTGATTGGCCCGTCCTGTCATCGTGGATATCGGCAAATCTCTTGTAAGCGGACACCTTGTCTCATCTGACTCTGCCCCCTTTCCCTCTCCGAGCTGTGAAGCACGGGAGCATCGTGTGAGGAATTTCCAGCTCAATTTCCGTAGTCCCGCGCTACAGTGAACAGCGAGCGGCAGATCTGTCACTCGGTGGGCTAGACTGTAAATGTAAGACGGAAGAGCAGCTCATTTGCGGCTTCATGATCCTGAGATCACGAGCGGTCTCAGTACAGCGCCCAAAACCGTCAAGAATAAACGAGGAAGGCAATTACATGCCCACGGTAATTGAAACCCCGAGACTAGCTCTACAGCTAACTCCAGCTAAGCAGCGGTCGCGTCGGAAGGATGATTCGTCAAAGTAATCCTTTTCGATCTGTTGATGAGGTCCCCAAACGGTCGTCACGCTTTCGCATACCTTCGATTTCCAGCCATTTGATTTCTTCCGATGCAATTCCAGCTTGTATAGTTCGGTAATAGGCAAAACACAGGGGAGTTGGCCTAAGGCAGCACTGCCGGCCGAGCACGCAGGTACGGTTTTGGCGTATGCTTACACATTTCAAATAGGTAGTCATCAAAGAATGTGCTAGGTGTACCGAGTGATAGCACGGGGAGCTTCGGAGACATCGCGGAGGCAGGAGAGAATCTCCGTTCGTTATGATGTACATGGCCTCAATAGTCTGTAGCTGCAGAGCTGCCATCAAATGTGGCCTGATTATCAACCACCAGGACGAAAATCGCAGTCGTCGAAGCTGGCTAGCACAACTAGACAACTATTACTAGGCGGACCTCTTCCGTGCGACGATTCACAGCTTCAAGAATTAATGGATCTCGCGCAGTCCTTGCAGATCCCCGGTTTCGGTAGACTAGACTTGTATCATCGAGCCAGTCCAGAGTATAACCACCTTCGAAATCCACGAGCCAAGCATCCCGACGATCGCCATCAATCACGACATTTTGTGGCTTCACATCTCCCCAACAAAGCCCGTCTCGATGGGGAGTATGAACCGCATCGGACATCTGGTCATACCACTTCTGGCGCTCCTTGACAAGAATCTCATCGTGATGATCGGAATTGATGATGGGAAAAAGACAAAGAGGGGACGCGTTGTAGGTCATGAGTATACCGGGATACTTGGTATCGACGCCAATCACCCTTCTAGCTTTGGCACCCGAGAGGAGATCCCCCATGTGTTGCACTCCCCCATCTTCTTCAGCACGGAAACCTCCCGTTAAAAGTAATCAGTAATTCTGACGATATCGTAAGCATAAGTCCTTCCATCGATGTCCACTTCATAGGTTTTATGCCGAGCGATCTCGCGAAAATGCTGACATCAGACAATTTGGAAGCCGGAATCCCAAGCAGCTCGTCATTCATCAAATCCCAGTCAATCTCTGGCTGAGGCATGCTCGAGGGGATAGAACAGGGTTCGCATGTGGCTTCATCGTTATCCTGAGGGATCAAGCGAAAGCTCAGCAATGATTGTGTTAAGAACGTCTCCAGGTCGTCTTCACGTACGTCTCGCCTCGTAGTGAAAAGGGGCATACAGAGCGGTCCCAGCAGATCTGCAAGTTCTCGCCTGCGCTGGCGTACGTAGCAATCAATGCATCGATGAGCAGTTGTCTGCTTGTCACCGGGGTTAATCGACTGCAGGGGGTTGCAAAGAGGACGAGGTCTTCCGACAGCCTCACCGTGAAGCAAAGGTACGCCGATTGCAGAACGCCCTTGCTGGCCACATGGCCCAGTCCGCTCAAAATGACTCGAATGTCGGAGTTCTCTGGGCGAAGGTCTTCATCGCACGTGATACCCATGTCCACATGGAAAGACTCTACAAGTCGATTAGTGCAACTGAAGGTGGTTGAATTGCAATCGCACAACAAGTGGCAGACCATGCTCGCTCCGTTTGCTTCGGTGACAGGTTCTCTGTCGCCCAGCCGAACAAAGCTTTGCTGCCCTTTTACTGCCTTCACCCTTTTTCTCTTTCAACCCTATCAGAATGCTTTTGCCTTTCCTTTCTTTTCACACACACTCTCTCTCCCTCTTTTTTTTTTCTGTTTTCTCCTTCTCTATTCTTCTCTTTTTTTCTTTCAGGCCTCTGAAAGAAGTTCGTCTGTCCGTGCCTATGCCATCAACCTCTCTTGGACATTTTGTGCTCTTTTTAGTCTGTCTTTTGATGTAAGTTTATTTCCAGATGACTAGTGAAGCACTGCGGCATTGAAAACGTTTCTACCAGCTGCTCGAAGTTTTCTCTTGGAGTGGAGCTCTTATTCCCCCTTTGCATCATGTCCAAAAGTACTCCGTAATGAAACATCAATTGATGCCCAGATCTTGAATTAAATCACGCCCTGGTTTTCCCACCCGGAGAAAAAAACGACACAACCGAGCAACTCTGCTATTAGCCACTCTACGAGATGTGGTCATCCCTAGCAGATTAGGGCTCGACCATACGACCGTGTAGTGCCGACTGCCGTCCTTGACTAGCGGAACTGCTGGATATAGGACGGTAATCCAGATCACCAATTTATGCAGGCCCTACTCTCAGAAGCTACAAACTACAGGTTCACACTTCATACTCACCGGTCGCCGGGGATGATTCTGAGGTGCTCAATGTGGTTCGCAATGTCTGAAGGTCATAGCACGAGCTAGGAATGAGGCATGCAGAAAGTTTGTGGGGGATGAGGGGGGCTGTGTTCGGGTTTGGCAAGCGCATGTCTCACAACTAAGTCTATCCACTTGGACTCACTGGGCACAGCGTGACCTTTCAGAGTTTAGCTAAAAGCCTAGATCCACAGGGCTAAACGACGAAAGGCAGTCGTTCGAAAAGTCCGACCCATAGCAGCAGGAGAGCAGGAATTGCTGCGGGTAAAATGGCATTCTTGCGGGGCCCTCCGCAAGGGTTGTCATTTGATCCTCCTGCAGCGTACGTCACCACACTGTTCGTACCGGAGGGACTTCAGATAAGATACTCAGAGTTCTGGTAAGGAAGGGCCATTATAATCGACACCTTATACTTCATCATACCACGCGATTGCTTCCATTGATAGCAAATTTGTTATCCCCGCGGTGTAGTGAGCTTCGTCCTAGGGTTTACTCTTGCGGGCCGCGGCTCCATGCAAACTCTGTAGAAGCAGGGGTACAGAGTACAGTACATATTCACTGTAAAAGGAAAAGATACTACGCAAAGAAACAAGCTTATTGTTTCTCCAGCGACTACAACTACAACAACAAATCCTAAACCTTTCGACTTCAATTTAGAAGTAGCTGAGAGCAGAGCGAGAAGTAAGTGGTCGGAACATGAATCCAGTATCGCGCCTTGCGCTCAGTGCTTCCCCTTACATTCGCCCCGACACCCTTCTCTACTTATACATCCGCGCGAGGTGTAGGAACCGCCCCCTTGCAATGCAGCGAACGACACAGTAGCAGGTTTGTGATATGACATAAACCTGATTTGGAAACGAGCTGCAGCCCGTGCCTTGGGGACGACACGAACAATCCCGGTCGTTCACATAGAAATCCTCTCACGGGGGCCTTGAAACTTGGCCTCCAAACTCCCACCACGGTGAATGTCTCTCTTCAGTATAAATACATCGACGGGACCCGAGGCGCGTCATTCTGGAAATGAGCCCTATAATTGACATCCAAAATCCCGAAACATCAGCGACCTCGCATCAAATTAGTTTCTCCGAGATGGGGGTACCGTCTCGACCCCATTCCACGACCGGAGTCAAGCGCTCGAGGCCGCACAACCTAAATGTCCTCCAGCGGCGCTACCACGCGGAATTCTACGAGACCGTCGCGAAAGTCATGGCCCTGCGCGCCAGCTACCTGCAGGAGCGCATCCTCTTCGTCAAAGGGAGCGAGATGGTGGCAATCCTGAAAGGTCTGGGCGCAAGAGACGAAGACTTCCCGCTCATCCAGCGGATCAGCGACAGCACAGGGCCGGACCCAACCTTCGAATACAGGACGGTGACGGCCGCACGCTACTGCCTCGACTCGGAGACGCGGTGTATCCAGCGCCTGGAGAAACGGTCACCGTTGAGCGCGCGGGCCGCCGATGAGCATTACAAACGCTACGACCCGGGCCCCCAGCGGGAATTTGACGAAGCGTCGATGGAGGTGCAGGGGAACACGGTCGTCCAGGCGCTGATGCTGTTCAAGGCGCTGGTGGTCCACAAGGTGGCGGTTTTCCCGCGCGAGAAACTGGACTACGCGTCGCATCAGTGGGTGTGTAGTGTGTTCAACGTGCGGATCATGACCGACGATCGCCAGGGGGTCCAGGGCGAGCCAGCGACCGGCGGCGTGCAGTCCGATGGGTCGGATCACACCATGACTGTGCTCCTGGGGTCGTCGAATATGCGCTCCGACAGCGCGGTCACCTACTTGCATGACAACTTGGAGACGACGGGGGCACCCTTGTGGGAGACGAATCCGGCCCTGATCCGAGGGCGGGTGCAGCATCGCAACTTTCTCGACACCCTCGTCTTTGCGGACCACCATTACAAAAGATGTGTCACGCAGCTCAACGCCTCTGATCCCTCGGAGCGGGCGTGGCGTGACATGCTGGTCGTTTTCACCCGAAGACCAAAACTGGATGAGCACGGCGTGGGTCACACGGAGACGCAGACACTGCACGCAACATGTCCGTTGCAAATTCCCATCTGGCTGCCTTGATCAGATGCTTAACACGGTTGCCTTCAATCCTCAAACACCGCGTCCGTCAGAGCCCGATTTACGTTTTGCATTTTGATATCCCCTGCAGCCCTCGCACCAGTACTCACTTACCTTTTTGATGCCCTTCCTAGACCAACTACCAGACGATATGTCGCTTTAGCTCACTTCATTGCGAAGACTTCCCCATGAGCTTAAGGGGTAGTACACCTCAAGCTGCACGCCTTGCATAAGCCTTGCTCACAGAGGTATACACCGCCACATGCCTCCAAACCCGCAACCCCTTTTTCTTCTGCTGCATCAAGCAAGGCGAAAATTCTGGGCCGGGTTGCATGGAGACACTGCGTCGAGCAACATGATTGAGAAAGCAGAGAGAATGAGAGTCAGCCGATGTCATGTCTTTTACCCATGAGGTGCTGTAGTGTCACCACCTTGATGAACACTCTTTCTCTCATGACAGTTGTTATCTACTTCCTATCATTCGCGCTTCTTCCGAGATTTTTTGCAAGGAATAATCAGTTATCATGGCGTCTGACATGAAGTCCTTCCCGCGTTTTCAGCGTATGTGACATGCATTTTGTTTACGCAATCCCGTCCTTTTGGACCACCCCCTACTGTGACTGCCGAGAGTTCACCTCTATTGTGGTTCATGTGCCCCTTAGTCATGACTTTTGCAGAAAGATGGTGTTTATTTTTTTCGAACCTTATCAGTCAAACAGATAATCTAATAATCACAGATGACAATCCTGTTAGTGGAGCAGATAGTGGACTTTATGTATTCACGGCAATTGCTTGCATAAGGCCTGTTCAGACCGGCAAGCCGATGTGATGTTTGCTGGAGTCGATGCTACTGCATCAGTCCTTATATTCGATGACCTAAGGGGAGCTAAGAAGATGTGAATCAGGTTTTATGCAACAGTCGCCAGTATATTCTCCAGCGCTTGCCCTACGCAACTCGTGATCCATATCTCCATATATCCTTCCATATAATTCCTCTCTATTGTCATATCGCGGTCGAATTTAGGATAGTGTTTCCGGGACCCGGGAAGTAGGCAAAGCTTATCTTGACACACACACCTCAAGCTTTCAGATTTAGCCGTTAGCGCCGAAATCGAACGCAATCCGGATTCTAGAACAATTGACACTGAGTTTCGCAGAAACTTTGTCAGCCGCCATATGCATTGCTGTGTGGCCCTGGACGTCCGGCTGCTCGATGCGGGCTCCCTTCTCTAACAGAGCCGTGACAAATTCCACGGGGACTCGAGACAGGTTCAATTGAGAATAGAGCCCCGCATGCTCCCAGCTGTGTTGACTTCCAGCTCCTCTAAGCTCAGCAGATAGTTGCCTACTTCCATCTGAAGCTCGTATTAGCCGAAGAGATCCTGATGGGCCGCTTAGTGAAAGGGTGTCCCGACCTCCGGACCGACTAGGTTGATATCCGCGCTGGGAGCAACGAGCACTTTTACCCTTTCGAGAGTCGAGGCCCAACTGGCATAGTGCAGCGGACCACCGCGCAATGAACCTACGACATTCAACTGGGCCTTGCGTGAAATGAGGTATTTGACCACGGGGATATTTACCAGGGCGCTTGACCTGCTCCCGCACAACGGCAGGATCGCATCGACCAGACATCCGGGAAAATTGTGACCCTCGGAGATGCCCAGTGGCTGTCCTACGTCCCATATTGGAATGATTATACCCTCAGTCAGCTGTCTTCCGACGGGTTTACTCTGAAGAACGAACGAAGCGAGACTGTTCATGGGTCAAGATGATAGGCGGAAGTAGACCTCCCGGCGCCGTGTATTTGGGCTCAGCAGATCGAGGTGGCATGAGTATTGGCATGACCAACTTCTGGGAACAGTATCCCACTCAAATAGACCTAAGAATTTAGCTACAGACGAGGCATTTGCGACAATATGCTATGCTCGCCCCTCGCCGAGCCGCTGAACACCCGTCCATACCACGACGGACTCAGACTGGATACCTACAAGGAGCAACCTAAAGCCCTCAAAACGACATACGAAGACTGCGAGCCCGACTTTGGCATTGCAAACGGGATCGGTCGAACGACAGTCTTCTATATTTGGCTGCACGGTAACGGAACACCATCCGATAGCGAGCTAAGCGCCTTTCCAGCCCTAGTCCACGACCTCCTCAATTGATAGCAACTCCAGAAACCATCTACAATCCCGGAGAGTGAAGAGGCGTCCTGGATTGCGACGAACGAGGCAGCACGATACGGTGTCTCAGCGATTTTCAATCTCGCGAATATTCGTCAGTATCTTGACTAAATCCAACCTAAAACTCGCCCAGACTGTGCTTAGCAGTCTGCAGTACCCGCACGATGAGTTTAATAGCCAACTCGAGGTTGCATCTCAAGAAGCAATCAGCCCAGCCTAAACACGGTGTTCATTTTCTCCCACACAACTTCAGTCATCATGCGCCTTGACCCGCGCAAACATAGATCCCAGAATGGTCAAGAACATAAATATGATCACGAACACAATCCCGACTATTCCACAGCACTGTAACTGACTCTTTCTACGCTCTCGTCGGGCGATAATCCGCTCGCAGGCATCGCAGTGCTCGTGGGGGGTGGTAATCACCGAGGTGACAAGGGGGATAGCGGCGGTAGGATCAGTTTCTCCGTGCTGGTGGGAGCGAGAGGGCTGCGATTCCACGTCATCCTGGTCCGCTTGTGCGACTGCAGAGTACTATCTGAGGTTAGTGATGTCAGACCGCCCGCGCGGGGAAGGGTGCATACTTCTTCGTAGGGCGGGGCTGCCTCGTAGGGTTGCTTGGGTGCCATTTGGTTGCGCTGAAGAATTGTGAAAGAAGTTGGAGCCGGACTATGTGAGCAAAACTCAGGTACTTTTGAGAGACAGTTCTGTGCAACAATATCTATCTTTTCAAGTACGAACAGTGCTGCCTGGGAGGAATGGAGGGTGAGATTGCACAGCCTCCTCGGGCTGACAAGGCTACGTCAGAGTCTTAGCAGGAAATTTTATAGGTGGCTTGTGCCTTTTTCGGGAAATGTCAGGCTTTCCCACCAATAAACTCGTTCTGTGCTTCGCTGTTTGTTCGAACCAACATTGTCGACTCGACTCATCCTGGCACATTATCACGTGATGCAGTCACTCACGAGGCTCGCTGGATATGTATGCCTGAGGCGATACCGATCCTTATCCTCAAAATGAGTACGTACCAACCTCGAAGAGCTGGGCTCGGATGAAATTCGAGCTAGATTCCAAAGATAGAAAGCGACAGCGAGTGACAACCTCCGAAGCGATGTTGAGAAAATGACCCTAAGCCACACTCCAGCCATATCGTTCTCCGGTTGAATAGTACCGGCCGGTATCGGCACGCTCCAGACACCGTACCTTCTCATGGAAAGAACCAGGGTTGGGTAGATCACATGCGACAAGTGACCAGGTAGACTGTGCGACTCGTGAAGTACAAATGGCCGTATATGATGAGGACATGCTGAGCACCTGGTCTTGCCTTAGCCGAGTGATATTAGGTTGGCATTTTATCGCCACTGCGCGAAGACTACCGTTAGGGCATGAGAGGCCAACTCTTCCGGCAGCATGGAGTAGTGCAACCGCGTATGCCTTTTCTTTCCAGCAACAATACTATATAATTACTCTTAAATCAAAAACCAGTACATACGACCACAGGGTGTGGAAAATAGGGCTTCCCGTCCGCTCAGCCGTACTCAAGCCACACGCCGGGAGGTTAGTAGTTGGGTGGGTGACCACCAGCGAATCCCTTCTGTTGTATGTTTTTGCTCAGCACTCATCTCGTTCATTAATATCTTTACGTATTTGTCTTGAAGTAACCGCCTGAATCCCAATGGCAAAGCATTGTTGCTGGGAGTTATAATGGCCGTTCAGCGGTTGCAGGATCCAAGTAGGATCTTCGACGATATCCAATGGCCAGTAACTCAGACCAGAATATCAGCCCTACACAGTACCCTCAATACATCTCCCCAAGATGATCTAAACGACGCAATAATACAGCTCAACTGATAGGCCGCGTTCATTCCATGCGGACGACCGAGTGGAGCAGTTTTCAGCCCAAGTGGGTCTTGCACATGCAAACCGGACGAGAAAATTCCTTATCTTCGGGCCTCAGGGGGTTTGACTCGTCTGAGTTCCTGCCTGTGTTGCTTCCTGCTGCTGCTGGGACCAGATATTGAACTCGAACTGAAACTACATGCCAAACCATATGCAGCAACGAATTGTACCTCATCAAGCGGCATTTCTACACAACACACCTTCTCCAATAATCATAACGCACCTATCGCACCGAAGACATCTTTATAACCCATAAAAGCACAAGCAACTCCAATATCACCACCTCAAAACTCGCTCACCACCAAAACCAACTCAAACAGAACCCCACAATGCCCACGCTCCAACCCAGCGAAGCCAAACCCCCTATACCCCCCCTCCCGAAAACCCTCCTCCCCCTCCCGCACCGAATCTACTGCTTCCTCTGGCTCTGGGCCACCAAACTCCTCGTGACGCTCCACACGACGATCACGAACCTGCTGCACCCACCCCCGCGCAGCACCATGCCAACCCTAACCGTCCGCCTCCCGTCCCGCCCAACCCTGGAAGCCCGCATCTTCTACCCGCCCAACTACACCGGGACCAACCCCCGGGGCCTCCTCCCGACCTACATTGACCTGCACGGCGGGGGCTTTGCGGTGCACACCGCGCGCCTCGACGACGCGTTTTGCTCCCAGTGGAGCAAACTCACGGGGATGTTGGTGATCAGTCTGGATTACCGCAAGATCCCCCTCCACCCCTTCCCGACGGCGGTGTATGATGTGGAGGCGCAGATCCTCGATCTGTTGGGTGCAGCCCAGGCTCAAAGCGCGAGGGAAGCCAGCATCAGCAGCAGTGGCAGCCACCACCACCAGATCCAGCAGCACCAGGGGCAGCACAACGCACCACAACCACCACCCCTCCTCCCCATCGACTCCACCCGCCTCACCATTGGCGGCTTCAGCGCCGGCGCCAACCTCGCCCTCGCCGTCACGCAACTGCCGGCCCTGCGACGGAAATTCCGCGCGGCGATTTGCTACTACCCCATTGTGGATTTCAGTCATTCCCCGCCGGATAAGATGCACGCCCGTCCGTACCGGGACTACTGGCACGATAACCTGGGGGACGCGGGGTGGTGGATTGACTGGGGGTATGTGCACCCCGGGCAGGATCGACGGGATCCGTTGCTGAGTCCGTGGTATGCCGCCGCACAGGATCTGCCGGAGAGGGTGTATATGGTGGCGGCGGAGTATGATTTGCTGCGGCTGGAGGCGCAGGAGATGATCCATCGGTTGGCGGGGCTGGAGGACCGGGAGGATAAGGAGGAGGGGTTCGAAAAAGATGGGTACAAGTGGACTTTAGCCAAGGGGTGTCGACATGGGTTTACCCATGGGTTCTCTAGAGGGCGGAGATCGAGGAGGGTGGAGGTGAGGGAGGAGATTTGGAAAGAGGCGAGGGATTGGTTAAGAAGAGGGGGGGTTTTGGAGTGAGTGAGTGGGTGGGTGGGTTTGTTGGTCACGGATTCAAGAAGATATTTCGAGGAGAGGACTGTATAGACGAGATCGAGCAGCTTGCGCGTACAGAAACAGAATTTCCTCAGTTGACAGACTTAGGCAAACGAACTAACAGCAGCAACTAAAGACTACAACCTCGCCTTCCTCCCCGCCCTCTTCACGCGTGCACCGGCCCACTCCATAAAAACACCCACCACCCCCTCAATCTGCGCCTTCGTATTATCCGCATGCACCGTGAGCCGGACTCGGCCCAACTGCTTCGGCACGATTGGATAATGCACGGCATCAACCCAGTACCCGTTGCCCCGGATATGATCTGCCAGCTCGTTTTCCTCGCCGGGCGGGGTGATCAGCGCGAAAATCGGCGTCTCGAACGATGTCGAACCCCAGTCCTCCGCGCCGGGGATACGGATCACTCCTTTGTCCCGGACTGCCGCCCACTGCTCATGCTGCGTGACCATGTGCTGGAAGTAGCGCGTGTTCTCCTGGAGTCGACGGCGTCGCTGATGTCGTCAGCACACGATCCGAACAAACCAGGCAGAAAAAGACATACCTTCTCGCCCTCCTCGCTGGCTGCTAACTCGTACCCTGCCCGCACAGCCGCGACTGTGATAAAAGATGGCGCGGTGGAGAAGACGATGTTGCGAGCATAGTTGATCATGGAAATGCGGATTGTCTCTGAGGCAAGCACAACAGCTACCACCAAACTCAGTCAAATCCGTCGAGAGCCGTACATCACGGAAGACTTACCACCAGTCGAGCCCAATCCCTTCCCGCAAGTATGGACCCGGATCCCAATCTCCTTTTCCAAGCCATAATGACACACGAGCCCGGACCCATCCGGTCCGATCAACCCGTTCGAGTGCGCCTCGTCCATCGAGTACACCACGTTGCCCCGCGGGAACACCGCACGCGAAATGTGCAGCATCTCACGGATAGGCACCACATCGCCGTCCATGCTATAGAACGACTCCACAGCGACAAAAACCACGCTCTGGCCGTCTTTGACCCCAGCGTGGTGGTTGCGAAGGTCTTCGAGCACGCGTTGAAAGTCCTGCAGGTCGTTGTGCGCGAACGAGCGCGTCTTGGCACGGCCGCGCCGCATGCCATCATGGATGCTGGCGTGGATATATTCGTCGTGCACAACCACGTCGTCGGGACGCGGCACGGTCGACCACAGGGCAACATTCGCGTCGAAGCCCGAATTGAAGAAGAGGCCCGCCTCCGCCTCGTGGAAGCGGGCGAGATCCCGCTCGATGTCGTTGAGGTAGTGCGTCGTCCCTTCGAAAATCCGCGTCGAAGTGCTGCCCACGACGAAGTTCGGATGAGAAGCCAGCTGCTTCAGGAAGCCCTTGGTCAGCGCCCGCGAGGTCGAGATGGAGAGGGTGTCGTTGGATCCGAAATCGATCAGTTGATTGACCATCCCGGGCGCCGGGGGCTGCATGAGGCGCTGCTGGCGCTCACGCTGCTCCAGCTGGGTTTGGAGCTTGCGGTGCAGAATTTTCTCGCCGGACATGTTGACCTCTCTAATCTCTGAGAGGACTTGTAGGTTATGCACGAATTGGGCTCTGTCGACTGTTCGAGGGACCAGAAAGACGTTTGAGTACATTTATATAAGTTTCTGGCGTCGGCGGCTGGGCACCTCGCCATCGTCTGGCAGTGACGAGCCATGTAATCTTCGAAAGTGTCCGGTTGAATTCCATGTCGGATGTACACTTCCTTGACAATTTCTCCAAGTCATCCAAACTTTGTGAGCAGAACTAGAACAGAGCCCGGTGGCGATGATCGACGGTGAGTGCGTCAATATAAGGTTGGCACGCTGTCAACAAGTTGCAGAAGACGAAAACCCGCGAATCACGTCGAGTAGTGTCCACGCTCGTCTTCAAGGTTCTTCACACCTTGAAAACCGGCATTTGACTGTTGGATGACATCAAGTCACACGAGACCGTCGTTGCCGTGCCCCTTACTGATGGCAAGGAGCTGTTGCCCCTTCCCCTGTTTGCGTTAGTGCGCGTTCATGTATGCCAAAAGTACCAATCCGTGTCATGTGAGCAAGTTTCATACTCTCGAGCTTCTTCGATGCAAGGCTGCTAGTGCAGGGATGCTCATTCACCGGATATATCGACCGTAGACCCTCTCAGCAGGCCACCTGCAATGCAGCGTCACTTCTCCCTACCGCCATCGCTATTTGTGGAAAACCAACTATACAAGCCCGACAGGCTGGTTTGGCATTCCATCCAGAAGCGTCTTCGGTGCATTGAGCCATCCAGTCAGGTATGCCCTGCAGCTGAAAAAGCAGGGTGTCAGATGTCGCCATGTATAGAGTTGCAAACAAAGTTCATGCTCCTGAATGATTCCGGTAGACAATGACGTTCCATATCACCTACTATGGCTGTCAAGTTACGAGTGGTCGGTACCTGAGGACTTGGTTGTCCACAGCGCAAGTTCATCTTAGGCAGCCATACGTCATTCGCTCGGGAAAGCGCTGCGTCAACCTGAACAGAGTCAAAGAGAGCGATTTTTGATCACAATACATCAGGCAGGATGAAGCATATAAAGCCGTCCTACAGTCGGGATCAAGAAACACAATCAACAGAGAAGTACAGAGAAGAAACAATATACAGCCTAAGCATTTGCAACGTTATTACAACCATCCTTTTCAATCTCATCAATCATACCTAGTATATCACAACTTTACTGAATCGAGCAACGCAATCATGGAGAGAATCATTTACAACCACGCTCAGGAAAATCCGGATGCTGTCGCCGTCGAAGATGAACAAGTCTCTTTGACCTACGCTGAGCTGTTGGGGGAAGCAAGTCATCTGGCGTATGAGCTGGGAGACTTGGATCCAGACGAGCCTGTCGGTATCGTGCTGGGCCCTGGGATTAATCAGGTAGTTGCTCAGCTGGCGGTTCGCTTGGCTGGCGGGACCTGCGTCCCGCTGGAGCCCTCAATCCCAGAGCAGCGCATCAAGGACCTGCTGGAGGAAATCGAGGTCAGAACTATCCTGCTAGACGAAGATTCGTCAGTGAATTGGCCAGACCGAAAGGTGATCCGTTTCCCACCCGTCACCGGTGGGAAAACACTCGATGAAAAGCTTCCCAAGGGTTTCAAGGACCCATCCGAGCGAAGTCACATTCTCTTCACGTCCGGATCCACGGGGAAGCCCAAACCAGTCCAGATTCGAGCCGAGGCCATCCTGCATCTTGCCAACAAGACACCAACAACCCCCTTGCGTAAGAGTGACCGCGTTGCCGAATTTAACAACCCGGGATTTGACTTGAGCTTGTATGAGATTTGGGTTACTCTCATTTCGGGAGCCACGGTGTGTGCTATTCCGCGAGACAGTGCCATCAGCTCGGGGACGTTGGCCGATATGATCTCAAAGCACAGGCTGACGGTTATGATCATCACAACCGCGCTGTTTACTATCACAAGCACTCAAGACCCGACAGCATTCTCTTCTATTCGGCATGTCATCACGGCAGGGGATGTGGCAAATGCGCAAGCCATGAGAGACGTGTTGCAGAAGGGTGCACCCGAGCATCTTTGGAATGCTTACGGGCCAACCGAATGTGCAACCCTGGCTACCATGCAGGAGGTCACACTTGAAGAAGCAAGCAGAGACCGCATCGGCATTGGCAAGGCGGTGGGGGATTTGGAGCTCGTTTTGCTTGACGAAGATCAGCAGCCCGTGCATGAGAGTGGCATGCAAGGAGAGATCCATCTTGGCGGCCCACAATTGACGCCCGGATACTTGAACCGACCAGAGCATAACGAAGAGCGATTCGTCAGCCTGGACAGAAAGGACTTGGGCCTCGGAGAAGGCACAGTGCGTCTCTACAAAACAGGCGACTTAGCTGAGTGGCGTGAAAACGCTGATTGCTTGGATTTTATTGGTCGAGCCGATTCTCAAGTCAAGCATGAAGGTTTCAGAGTTGAGCTGGGCGAAATTGAACGTGCACTCATGTCTCACGACGCAGTCCAGTCTGCAGTTCTCATTCATCAACCCCCAATCACAGACGGAGAAGGTCATGCTCTGGTCGCTTTTGTGTCGGCTAAGAATGTTGACCAGAAATCACTCCTTGAATACGCTCGCGAGCACCTTCCCCATTACATGGTACCGAACGGCATCGAATTCTTGAAAGATTTTCCACTGACGCCCAATGGTAAAGTGGACCGTAAGGCTCTGACCGAGCAGCGACTCGATGCCTTGAGAAAGAAGCAGAAGGAATCCAAGACAGACGAGGCAACGGACAAAAGTAAAAGGTCCCATGACAAGGCGGAGACGCTCCGGAGTCTCTGGAAAAATCTATTGCACCTCTCCGAAGGGATTCATGATGATGATGACTTTTTCTCCCTGGGCGCCAGCTCACTTCAAGCTGCGTCACTCATTGGCCAGATCCGGCAACAGTTTGAGGTTCGGGTTTCGATGCAAGACCTTCACGGTCACTCTCGATTTGACCAGATGCTGGACTTGATCCAGCCCAGCGAGCGTCGACACAACAGACCACGTGATGACACCAGGGTGTGGAAGCAGGATGTGTTTCTAGTTGATGAGATTGACATGGTGCCTGAGTGGGAAGCCAAAGACGAGGGGCGTGTATTCATCACCGGTGCGACTGGCTTTGTGGGCGCTCACCTTCTCTCGAAATTGCTGCAGCGACCGGGCGTCAAACAGATCGCATGCCTCGCACGTAGCAAGAAGGATATGAGCGCCTGGGCCCGTGTTCAGCAAGCACTCGAGCGATATGACGTCTGGCCTGACAAGCTTGAATACACGCAGAAAATCCTCGTGCTTGAAGGTGATCTCACCGATTGGCATTTGGGACTTGGACAGGAGAAGTTCACGTGGCTTTCAAACTGGGCGTCGGTGGTCTTTCACCTCGGAGCCAAGGTTAACTTTTGCGAGTCGTATCGAGAGCACCGCACAACGAACGTCGTTGGTACAAGAAATGTACTCCACCTTGCGGCCACAGGGCGTCGTAAGGGTTTTCACTATGTTTCCAGCATTGATGTCTGGGGCCCAACCGGAAACATTTTAGGGACAGAGGAGATCTACGAGGACGATCCCCTGCAGCCACATATTCAAGGCCTCCGGTATGATCTGGGCTATGCGCAGAGTCAGTGGACCGCCGAAGCGATGGTGCGCCGGATGAGAGACCGTGGCCTGCCGGTGACGATATACCGCCCGGGATTCGTCATTGGCCACAGCCAGACAGGGGCAATGAATCCAGATGATTTTGTTAGCAGATTGTTAGTGGCGTCCATCAAGCTTGGTGCATTCCCCCGAGTGGTCGATCAACGTTTGGAGTACGTGACAGTGGATTATGTCATTGACGCAATGATGGCCATTGCGACTCGGAACGAGAATCTCGGCCGTTCGTATAGCCTATTATCGCCGGATGTTAGCAAATCCGTTACGGTGGAACAAACCTGCGACGTCCTCAACGAGGCAGGCTATCCTCTCGAGCTGCTCGAATTCAGTGACTGGGTTCAGAAGGTAACCGACAACGATCCAGATGGGTTGCTGACGCCGTTGATGCCTTTGTTCCAAGAACAGGTACTGGGACAGTTGACCCGATGGGAGGCGAGCCAGTACAGCCCGATCTATCGGTGTGACAACGCACTCGAAGCGCTGCATGATCATCCCGAGATTGAATATCGTCCCTTGGACGCAGCTTTATTCAAGAAGTTTGTCGCCTTTTGGGATCGTAAGGGATACCATCACGTTTGATCTGATATGATTCAAAGCGCTGGAGAGAGTGGTGAACAGTGGCAGTGGAGATAATGCAGCTATGAGTTTAAAGTCTTATTGATCCAGGGATATCATTATGCGTCCTGTTATGTATGAACCTAAGCCTTTTAACGGGTCGCAAAGATTGTTTAACTCGAGAGTAGAACGCACCCTCTCCTCCGGTTCGTAGTAATGAAATGCTCGGCTACAACTTCGTGACTGTACACAACATTTGCATCTGTGGAAGACTCTTCGCGATATGTGTGTTCGCGAGATCGATGTTAAGCCCCATGGAGCTTTGTCTCGCAGGACATGCGAGCTGCCATTCCCGAAGGTGTTGCCCCGATGTTTCTGATGAGTCGGATGGTTTGGAGACTTTACGATGTTTGGTTTGTTACACTTGGCACCAACGACCCGGATAGTGCGGTCGAATTAATGACAAGGCTAGTGTCATCGTCATGACAGAGACTGAATCAGGCTGCAAAGGGCCGGTCGCTATTGCACACTCAGACATGCGCCCATCCATTGGCAACCAGGACCTGCATTTCATTGATCAAGCAGAAATCACCCTTTTCTCGCTGCTGGGGTTGATTTCCTTGCCACTTCGCAATCCGGCCACGGACGACCTGCAGTTTGAAGTAGGATGAAGTCGTCCAGCGTCGGATGCGGTTCTCCCAAAGTGCCATAGCGATGTTTTGCAAGGACAACCACGCGCGGGCCGGATGCACGGCAGCATACGCCTCGGGTTTATATCCGACGCGGACCTGGGGATTGAGGTATACACCATGAGTTTGCGACAAAGGGTTGTCAGCGTGAATTAAGCAGCATTCCGAGCCTTCGAGGTGGGAAAGCGCAAGAGAGTCGGGAATGGCGCGGAACCGCAGTGGCGGAGATGATAAAAATGGCGCGGCCGGCATCGCCACTATAAGTGTTAGTAGGGAATGACAATAGGAAGGATCAGATGCCTACCCATCCCGTTCCAGCAGCTTTTGACGGGGACCGGCTCCATGTTGATTAGAGCTCTGCGAGAAGCGCCAGAGCGAAAGTATGGCCAGGTTTGCATGATGTGTTCGTCGCCCTGTGAGTCACGCAATGCGAACGTGTCATAGTATAGAGGAGGCTTCGAAAAGTCAAGGGAGCAGACAGCCCCATAAACACCATCGTTGGTATTTAGCAGAACCGCAACATCGTCAACCTAAGGAACTAGCTGATCAGCCACACATTCGTCCATTTCAACCAATATCGGAGTCAGTCATACCGTGAAGACGACATCGTTCAAGAAGAGCACTTTATCAAAGGTGACTCCCTGTCTGGCAAGGTCTACCAGCGGTTGCAGGGTCCAATTGCGGAGTCGAGCCAAGTATGGAATGCGGCGGAGCTCTTTCCGTCCACGCGGAGTGTTGATCCAGCCCTCGTGCCCGGGTGGAGCGGAGATCTCATCCTGGTGTGTCGTGTCGGACAGAGTGATATTGCGTCGTACGCCCAGTCGATCTAATCTCGTGTCCAGTTCGTGCAGAGCTCCCTTGCTGTCATCCCAGCTCCCACTCTCCAGAACGCTCACAAAGACATTGTCGGGGCCGAGAGTCCGCACCAGGTCAACGACGGCGTCGTTCCAATTGCTCCGTAAGATGCGTTCGTTATTCCAATGGGTGCTAGCGATGAACACACGGTCGGATGGCTGCGAAGGAGGAGGGCGGTTGTCGACAAGGGCGATACGGTGGTGGATCGAGAGGACTTGGAGTATTGTCCAGATCACTAGACCGAGGCCCACGAGGAGCCCGACGCGTCGGCGGAACCCATATCGGCGGCGGGGAGCCCAGCGGGGACCGGACTTGGGAGAGGCGAGAGGGAGGATCATGGGGACATTCTTTTAGCGAGAACAAGTGATTCGGAATATTATCAGAGAGTGATAATTGAGGAATGCGTCATTGGAGACTTCCCATCTGTACCAACTGCGCTATGCCGCTATGCTCATGAATCTGGCATCGTGGCTGAGGATGTTGGGAAAGGGCGGAAGGAGTCCACAGTGGATAAAAGTTCAAAAATAGCAATCAGGGGAGACCGCCATTCACACTAGTCCCAATCTGGATGGCCCAGATACTGACGGAGCCGTGTTAGAGCCTGATATATTAGGCACACGGCAGTAATCAAGAGAGTTGGTCTGGTCTTGCCATACAAGCGCCATACCTGAGAGCAAATTCCAACTTCAATGACCAACTTCATTATCCCATAAGATGCTTATATTCCCAAACTACAAGAATGAAATGAGATTGTCTCCTAATTTGCAAAGCGCTAGCTTTACAACTCCATGAGGGCCTGATCGTGGGTGACGGCGGGACGATTGATTACTTCGGGAGGCAATTTCTGGATCCTGATTGGCCACCCCAATGACAGTTGGAATATAATGACAGCGGGCGTGGAGTAATATGACTTCTAATGGATACCTAGTAATCAACATCCATGTAACTTCCAAATTGATTTCAGTAACTAGCCGGCAATCATTACCTGATAAAGTAGGGAAATTAGGAATCGACTTCCCCCTACAGCCCCTCATATAAATTCATATAGTAGATGGTCTATTTAGCTTATCTACTGGATCTAAGAACACCTACCACCATCTGAATCCCAGTGACTCTTTCCCAAACTGGAAGTCCCATGTAGCTGCCCAAAGGGGTTAGTGCGCTTTGCATCGCCTTTGGCTGAGGGAGGCACCCGCAGACAAGGCACTCGTATTACTTATGATTATGTATCCCTGCCATGACATATCTTCGACACCAGCTCGCAACAAACATGTAAAAAAACAGACTGAATACACTGACCATAGTCAAGACTAGATCAGAAGAAAACTAATCATTCATGAACTATATGTCAATTGCTGCATGTTAGTGACGCATGTACAATATAATGATGAATGTCAAATACACAGTCGCTGACCAAGCATGGATCATAACTAAGGTGAACACCGAGCAGCGATTAGATGACGTCATCATCTTGAATTCTAGAAGCTGACCAACCGTCTACAACAAAGATCACCTCGAGACATGTCTCCCGACCACAACAGCCACCTCGTAAGGCTCGTACAGAAGCCGATTGCGACTCGTGGACCAGAATGGGAGTGGGCTCAGTAGATCCAATCCTTTTCTGGAATCACACGGAACTACTGCACCACGGCCGAGGAAATAAGGCGGATCACTAATCATTCTCGGATCCTTTCTATAGTTCAAAGAATGTCGAGGTTCGCCATTTGTCAGCGCAAGAGAGTGAATATGCATGTATATCAGGTCCAGTGCGCCGACATAGTACTCGCTCTAGATGGATTCACTCAGGTCGTCTACAGATCATATCTCGAATTGAAACAATGGCTCTTGTTCTGATCACGGGTGCTACCGGCTTCATCGGGTCCCAGGTAGTTTTCGACGTGTTGAAAGCCGGCTATCGCGTGAGGTTGGTTGTGCGTCGTGCTGAGCAAGCGACCAAGCTCGAGCGGGTTTATAGCCGATTTCCAGAACGGTTGGAATTTGTTGTTGTTCCTGATCTAACGGTAGATGGATGCTTCGACAAGCCATTGCAGGGAGTAGACTACGCGTTGCACCTGGCCTCTCCATTACCCGGCGCGGGAGAAGACCTTTTGACTCCGGCTGTTCAAGGAACTGTCTCGATTCTGCATTCTGCACTCAAGGTGCCAAGTATCAAGAAAATCGTGGTGACTGCCTCGGCCTTGTCAATCATGCCGCTCGGGGGCGCAGCCGATGGCTCGGTCATTAAGGGTATGGTTTCACCTCTATTGTTACTGCGAGCACTAGTGATACTAACATCTCATCTGGCAGAAACAACCGATATCCAAGATGTCGACCCAGCGCAGGTGGCTTCGTTGAACCCATTCGACCAATACCAGGCCAGCAAGATAGCGTCTTACAAGGCAACGCTAGACTTTGTACGTGACCATCATCCGACATTTGACGTGGTTACTCTGCATCCCGTCTTTGTTTTCGGGTACAATCAGGCACAGGAATCAGCCGACCAGCTGGGCGGCACTTGTGGCATGCTGTATCAAGCAATCACGGCGGGAAAGCTGTTTTCGGATCAGTACCGGGGGGTCCATGTTGAGGACGTGTCTGCTGCGCATGTAAAGGCTCTGGACAGCTCCATAAAGGGGTTGCAATCTTATCTGCTGGCTGCACCACCAAGACCGTGGTCAGATGTGAAGACTTTCGTCCGTCAGCGGTATCCCAATCTGCCTGTCAAGCTCGAGACGCAGGAGACGACAGGCTATGTTCTTGATACGAGCAAGGCTGAGAGAGAGCTGGGGTTGACCTTCAAAGGAATGGAGGACCAGGTGAGCGACGTGATTGACCAGCAGCTAGCGTTCAAATGAGCAGGTGGTTGGTGCATATTTGGCAGGTCTCTACGAGTCACGGAAACAGATTTCAGATTGCGAGGAGATGTCGGGACGAATGATTTTATGTATGTTTGAGAGATGATCATGATGTGTGCAACACAAATAACTTATATTGAAATCGAATTTGTCAGCATTTTACATTATCGGTGCAGTGCGGGGCAAACAACGATTCTCTCAGCCAAGGGGCATTGACATGCCGAGAACATGAGAACAAATTGTCAGTATACAAGACCACATATTGGGTGAGGGTGATTGACTGGCAAATCCAAAATCGAGAGACAGCCTGGTGGCAATTGCCAGGAAGAAGATTGGTTTGACATGAACCCCGCTAAAATCACGGTCGGCCATTTCCCGCCTCCTCTGTCTCCACGTAGTTTTCCACATCTACAGTATTTGGACTAGCCCTTTCGATTCATGCTTCTCCTGTAGTCGGCACATATCGGACAAACTCTTGGCACATCAATCTAACTCATTTGTTAGCAACACGAATTGCTCCAACCGACCAATGCGCATTCTTGGGACACCCACGCGAATGCCGATCTCCTGCATCTAAAAGGCAGGGATCTCCAGGGACAACGGCCGGACTCTCCACTTTCCATTCCCGTGGGCATCACCAATGTGCCCATTGGTGTCAGTGCCCTCTATCAACCAGATTGACAGCTTCCACTCAGCCGGTTTGGGCCTGCTCCGGCCATGCGATGCGAGTGAATATGATAAATTAATGCAACATGCAGGTGAAATGAGGTCATCTCGTCCATGCATCCCAGGCAGGCACGTGGGAACATCATGGGAAACTGCCACAATCCCCCTCCCCCATTCCAGATGGATCTATCTGGAGCAAGTATAAATAGCAGGACGGATTCCTCTATCTTGAGTCTTACTGCCATTGTCACGAGCATCAATCAGTCACCATGCATCCCAGTGCTCTTGTCGGTCTTCTGGCCTTCGCGGCAGCTGCCTCAGCCCTACCTGGTGCTTCCTCCCGACACGCCCACTCAAAATCTTCGGTTAGCAACCTCAAGGACAAGATCAAGAATGTCGTGGTGCTGGTGATGGAGAACCGCTCCGTCGACAACCTTCTGGGTGGCCAGACGATCAAGGGTCTCGAGAACCCCATCAACAACGGGCCCTTCTGCAACCCGTACAATGTGAGCAACCCGGCGGAGGGCACCGTCTGCAGCGCCGCCCAGGACTACGACTCCGTCACCGATGATCCCGACCACGCGGTGTACGGCAATAACATCGAGTTCTATGGCACGTTCACGCCGGACAACAAGGCGATTGAGTCGGGCGCGTTGACACCCAGCCAGAATGGCTTCGTGCACGAACAACTGCGCCTCTACGGCGCCCAAGCCAACCGTACTCTGCTCGCCACCCAGGTCATGAACTACTATACCGAGGAGCAAGTGCCGGTTCTCACTCAGCTGGTGCAGAACTACGTTGTCTTCAACCACTGGCACTCGGACATTCCTGGAGTGAGTTCTACATCAGATTCGCAGATGCAGATGCAGCAGACTGACCGACTTGCAGCCCACAGATCCCAACCGTGCAGCCCTGACTTCAGGAACCTCCTACGGGCACGGCAGCAACGATGATGCCTTCTCCGTACACGGTTTCCCTCAGCAATCCATCTTCCAGCAGCTGAGCGAGACCAATCACACCTGGATCAACTATTACGACACCGAGGGTGGCACGGGTCCGGACTCCGAGTTCTACGACTGGACATACACAGCCAACCGCACCAGCCAGGTCCAGCCCTTGGAGCAGTTCTACACGGATGCAGCGGCGGGCAAGCTTGCCGAGTTCACCTACCTAAACCCATCCTGCTGCGGCGTGGGCACCAACTCGATGCACCCCAGCGGACTCATCTCGGACGGCGAGAAGCTAATCAAGGACGTGTACGAGGCTCTGCGCAACGGGCCGCAGTGGTCGGACACGCTGTTCATCCTCAGCTTCGACGAGACCGGTGGCTTCCATGACCATGTGCCTCCTCCCTTGGCCCCTCGGCCGGACAACCTGACCTACACGGCCACCACGCCCAGCGGCGAAAACTACACCTTCACCTTTAACCGTCTGGGAGGCCGCATCCCGACGCTATTGATTTCCCCGTGGGTTGGCAAGGGGTACGTCGAGCAGAGGGGCACGGATGTAGAGGGCAAGACGGTGTCGTACTCCGCGTCGTCGATCCTGCGCACGCTCGGCTATCTCTGGGACTTTGAGCCCTTCACCCCGCGTGTCGAATACTCTGCGTCATTCGACCATCTCATCCAGTCGAAGGCTCGCAACGACACTCCTGCCACGCTGCCGGAGCCCATTGCATTCCGCAAGTAGCGTAGCACGGGCGCGCAGGGCAAACGTACAGTAAGAGAACAGGAAAGAATACCACTGCATGACCAAGACTTGCACATAGATAGAGACGTTACTAGTATATAAGAGCTCCATGCGTTCACATCAAACCCAAACCCCAACGCACTCCACTAACCAGCATACCCATTTTCAACCTAAAGCGCCGCCTTCCCCCCCTCCCCCTCCCCCTTCTCCTTAACATAAGCCCCCTCATACTCCACCGCTCGGTTCTCCCTCACCCAGAGCTTCTCCTCCTCACTCCTCCATGGCGGCGGGATCATCCCATCAATCTTCCAAAGCCGCCGCTCCGTCTCCTCAACATGATATTCCAGCCCGAAGCCCCGTTCCAGGACATGCTTATTCAACACCTGATCCAGCCGGGCCGTCGTCCGCCGGTACGCGTCGTCGTTGTCCGGCGAGTGGATGGCGATGTGCGTGATAACCACCCTCACAAAGGGCTTTGTTGACGTGGTGGTGGCTTGCCCGCCCACGAAGACGTCTTCCGGGCTGAGCTCGTGGAATTGCACGACCACGTAGAAGGCGGGGAGGCCGATGGAGGTGTAGAATTTGGTGATGTCGGTTACGAAAGTGGATTTGGTAGTGGAGGTGAAGGTGCCAGGGGGGGAGTAGATTTGCCAGAGGGGCATTTTGTTAGGTTTCCTATTTTGTGCTTTTGTGTAGGTGGTTGGTAGGATGAGGTGAGGATGGGTGGGTGTAGTTTGGAAGGTAGGTAGTATTGAGTAGGTTGTTGGTAGGGCTGGTGTAGTTCTGGGAGTGAGGATTAGTGGTAGGTCGTCTACATATGTGGGATGGTGTCTTTTATGCCGCTGCTGACGGTATACAATTGCGAGTTGAGCGGATTGTCAATTGAGGGCATCTGATATGTAAGATTAGTGATCTGCGCCGATCACGGCGGGGTGGTGATTGGTGCGGGATTCTATGATTAGTGAACCGTGGTCTGTGTCACCCGCAACTATACGGAATGATTAGTGAACTGAGTCAGGAGTCTGTGTATACCATACCTGTAACTGTGTCTACGCCGTAGCACTGCAAGACGGTGTATAAAGTCGTGAATAGCTAGCACACCCATTAACCCCAATCCCAGAATCAATCGCCATATCACATTTCAAACATGGCCCCTCTCGTCTTCATCACCGGCGCAACCGGCTTCATCGGCTCGCAAGTCGTCCTCTCGACTCTCCGCGCGGGCTACCGGGTGCGGCTGTCCATCCGTAGTGATGCCCAGGAAACGGCCCTGCGCGCCCGCTACCCGGACTTTGCGCACATGATCGAAACCTGCATCATCCCCGACATCACCCCGCGCGAAGCCTTCCTCCCCGCCCTCGCCGACGTGGACCACATCTTCCACCTCGCCTCACCGATGCCCGGCCGCGGCTCCGATCTGCAAGCCGACTACATCGACCCAGCCGTCAAGGGCACCGAGTCAATCCTCTACTCCGCCCTATCTTTCCCCCAGATCCAGAAAGTAGTCATCATGTCCTCTGTGCTAGCATTGACCCCGCTCACGGCTTTAAGCCAGAAGGAGGTCTACGTAACCGGTAAACCCCTTCACCCCCCACAACCCACCGTCAGCCAGGCAGATACTAAGTAATGATTGAAGACAACACCAACGAGCATATCCCCCTGGACCTCCCCAACCCCCTCCCCGCGGGCTTCTCCGGCCACGGCCTGAAATACAGCGCCTCGAAGATCGCCGCCCACCAAGCCACCCGCGCCTTCCTGGCCACCCACTCCCCGCCCTTCACCCTCATCACATTCCACCCGACCTTCGTCCTTGGGGAGAGCCTCATCCAGACCAACCCGGAGGAGATCAGCGGGATGAACGCCCTCTTCTGGCAGAGCGTGCTGTCCGAGACACCCGGGATGGCGAATGCGTGGGTTGACGTGCGCGACGTGGCGGAGGCGCACGTGCGGGCACTGCAGCGCGAGGATCTCGTGTCCGGCACGGAGTTTCTGCTGTCGGGGCCGACGCCGGGGTCGTGGAAGCGGGTGGCAGAGGTGATCCAGAGCCGGTTTCCCGAGGTGGGGTGTCGATTGCAGGGCCCGTTGGAGGAGGAAGCTGGATGGAGGGTGGATACGAGGATGGCGGAGAGGGTGCTGGGGATGCGGTGGAGGGGGCAGGATGAGATTGTGGAGGCGGTGGTGCGGCAGCAGTTGCGGTTGAGGGGGAAGATCTAGTTAGGAGGCTTCGAGTCGCTCTTAGCGTGTGTACTTGACGGAGCTCTGGACTGCGAACGATCATTTCGGCGATTGTGCTTTTCCAGGAGTTTGTGACACTTCGCAATTGCGTAGACAGACAGGCCACGTGCTGACAGCCCCCAAATTAATCCTTGCTCGTTTGGACTCAGCCCATCATGCCATTGTATAGTATTTTTCCGCCTCAGATCTTGCATCATAGTATCTATCGCTTTAGCCTCTTTCCATGGAATTTTTTTTTCTGTGTGATTTTTCTACGGCTGAGGCACTGTAGTTAATGTGTGCTTGACTCCCTGAGATTTTTGGAGTTTGAAAAGTGGTAGATTGATTGACTCCAAGTGCGGAAGACGCGTTTTGTGGTGTTCGGCCCGCAAACTTTTTGCCAAGAACTCGGGAAGTGTACCGTACTATATGCATTGGGGTGTGAACGTGCGTTTAAATGAGAAAATATACGGAGTGATGGTTATGTAAATAATAGAAGAAGAAGAAGCAACGCTATTACATATATGTGCACTCATATTTGCTCTCCGTCTAGCTCGAGTGTTGTAGTATATTTCCGAATCATTCCTTCTCCGAATTCCCCCTCAAATGTCTCTCTCGCATTGCACCACCAGTAGTACGGCAGGAAACTGTTACCTCGATTAGTGTCAATATGAATTTCACCTCAATGCTTCATACATGAGTCTAGCTTGGTCGCCCCGCTGTAGAAGGAGGAACATCGCGGCTCGAGTCGTAATTCGATGTTGAATTATACTCAGTTTTGACCGGTCGGGGATGCGCAGACGCAACATCTTGGTCGCGGGCACGAGACCCCTTCTTGAGGAGGAAAGAAAGCGCGAGACACATGCTGCAAGAGGTGGTCTGGGTAGCGGTTGTGGCAGATAACAGAACGAATAAATAGATCAGCCTGTTGATTTTGTAAGAGGGTGTCGCTGTGGTGATAGTAGACTCTGTATGCTCAGTGAAGCTGCAGTGAAAAAGAAAAAAGGTGAACAGTTTAGACTCCATCCTCGTGTCTGGCAAGACTTATATATCCTAATTTTCATATCGTGCACATACCCAGCTGAGCGGACTGTTTTCACTGATTTACTCATGTTGTCTCCTGAATGCTATCCAAATGCGGTAATCAAGGCGATCGCGGGGAGACCCTCTCAGCCCTGGGGCCGCGTTGTCAGCCTCATAGCAGATAGTGGATCCGTGCTAGACTTGAGGAGCTCAGGCCGTCAAAGCTTGCACACACAGGGTTAGTCCCATGGATTGACAGGGAGTTTTTAGGCAGACTATCTTCAAGTTCCATGTCGAGGCGCAGCGATTACGCCGCGCCCTTGCGTACTTCTGCTGTCAGCGGGCGGGCCCAACCCGCGCTTACCCGTTCTGGTAACCTCATCGGTGACCGGACTTCGACTACGGGATCGACGGCCACGTGGAATCAAAATTGGGATCTTACGAGTTGGAAATTCTTATCGTTAAGCTTGGCGAGAACGCGACTGGCAAAGCGTAAAGGCGCTGGTTGAGTAAAAATAACCAGTCGCAGCAAGAAGCTTCTCCTGGAACGATTCCTACTGCGAGCCGCAATATCTGTCCATCTATTCGGGCGACTAATGAACTAGATTGCTGCGGAAATCGAGCGAGGTTCCCTTTCTCCTCCTTTCCCTTCATAGTTGTCCTCCATTTGATCTGTCCCATGGGTTATATCTTCCTTTTCATGGCATGCTACCCACGAGTTCCGTACCCGGCAATGAGCGGGCTGAATGAACAAATAATAGGATGGACTCGAGTAGGCAACTTTGCCTGTTATCGCCGTGCTTCTGGATTCTGCTGATTCTGCGAATCTGCCCACATACGGCGACACGCCCCTTCACATCGCAATCAACAACAATTATTCGGATATTGCTCGCTTCCTGATCTCACGCGGCTTTGATGTCAATCAGAAGGGCTGTGAGTCGTACGGCGCTGTTTGCTTACCTCCCCTGCACCTAGCCGGCATGGCAAACTCTCCAGAATTAATAGACCTTCTGCTCGACGCGGGAGCGGATGCCTTCCAAGACGACGTGTCGGCTGATGGATTTTGCTGCACGCATTTAGGACAGCTTGGTGAGGACGGAAGACCGCATACAGCCTTCATGACTGCGGCCTATTGGGGCTGCGAGGCCGCCGTGCAACGCTTCATTGACTGGCTGTAGCCTGTGGGCCTTATCGCCGCAGGGGAGTGACCGGAAGCAGTGATTGCCGCCTCGCTTTTTCGTCACCCGAAGACCCTCGCCTGTCTTCTCCGTCAATATCCGGCTCCGGGAGTCCGGCAGGATGTCTTGGATCGAGCTCTCGCCGACACAGCCCTGGATTAAGCATACGACACCTACCACGGGATGGAGTCTCGTCTACCGGAGGTGTCGTGGCAGGATGGCATCTAAGTCTTTTGCTTCTTACTGGATAAGGGCGCTCGTCCAAATTCGTTTCCTCAAATGTCGATTTATCGGTTCGGCAACGAAAATCCGCCCGAGCCGATCATCCTGCCAACAATTGACACATCTATGGGCATGGACATGATCCAGAGGCTCCTGGACCATGGGGTAGAGATCCCTGATTGCCCCGCCGCCAGTGGCGAGGGAGGAAAAGGAATGAGCCTCTTCGCTCGGGCAGTACGCAACGGCCATCCAGACATTGTTCGTTTCTTCTGGGACCGTGGAGGCGTGGATATCAATGAACAGATTACGCCTGCATGGAAGTGGTCGGGTGGGACCCCGCTACATATCGCTGCTGGGAATGGACGTCTGGAGACGGTTCAATTTCTCTTAAACCATGGTGCCGACCCTCTAGCGACTGACCTGAGCGGCTGGTTGCCGCTGCACTGGGCCTGTGAAGGTCGCCATTTCGAGGTAATCGAGCTGCTCTGGCCTCTAAGCGAAACAATTTCGAGCGACCTAGCAAATTACCGCACCACAGATGGAACGACTGCGTTCCACCTCGCTAACTGATGGCAAAGTAGTGTCTATAAAGAGGAGGCTGAAATCGAAGTAATCAGTCTGCGTCTGTTGCACCTCTTCAAGCAGAAGGGTGCCGACCTAAGTACCCTCGATCGGAGCGGACGGAGCCTCCTCCATCATACTCTGCCGCGTAACCAAGAGAAGCACCGATGGCTCTGTCGCCTCATAGAAGAAGGAGCGCAGCTCCGACCCAATGCGCATGGACAGACAGAACTCCACCTTGCCGTTTCCTTCATCCACCGTTACCGGGCTTGCGTCGACTTTCTGCTCGCCATGGGGCTGGGTAGGATATCAACGCACAAGATAATAAAGACCGCACTCCCCTTTACATGTACGCTGAGACCCATTACCACAACCCCGCCAGTCAACTCGGAGGCCACATACGGGGCGAGCATATCGAACTTTTGCTCCGGGCAGGGGCTGATCCGGACATCCGAGCGGCATCTGGCCAGTCGGCTAGGGAGTTGGCTACATCAAAGGGCTGTAAGAAGACATCCGCTCTTAACAGCAGCGGTTTGTGGCTGTGCGGGCTTACATATCAGCAGACAGAGATTTCGGCCTATTTAAGTAGATCAACGCAACTTCAATCAAAGGGAACCTGCCGGAACCAACTTGGAAGTAACATTACTGTCATCACGTTACTGTCATTGCGGTAGCTGCCAATCAGAATCTAGAAATTGCCTGCCGAAGCAATCAGTCATCGTCCGTCACCCGCGATCAGGTCCTCATAGAGTTGCGAAGCGCTAGCTTTGCAAATAATTGAGTTCAATACGATTGAGGCACGAGGGATGTGGCTCAGATGTCGGCATTGGAAACATTGCATTCTATATAGCTGAAAAAAGAATCTAAGTGTGACCGGGATTTAGTGCATAACATTCATAAAACAAAGGAGTGTACAAATCAAAGCCCAGCACGAATGCTATCCATCAGAGCCAACGTCTCGTCACATTGACGCCCTCGAAACATTCCTCGTCTGCACTCCAACCAGTACCATCGACAGCACAGTGAAAGCTTCCGGTAAGAACACCAAAACCACCCGCACCGCCAGACTGCCAGTGCTGGAACTAAGGTCCTTACGCTGCGTGCACACCGCGATTAACTGATATATAGCCCGGATGCCCGCGAATAACAGTGCCAGGAACGACCCCTGAAGAAGCTGTGTACCAGTAGATTAGCAGAGCATTCTGCTAGACCTGAAGAGATACATACCGTGGTACCAGCATAATACAAGAAAGCATCCTTCCGTCGCTGCGACGGCAGCAGCAGGATACCCGCCCAGATCACCTCCCAGCCCCACACCAAGACCATTAGTCCGGTGCCCACCTTCCAGTGACTGAGGCTATCCGGCTTAGGGTGGCCTTCATAGATGTTCAGGGCGCCCACGATAGCAAGCGCCAGCGCGGTTGCCATCAATGCTGTGACTAGAGCAACAACCGCCCAGCCGAGCCACTGTCGTCCGGGAATCCGGTATGAGCGCCTGTCACAAGGAGTCATCAGCTCTGGCGTTGGTTGATAAGCTAGATGTGCTACTCACGCTTCATGGAGGAGGCCATCGATTGCGAGAATGAGCGGCGAGATGCCCACACCCACGATGATGTTCGCAGCGAGACTCTTCTCATCGTGCACTCCCATTGCTCCGCCCACTACGCGGGCGATGCAAAAAATAATGAGATAGTACCACGCTAGGAGTCCCCCCCTGCGACGCGTCCAGATAATGTAGAAGACCAAGGGGAGGAGCAATAAATAGAAAACTAGGTCTGCTGCAAAGACGGCATTCATTGTGGCTGCTAGCGGTAAAGGCAGTGTATACGTGTCGAAAGTTCACCCAGTTGATTCAACCAGAGGAGATAAAGATATTCGGGCCTGTCAAAAGATGCTATTCCACTTCAGCGGCTGGCTGCTTTTATCAATGAGAACACTCCATCTCAAGACAGCCCGCTGAGTTTTCTCAGCCCTACTAATTCCCATCTCGGGTATACATTGCGGGATGCAAGTCTAACGAGTGGCTGAGGTTCCTGTTTTCCACATGGACCCAGAAGCTTGATCAGCCAAAATTCGGGCCACGGAGAAAGTGTGAATCACAACCACATCCATCAGGCTTATGCCAGGGAAGAACCACTATCATGAGCAGAACAAAGCATCAGACGTAAGCGGAGGCCAGCTCGGTAGCGGCCTAAGCGGAGTCGGGGAGACCGATCAGTGTAGCAGACACAAAGAGTAGAGTCAGTCAGTCGCGAGGCTGAGTCAAGCGGTCGATTGGGTGTCCAGGACAGGCTTAGCGCTTATCGTGTTGGCAACCACATACTAGTCCCAATGCGGAAACCAATTCGACATTTCCCAATCTGGAAGAGTTAGACAGCCCGCGTTAATCATCTCGGCTGCGTCTCCTACGGGGCTGTCACTAGCTCTCCTTCTCTCATTTTCCCCCTCCCATTTATTCCTCAATCCTCCAGGCATCTCCTTGCATCCCTTCTACAATTTGAAACATCTTCTCCGGCGCTCATCGTGCGGATTGCCGACATAGGAAAGCGCTTCGGGCTTGGCTCCGCTGTCATGGTCTATCGTGGGAAACCCAGCCCAGCCTGTTCCCGGTGCCGAGCCCGCCGACTCAAGGTATACCCAATCCTCTCACCCCCGCCCCCCCCCCCCCAAGACCACCAAAGCTGATTTTGTTGCAGTGCGACCAGAAACGCCCCTCGTGTTCCTCGTGCGTCAGAGCCAAGCAAATCTGCACATATCGCGATCTAGCCGCGTTTAGCTTCCATGACCAAACCGCTGAAGTGGTTGAGAAAGTCCGGCGCCGCCCCAAACAACCTTCTGAAAATGCCGACGCATCTTGCTCCGCAGTATCGCCCGACCAGGCATCGACTGCTGGCGAGAATGCCTCGACAGCCACGAATCATAAAACAAACGCGTGGGCACTGCAGTCTTTCTCTGCGCCGGCAGTCGATCAAGGCGTTGCCTACGTTCTCACCTACCATGTTGGGGCTCATCGTTCAGTAAATGGACACCTGTCATTCTTGCCTTTGTTATTACAGCAAGAGTCGAGTCCTGGTCTTATGGCCTCTATCAATGCTATGGGACTAGCAGCACTGGGTAACATCCACGGCAGCCCCCAACTCACCCAGGAGGCGCGCCAGCAATATACGATCGCATTATCAGAGACAAGTTCAGCGCTGCAAGACACAAACTCAGCACAATTAGATTCCACGCTGGCTTCCGTTCTTATCCTGGGACTGTATGAGGTGAGTGCGGAGGCCAGTATATGAGAGCAGAGGCACCCCTTGCTAATAATAATTGCTTTAGATTATAACTTGCCAAAGCCGCTCCCTCATGGTGCGGTGGTTAAACCATATTGAGGGTGCGATGGCCCTAGTAAAGTTACGTGGACCCGAGCAGCTGAAGCGCCCAGTCGGACTTGACTTATTCATGCAATTGCGCGGCCAATACGTAAGTTCTTGAACATGTGGACGGCAATGAGAGCAAAGACTTTGATCGGGACCACTAATCAAATTTGCAGGCCTTGAGTAACCTCTATCGTAAAAAGCCCGCGCCTGCTTGGCTGATGGCCTTATCAGAAGAGACAGCTGGTATCCGAGGTCCTCAGCAGTCGTCAGCGGAGTCGTTCTTCAAGTATTTGACCATGGTCGGCGATCTGTGCGCACAGGTTGGCCAAAAGGCAAAGAAGACTCCTGAAGAGATCATAAGGGAGGCACTACAATTAGACGCAATGCTAGCTGCATGGGCTTTGACAGTCGATCGACGCTGGCGGTACAAGGTGGTCGACGCAACCAATGACGATCTACCCGCTGATCAACATATATACGGCGATTATTACCACGAGTACTCCGAGATTGGCATCGCCGTGATCTGGAACACCTACCGAATGACGCGCATTGTTGTTCATGAAATCATCGCTGCTGTCTGCGAGCGACTATGGAGGCGATCAAAGGGCGAGAATAGTGAGCACTGGGCAGCCATTCGCCAGAGCGCTGCTATTACCCGTCAACTATCGGAGGAAGTCTGTGCCAGTGTTCCTTACTTCTTTGGGTCAGCACGCTCTAATCAAAGGCTGGTCGAAGCATCGGGCCTGATTCGCTTACACTGGGCGCTGTTCGTAGCGTCAGACTGTGTCGGAAGCACACCACGTATGAAGCTTTGGATAATGAATCGCCTAGATGAAATTGGTCGGAGAACGGGTATCAAACAGGCTCTGGCAATGATGGAGTACTTGCTCGGGGGCCTATCTCTCAACTGGCTCAAGCAAGAGTTGCAGGTTATTGAAAACCTGGAAGATGAAGGCCCAGGCACGATTCCATCGGAACCTAGAATGCTGACGAACGTTAGCGACATGAGGAGATACCAATCAATGATGAAGAAATGATTGGCAGGAGTAGCGAGATGTGCACAATGTTTCTTTCCCTGCAGACCAGCAGCGATCAATAATTCTCTGCTCTTTGTCTAGATTGAGCCTGATCAATTGTATGACATCCATGCGGTAGCTTCGACATCATCTTGTGGATACATGTCATTGCTTGAGGACCTCGTCCCCATTCCTGAACATAAATGTCAATGCAACAGAGCATGCTTATCAGTGCTTATCTGATGTTGCCGTGGACAAAAGTTGATAAGGCGACTAGTCCTCTGGTTGGAGGAGACCAGCCGTGCGGGGAACTTGCCCATCTTCCCCGCTCTTATTTATAACGCTGCTTCTCCCAGTGACTCGACTGCACACACCACAGCAATGGACCCGCATAAGAATGACTATCACCTACTGGAGGAGCACCCAAAGCCGCTGCATCATCGACGATGGCTGCGTGCTGTGACGGCTTTTCTACTTTGTGTAATAGGAATTTATTCCTTCTCTCGGGTATGATTGGAGACGACATTCCGCATCCTCGATTTGACCGACAAGCAGGACCTTTTCGCACGCGCGACGTCACACAAAATTCCCCCAAATGCCACCCCACTCGACGAATTTGAGCAATGCTCAATTGCAAATTTCCGCGAAACAGGTTATCCCTTTCTCGACACCGCCATTCCCATCGCCGTGGAAGACTTTGAAGACCGCCGCGACCGCCTGGCGCGAGCTCTTATGGTCAGTGGTGTGGATGCTTTTGTCGTTGAGCCAGGGTACACCTTCAAGTACTACGCCAACATCAGCCAGCCCGAATGGGAAGTATGGGAGGTCTGTGCTCCGAAGTCTCTTTATCTCCTCAAGCTGCTAAACCCTTACAGCCGGAAGAGCGCCCATTTCTCATGGTAGTGCAACCGAAACATCTTCCCTCAGGCGACGTCACAGCCAAGACATCCTTCCTTTGCCCTTCCTTTGAGGCAGAGCGGGCGCGACTTTTGGGGATGCCGTTCACTGAGCCGATCGAAATCATCCCATGGGAAGAACACTGGGATCCATATGAGACGCTGAAAATCGCCAAGACTTTCTCAGACCTTCGTCGCACACCACGACTGATGGTTGACGAGGAGATGCGGGACTTCATCCAGCGTGGGCTTGGTGGAGCCGGGTTTGACGTGGTTGGTCTGCAGGGCGAGGTGGAGCGGGTTCGACAGATCAAGTCAGAGAAGGAGATTGGGATTCTACGGGCCGTAAACACAGGGACGGTAGAGGCGGTCCGGCAAATGAGGAAGTGTACGTCTGACCATGCGATCAAGGAACGTGGATTCCAAATGCTAAAGCTGAAACAGGCCTTCTCCCAGGGCTGACCGAGAGCGACATCGCCCACGTTTTGGATAAGACCCTGCTTTCTGCTGGATTGGAACCATTCTTTGATATTGTTTTATTTGGTACAAGTTTGAAGCCATGAGTACGACCTGGACATAGCAACTGACATCCGGAAAAGATGAGAATGCTGCAAATCCCCACGGGGGAACCAATGGGTCGAAATTGTTGGACGCGGGGACGTTTGTCTTGATAGACGTTGGGTTCGTATTCGGCTCGTCGATGGTGGGGTTCGAACTGACGATCGTAGGGCCCATCTGATGGGTTACTCCTCTGACATTTGTCGCACGTTTTTTCCTCCGTTCCTGGAACGACCGCCCTCTCCTGCGGCTGCGCCAGACTGGATGAAAGAGAAACTCAAGGTGAATCCTCCCTGGTGATGTATCGCATTCGTGTAAACTCACAGTAGCAGGTCTGGGACATTGTCTTCGAAGCGCAAACCAAGTCCATCGCCCAATTTACAGTCAATTCCACGGCAGCTAGCGTGGATATTGCCGCACGCAGTGTAATTAGTGCAGCTGGGTATGGTGAAGCCTTCACGCATCGCGTCGGACACGGTATTGGGATCAAGGGTAAGTTCCACTTCCCCGCACGTGGAGTGGGGAGTTGACGGCCACACAGCGCACGAGAGCCCGTACCTCAACAAAGGCAACCATGAGACGGTCCTCCGTGCGGGGATGACCTTCACCTCAGAGCCTGGGGTGTACCTGGTGGACAAGTTTGGAGTGCGCCACGAGGATATATTTCTAGTGCGGGAGAACGATAGTGCGGAGTTGTTGACAGGGCAGCGTGCCATCGGCCCATGGGACCCGTAAGACGTTCGTCAGAATCAATGATGGGCCAGGGCGGGTTTGCGGTGCTGTTGTCGGTCGATTGGTGGTGGTGGCGGTGGTGGTGGTGGGGCTGTTGCTGTGGGTTTGCCACCCGCAAGATGAAGGTCGCCCGGATTGCTGCAGCAGAGTCTGGGCTCGCTTCCTTCTGCTCAAAAGGGATAGGCCAGCGGGATACCTGAAATTGAATGTGATAGATGCCATGGATAGAAATCCAAATGGGCAGAAGATATTAGCACCAATTTACTAAATGTGCGAGAGTGTATTGCAGTGGGAAGGTATTGTACTTCAATTCAATCGCCATGACTGTAGGATCACGGCCTGGTCTTGCCCAATTATGGCCAGTGCCTCAATCCTCAGGTACAAAGAGGTCTTCTGGAAAGCGGAGGGTACCAGCCTCGAGAGGTCAGAAGCCAGAAATGCCCAGATTTTCTCTGATACTCTTTGGGCTTTCCGGATCACATTAATCCCTGAAACCATCCCCCCATGTCCCCCGGCCGGAGCTCTCTTTATATTACATACGAGTAATTTTGATCATAGAGAAGTATTTTTGAATCATGTAAGCTGAAGAAAAACTGTTAAGCCCCTTATTACATCAGAATGATTAGGATGCTTTGGGGCTGAAGGGTTTGGAGATCAGGGTTCTTCAGTTTAAAATACCTTTTGTCATCCGGTTTGTTAGGGTAGCTGGGGTTTATATCAGGTTGAAAATAATCTATAAACAGTAAAGAGAGTTGGGGGGAAAAGTTCCAAGTTCTTCTGACCCTCTCTCAAGTCATTTGTTTTCAATGTTCTGACCCCCTCGGCACTGGTAGCCCGAAGAGCAGCTAACCGCATTTGCGGGAACACTGCTTATGTCACGCTTGGCAGGCAGCATCGTAAGTAAAACTTTGCTTCTTCCATCGGTGGGAAAGAAGGAGTAAAGCTAAGCCAAGCACGTAGAACCAAGTTTTACACAGTTGTCGGCAATAGAGTGCTGACGACTGTCGGCTTTACCAAAACAAGCTTCGGGCTGTGCTCGCCAAGATTGCTCAATCTCTTGCACTTGCACCGTCTGGCCAGTTTTTGACATGCTGTCAGTCTGTCATTACTATTAGTTGTCCAAACTGTTTGCGACCCAATCTCGAGAGTCAAACAAAACATCCAAAGGAACTGGGATCAGCGGTCCGAATGCGGAGGGCGATCGGGCCCGAAGGGAAGAAAATGACTGGAAGGGGCATCGATCGGTGCCGATCGGATGGACAGGCGAGCTTAAAGATTAGTCCTGGTTAGGTTCCTTTGCCCCGGATTTTGTCACCCCACAAATGCATTTTCCGAACTCGCCCATGGATCGTGGCTGGTCACCTGAACACAGCGTCCCCTCCGGTGAATCTGCGCGTCGCTTTCCTCCTCTCGTAGCTCCATCTCTTCTTCTAACCCTCAAAACTCGTCATTTTTACAAGTACCGTGCTGCTCGAGTATCTGCAGCGATCAATTTTCGTGAGCATGGACGATCGCAGGCAAAGGCCCGAGCTCACCCTCCCTGCCTAACCCACCTCTCGAACATGGCCAACGACTCCGCCCCAATCCAGGGCATCGCCGGCCACTACACCGGCGACAGCCTCGCGCTGCAGGCGACGCTCGCGACCCTGTTGGGCTGCGCCCTGTATAGCGCCATCGAGCTCATCCTGCTCATCTTCCTCACCTTCCGGCAATACTCGGGGCTGTACTTCTGGAGTTTATTGGTTACAACAGGGCTGGGCATCATCCCACAGGCGCTCGGCCTGCTGCTCAAATACTTCAACCTCGCCCCGATCTTCCTGTCCGTCACGCTGACGACCTTCGGCTGGGCCATCATGGTGACGGGCCAGTCGGTGGTGTTGTACTCGCGACTGCACCTGGTGGTGCGCAACCCGCTCGTTCTGCGCGGCGTGCTCGCAATGATCGTCGTGGACGCGTTCATCCTACAGACCCCGCATTTCGTGTTTTCTTACGGCGTGGTCTCCAACGACGGCGACCGGTACCTGGGTCTGTACAGCATCTGGGAGAAGCTGCAAATCACGGGCTTTTTCGTGCAGGAGGTCATCATCTCCACCATCTTCCTTGTGCAGACCGTGCGTCTGCTGGCGCTGTATCCGAACCGCAGCAAGCGCCGCACCCACATTATGTACCAGCTGCTCATCATTAACGCCGCCATCATCTTAATGGATATCTCCTTGCTGGTGCTCGAGTATCTGAACATCTACATCATTCAGGTTTCGCTGAAGACGTTCTTTTATACCATCAAGTTGAAGTTCGAGTTTGCTGTGCTGTCGCGGTTGGTCTCATTCGTAAATTACGATCCCGAGCAGGACTCGTCGGTTACGTTTATGAGTTGATGAGATCATTCCGGTCCGGCTCTATAAGCACCGTGGAGCTCGGGTACTGCACTTTTGTATCACCGATTGTTGAGTGTTTCGACACGCAAGCAGCGGGAAGTGTCAACACGAGACATTCATCAATCTTGCCGGTAACAGCCGCGGTTATCGTTCTGACGCACGCGAGTGATGCCATCAACGGCCCTTTCGGGCCGAACAAGCATACCGCCATTCATGACGAATCCAGCGGCGTCGCATGGCGCTACACCTCCCACTCGACCTCGCACATGCAGACGGATGCCCTATCTCGCCAAGCATTCTGAGTGAGGGTTGAGGGATCAGTTGCGTTCATAGCCTCTCGCTGCGACCGCAAAATCGCCTGCACGACCAGTCCGGGTTTTCGGTCCCAAGGCTAAAGACTAGGTCATAAATGCCTCTACGGTAGTACTGAACTACCGTCTCATGGTCCTGGTCTCATCGGATGGGTTGTGGAAGCTGCGAGTGAGCAGCACTCAGTATCAGGCGGGACCAGCCGGTCGGCTTGCCCCAGCGCCCCAGCAAGTCGCTGGAAGTCGAACTTGGTCCAAGCCGGCTCGGCACAATGAATGTAATTTAGTCTGGACTATTGTTCGCCAGGTCAGTAGACATAGACAGGCGCAGGTTGAGGAGAAATGGATAATAATGTAAATCACGAGACAGTCTGGGGCTGGATTTCACGCTTTGCAATAGTACAAAGCATCAGCATTTAGAGGGCTCTCGACCCTTCACTTACAAGTATAGGGTCCCTCGCAACGTCGAGTTGAGGTGCCTATCCGATGGAAGCCGACGCGTACTGTAACTTCTGCCTTTCGCTCCAGCGGCGTGCTAGGTCAAGTGCACTGGGACTTCGCCTGTCGCTAGAAAATGCAAGTACACAGGCAGCACACAACACAGCATTCGCTGCGGGCGTCTGTCGCGGCCGCACGTGGCGCATCAGGAGGACCGAGAGATTGATACGGGGTGAGCTTTGCCTCATTTACCATACTAGGAAAGAGTCACGTCCACGATTGCGTTTCGGCAGGTGGTCTCTCGTGGTCAGACCAGATTGGGAAGGCACGCAGCAGGCTGGGCCAAGAGTATAAACCCCCCCTCCCCCGGCCCCCAGGCCCCGTCTCGCTCTTTTTTTTTTCTCTTCTCGCGGAGATGGTTCCCACGGCCAAGCTTCAACTCGAAGACCTCATCTTCGAGAAGTCCTCTTGTATAGGTTCCTGCAATTGTATAGCGTGCAAAGGCTCCCCTGGCAACTTTAAGTGTTCTTTCTTCTCGTGCCGAAGCTTTATGCGAGTTGTCTAACCCCAGAAGACCACGGAGTCCCATTAACTTTGGATAGCTGGTGGAGGAGACACACAAGGGAACAAAGATGGCGAAATATACCAATCAGCCTCTTTCACCTGCGGACATTAAACTATTGTTCATCTAAACTACTTCAAAAGACCCATGCCCGAAGAAGACGCTTAGAGAAAAGCTACCGATACGCACAAAACAAGGGGCTTGGTAGGTACATTAGTCTCCGACAAGGCAGACAGTTTAGCTCCTTAAGAAGTCAACAAGCAAACATCTTGGTCGTGCTAACATTGATGCGACTCCACTCTTGCCCGCGGATCAAACTCTCCACAAAGCGACTCGGCCAGTACACATGATACAGCACGAAGAACGGCATCGGATCCCACAACGCGAAGGTTCCATCCCGCCAGTGCACGAGATGATGCCACAGCGTCTCAATCCCGCGCTTGGCCTCTTCCACGCTTCCTTCCCCAGCAAGAAGCGTAAGGATCGGAATGAGAAGTAAAGTGACAAGGTCATGTCCAATCCAGTAGCAGCGCTGCGTCGGCTTGGTGGGCACTACGAGGGGCTTCCGCATTGATAGCTCCGAGTCGAAGCACGAGAGATATGCTTCCGCCATGGCGGGGGTGTCCTTGAAAAGGACGACCGCCGTATGCGCCCGTGGATTACACTCGATCGGGTACAATTTCGCGTCATGGCCCTGGCCTTCAACCAGGAAGTCGAAACTCAAGTGGCCTGTAAAGTCCTCGCCGCCGTCCTCGGCCACACGTTGCGTGAACTCGAGCATCTTGGTGCTCAGAGCCGAGTCTGCGGGAAGAGCGGCGTAGTGCATCAGGAGGTCGGAAGACGGACAGGCGACGAACGCTTTGACCTGCCCGCGCACGACGAGCGAGTGAGTGCAGTACTCCGGGCCAGTGATGTATTGTTGGAGAATGTAGGGGTTGCTGGGGGAGATATCCAGCGTCGACAGGTAGGCGGAGGTGGAGTTTGGTCCCGCGGCCAAGGGCAGCAGAGTCATCATTTGACTGCGCGCCTTGTCGTCGACGCCGATCGGTTTAAGTATGAATTTTTGGGGTGGTTCTGTGAACTTCTTCTCGGTTTCCTTGTTTGATGCGTACTTGGCGAGGATATCTTCTACCTGTGCAACGGATGTGCAGCGATGTGATTCCGGCACTAATAGTCCCACGCTCTGGATATACTCGATGAAGGCATCCTTCTCATGCAGCTTGCCAACGACGTCGCTGTCAAACTGCACTGCGTTGAACCGCTTCCCCCTCTCCCTCCGCACCGATCGCATCACCTCGCCATCCTCGACGGCTCCTACCACGCTGCTGCAGCTGATCCATAGATGCACGTTCTCCGCGCGGATGAGATCTAGCAGGGCATCGACGTATGGCTTTGGGTTGGTGCCCTGCGGGGAAGCCAGACGGTGGAATTGAGCGATGGAACGAGAGTAGCGGCCGGGGGAGGTGAAGGGGATGGGCTCAGTGTCGGCGGCGACGATGCGGTGGGGGGTGTGTTGCGCGAGAAGGCGGGCGATCGTCAGACCTTTGGTCATAGACACACCCGTCACCAGGATCGTTTTGCGGGCGGAAGTGTGAGATCGCGTTGATTCATGTTTCAAAAAGTAGATGTAAAGAAACGAGATAGTAGTGAGTAATGCAGATGCAGGAAGACAGAGAATGCTAAGGAGAATGAGAAGGATGTTCTTCTGGTGGTGATTTTGGAAAAAGGCCATGGTGGGAGGAAAGAGGGTGGCCGCGCGCGGAAAAATGCTGCATGCGAGGGTAGCGGAGGGGAGTTTCTACATTATACATATACATTTCTGTGAGTGACACTAATCAGGACACGATTCACAGCACGCAGGTAACGTACGTCATCGTGACTGGTCTACGTGCGATGGTTTCTGGGTGGTTGCGACCGGCACAACACTGACTTGAATCCAGGTTTGCGGATAATGTATCCGCAGCAACTCAGTTGACTTGAAATTACTACGGGTTCATGAACATAGCTACTACTGCTTCTCGCCTACGCATCGTGTGATTTCCACCCCGTCCTAACCAACAATCAGCACAGAACTCCTAAGTTAATGAATCAGTAAGGGTAGCTTACCGGCACACCAGTGGGCTCAAAACTGTGCACCAGCTGGCTCTCATACACCAGATTCGGATTGCCAGGGCTCTGGTTGAATTTCATCTCCCCGTATCGCTTCTGGTATTGATTCACCGTCTTGCCTGGAATGCCCTCGCTCTTGACGGACGCACCCAGCTTCTTTCGTTTCTCCTCCACGCTGTCTCTGACGTACTCGAGGTACGGTGGATTTCCGGGCTTGATCACGTTGTCAGCCGCCAGAACAGAGCCAGGAGTGACGAGCTTCAGCTCCTCGCACAGCTTGAGATCCGTCGTGTAGGCCGGTTTGTAGTGGTCCAGAAACATCAGGTCAATGTGCGTGAGCAGACCTTGGCTGTGCAGGCGCGCGATAGAGGCATCGCTCGAGCCGACGACCACCTTCACCACATCCGACAGACCAGCCAGTTCGACTAGGGACATGATCACCGCCGCGAACTCCGGGTTCATTTCCAGGCTGTAGTAGCGCTGGCCGCCTGCTTTGCGGACCGCATTGCCAAACAGCACGCAGGAGTAACCAACGTAGCCACCGAGCTCGACCTGCACCTCGAAATTAATACGAGCAGCAACATATCGATTAGCTTCAGGCGACTTACCATGACCTTGGGCTTGACTTCTGCGATCAGATCGCAGACGATCCGCCCTTTGTCCTCGCCTACATTCATCAAATATCGCTTCGTCCGGCCATACTCGTCAATCGCCTGCAGCACCTTCTCCGGGGAACCACGGATATTTTCGAGGTCAGGGTGGGAGTACACAAAGTGGAGGAGCTCAATCTCGCGCCCGTCGTCAAAAAACCCCGTCCCCTCTTCCTGGGGCGCGTACGCTTTGGCCTGGTCGAATTTGGTCATTTTGCTGCGGGTGCTTGCGTCTCGTTCAGCCATTGTAGCAGCCGGTGATCTTGCGCCTATATGGGAACTTTTCCTGCGGCGACCGGATCGAGCCTCGTCGTCGGTGCTTTGTCATGACGAGATGGATGCGGCACGCGATGCATGGTGGGGGGGATCTGAACCCCGAGCCAGCCTCATGAGGTGGTAGGGTTTCAGTCTGCAAACAGGGAAAACCAGGGAAGCTCGAGTCATGGCCGAGCGTGGAGGGCTGCAAGGGGTTCAAGCTGGGACATTCCAGGCCCCGCGGTGGCCCAGCTTCAGTGGGCGGAACAACCCCCGGCGGGATGTGAAGAGGCTTAAGGCGGCTAAGAAGGTGAAAAAAGAAGAACAGGGCGGAGGAGAGGGGTGTGAGGTGTGGGAAGGGGATCAGCATGGATACCCCGATCAGTCGATCCCGCCCCGCCCTGATCGAGGTGACCCAATCTTGACTCGTCGATCCCCCATCAATCCTATTTCTTGTCGTCAATGACTCCGGAAATCGCACAGTCTGATCAAGGTTAGATTCCCGCCTGGTCCCTGATGCTGTAACCTTATCGCTGCAGAAGCGGCCGCTAACACCGGAAACGGCGTCAGCTGTTGCGGCTTCGGGTTTAGCGGCTCCGCTTTTCAATGACTATGTCATGAATAGCTCCCTATGAGACGCAGTCAAGGTTTACTCCTCCAAAAGCTCTCTGACCACCGAGTTATCCCGATCGATCGATGCTCGCTCATTGGATTTGTCTGCGCCGGATATGGTGTACGTTGGGTTGACGTGATCGAGCTCTTGTTGCAGCGCAAGCAGCCAGTCCGACCGGAACGTGTCCCATCCGGCCATCTGAGTGGAAGATCCGGATCCGTTATATATCAAGTTAACTTCTCCGTACTTTTTTTTCGAGGATTGAACAACCACCATCTCAACTCTCTTCCCGGTCGTACTTCAGATTCAACCGCGACAACCATGTCCGACCTTAAGGCTACGGTCTCCGAGACCCCGAACGGCTTCCACGTCGAGGGCTACGAGAAGATCGAGTACGACTTCACCTTCCTCGATGGCGTCTTCGACCTAGCGAACACCCAGCTGGCCGGCCTCTACGAGCGCTGGGGTCGCTGCCTGGCCATCATGGACAAGAACATCTATGATCTGTACGGGGAGCAGATGCAAAAGTACTTTGCCCATCATGGGCTGGAGTTGAAGATCCACCAGACAATGATCGGCGAGAAGGCCAAGTCGCTGGAGACGTTCACCGAAATTGTCGACTCGATGACCGAGTTCGGGATCATCCGAAAGGAGCCCGTCTTGGTTGTGGTACGTGATCCATCGCTGCCCTGTCAACACATTTACTGACTCGCCGCACAGGGCGGAGGACTGGTTACCGATGTGGCCGGGTAAGAGCAGCCCCTCATCCCCCAGCAATTCATCATGCTAACCTCATCGTCCCAGATTCGCCTGCGCCGCCTACCGCCGCAACACCAACTACATCCGTATCCCCACGACGGTGATCGGCCTGATCGACGCCAGCGTCAGCATCAAGGTGGCCGTCAACTACGGCAACTACAAGAACCGGCTGGGCGCCTACCACGCCCCGATGCACACCTTCCTGGACTTTGGGTTCCTACGCACCCTGCCCGAGGCGCAGGTGCGCAACGGGTTCGCGGAGCTGATTAAGATTTCGAGCTGCGCGCACCTGCGCACGTTCGACCTGCTGGACGAGTTCTGCGAGCGGCTGATCGCCACTAAGTTCGGGCGCTCCAATGAGACGCCTGAGGTACGCAAGGCCGCCGACGAGATCAACCGCAACGGCATCTTTGAGATGCTCAAGCTCGAGTCACCGAACCTCCACGAGATCGGGCTGGACCGGGTGATTGCCTACGGCCATACCTGGTCGCCGTTGCATGAGGTAAGCTGGACTGCAGTTACCGAGCAAAACCGCAAACAAGAATCGCGTGCTGACTTATCTTGTAGCTGGCACCCCCCGTGCCCCTCCGTCATGGCCACGCCATCTCCATTGACATGGCGTACTCGGCCACGCTGGCCAACATCCGCGGCCTGCTCAGCGACGCAGAGCACCGACGGCTCCTCAACCTGTTCTCGCGGGCGGGACTCTCAATGGACCATGAGCTCTTCAACGAGGAGATCCTGGACAAGGCAACGCAGGCGATCCTCAAAACCCGCGATGGGCTGCTGCGCGCCGCCGTGCCCAGCCCGCTGGGTAGCTGCAAGTTCCTGAACGATGTCACCAACGAGGAGATGTTCGCCGCGCTGCGCCGCCACAAGGAGCTGATGAAGGAGTACCCGCGACAGGGTGCGGGACTCGAGGCTTACGTTGACGCCAGTGACACGGGTTACACGATCAACAACAAGCCCGTGGACCCGCAGATGCACGCGCAGAAGATGAGCAATGGTGGCGAGAAGTTCACGACCGGAGCGGCTCTTGCGGAGGAGAAGCAGCCCACCGCGATCGTTGAGGAGAAGAAGAATGTGTTCAGTGATGGTGTGCTCAATGGGTTCCGCGAGATTGCGGCCAATGGATATCCTAATGGGTTGCGCAATTAGACTAGAGATAGAAGGAGTTTTCGGTCTGCATGTACACGCGAGTCTGGTTTAAAGGTTAGGTTCACTAGATGGACACGATAAATCTAATGATCGTTTCTGGGCGTTGAATCGCTGTGTTGAGACCCAGCGGATGGCAGATATCATTGTAGTAGTTAAAAGGATTAGCGTTGACCGTGTAGGATGTGTAATACAGTTATCCTTCCTCACAAACCACCACCCTCATTTTTTCACCCCCTTTTCCCCACCCTCTCCCCACCCCCCTTTTCTAGAGTCCCTACTTATAAGCCGCAATCGCACTCGCAAACGCGGCAGAAATCTGATCCAACACCAGCGGCGCCAACGCCGCATACGTGGCCGACAACTTCTCCAGCACCGCCTTGCCCAGCTGCGAGGACAAAAAGCTCAACTGCTGCAAATCCCACTCCACTAGGAAACTCAACGAGGCGACCCCCAACAACCCATCATCAAAGTCCTTTTTCCGGCTGACGAGAGTGGTCAGCGTCGACGCGATGGTCGGCTCGAGGGCGACAAACGCCTGCGCCACGCTCAGCGACTCCTCGTCCGTGAAGTTGGCGGATTGTTTGGCGGCGATGATGGCGGTTTTCAGGTCGACTTCGAGCTGGATGGTCTCGGCTTGGATTTGGAGGGCGGTGAGGGAGCCCTCGATGCCGCCGGGGTAGGCGGTTACGGTGTTGTTGAGGGTGATGAGTTGGGTCGAGATGGTAGTGACGGCGTTGAGGACGGTGGAGGCGGAGCGTTTGGAGAAATTATTGATCGTCGGGTCTGTGGGTGTGGCGGTGGTTGATTGGAGGGTGGTGGTGAGGAGGGTGGTAATGAGTAGGGGGAGGAGGTTGAATAGTTTCAAGAGCATTTTGGATGGGGTCGTGGGTACTACTCTCGGAGGTGAGGTGTGTACAGTAGTTATGATAACTGACGATGACTAACTACCTAACTACCTAGTAGTAGAAAGCGACAGAACCAGGACACAACGGGGGAGGTTCACTTATAACCCGGGCTGGCGCCGGTTAGTACTTACATATGTAGTATGCCTTCACAGCCTACTCGGATTCAGCTACCTACTAGTACTGTAACTAGACTAAATTATACTCAATCATTCTTACTACTCTACCCCCTCTTTTTCCCACCTCCAGCGAGAGGAGTCGTCTCAACCTAGACCACGCACGTCATTGCATTCAGCAGTACGGAGGACTCAGGCAGCCCGCCCCTTACCCTCGGAGATGACTCGCTTGCCACTTCATCTTCACTGCACCTACCCTACAACCCCCATCCATTATCATCTTCTCGAACAGGTTCCTTTCCCGTTCCGTGACATGGGCCGATCCCCGTGGACCCTGGACGATTTGCGTTGCGGATTTCCGCTTTCGGATGAGTTCATATGTGACAGATGTGATAAGATCCCGCACCCCGCATATGGCGGGGGCAAAACACGGGCTTACAAGGCTTGTGGATGTGCTTTAGTGCCTCGGATGAGCCCGCATTGAGTTGGTGTTCCTGCGGATGTCGGAGGTGGTATGGCATGTGCTTCCGAGGTACAGACATAACTTCGTTTTGGGTTTCCGAAGTATACTCTTCGAAATTCAAATTCTCGAGCCCTACATCCATGCCAAGTGACATGATACTATGCCATATGACTATAAATTATGCATACTTATGCGTGTATTGGTGGTACAGGGTTTCCGGAATGTACGGAAGTTGCAAACTGTGCAATCCAGGTAGGCGCTCTAAGACGCAACCTGACTTACCTCCTTCCCAACTCAACCCTTGTCAGTTTAGTACTGTAACCCCCACCCTGTTCTCTGAGAGTGAATTAGGCTAACTATAGTACCAGTGACTTGTCACACGGAGTGCGGGTCTTACACCCCATATCTGCTGCTCGCTGCAACCGCCCATGGTAGTTCTCTTACGCTATGAATCGAAATCTCAAGTTGTCACCTGGATTTCAAACTTCTTCCACAAAAACCACCGCCCATCTCATCAAGGTATAGTCCTAGATTTTCATACAAGTGACCACAAAGAACTTGTCACATATGAAGAGTGGCAGTTCTGTGCCGGCCGACTCTGGGGTTTCCCAAAAGGCCAAGGTTGCGACCGATGTTGGTGACTGACCGTTCGCTGCATGGAGCTACCCTAGCGATTTCAAACTGCCAGGAAGATAATCGTCGGGCCATTATGAGACTAGTATTGAAGTCAGAGTTGCCTCGCAGGAAGTCGGCTTATCACGTGGATTCATGGTAAGGCAGCAATGTCCTAATGGCGCCAGCAGCCTCACCCCCCTCTTACCCCTCTTTGCCACAGCTTTTAAGGCGAGACGCTGTCAACTACCGTACCCTTTCGCGTCTCCATTTCATTTGAATCGAAAACTTCTGGTTTTAGGACCAAAATAGGCTTTCATGAATACTTTGCCTTGAAATTGTGTCCCACCAACCCCTGCTGCGGACAATGTCAGATCCGGATCAGTACAATGTGGGTTGGATATGTGCCTTACAGATAGAATATGTCGCAGCCCGAGCTTTCCTGGAGAGGAGACATGATCCGCCAGAGAGACTTTCACGAAATGACAACAATCACTACACGCTGGGAGAAATCAGGGGTCATCAGGTTGTTATCGCCGTTTTGCCAGATGGAGAATACGGGACATCATCCGCTGCTGGAGTAGCCAGAGACATGGTCCACAGTTTTCCAAACATCCGTTTTGGACTCATGGTCGGGATTGGTGGTGGGATACCCACGAAACATGACATCCGTCTGGGCGATATCATCGTGAGCTCACCTCAAAGAGGGTTGGGCGGCCTGCTCCAATTCGACCTGGGCCAAGAGTTGCAAGGACAAGGGTTCCATCAAACAGGGTTCTTGAACCAGCCCCCAACGATCCTGCGTGCAGCTGTCACTGGGCTTCAAACACGATATGCGGAGGAGGGTAATCAGTTGAAGGGAAGTATTGGAGCCGTGCTTGAAGGCAATAAACGGCTGAAGCGAAAATACGCGCAACCCAAGACGGATCGGCTATATTATAGCGACTTTGCTCATCCAGATGTGGAGAGAAGCTGTGGCGAGGTCTGTGACCGTTCAAAGTTGATTTTCCGACCCAAGCGAACCGAGGAGGAAGATGACCCTGATATTCACTACGGCTTAATAGCATCGGGGAACAGGGTGATCAAGGATGCAACCTTCCGCGACCAGCTAGCCGCGGAGCGAGATGTCCTATGCTTTGAAATGGAAGCGGCAGGATTAATGAATCATTTCCCTTGCTTGGTCATCCGTGGGGTTTGTGACTATGCCGACTCGCACAAAAGCGAGGAATGGCAAGGTTGGGCTGCAATGGCGGCAGCTGCATATGCAAGAGATCTCTTGCGTGAGATTATCCCTCAGCAGGTACAGGCTGAGCGAACAGCCAAGGAAGTTTTGAATGGTTCGTTATAGCTACCGTTATCTCAAGTTAGTCGCCACGCTCATAGTAATGCATTTTGCTTGCTAGGAATTCAAAGCCAACTTGACCATGTGACCACGGGTGTCCATGAACTTGTTTCAATCACTAGCGGATCAGCCCAAGATATTAATGATCTTGCCCAGCGTATTGACCTAAAGGCGTTACCAATTGCTGCCGGAGCTGAATTCGGGACATATATGAACCAACATGAAGAAGAATGCCTCCCAGGGACCCGAAAAGAGCTTCTCCTTGACATTCAGAATTGGGCTCTCTCAGACCAAGGAAAATGCATTTTCTGGCTAAATGGTTCGGCCGGAACTGGCAAGTCCACAATATCCCGAACCATAGCAAAGGCCTTTCAGAAACAAGAGTTGCTGGGGGCGAGCTTCTTCTTCAAGAGAGGTGAAGGAGACCGCGGCAACGCAACTCGCTTCGTTACTACCATCATCCAACAGCTCGCTGCAAAAATCCCGGAACTACGCGCGTCTATTATACAGGTTGTTCGGGATATCCCCGGAATTTCAGCCAAACCACTCAAGGAGCAATTTGATGAGCTCATTTCCAAGCCACTCCATAGCTTACATGGAGCCAAAATCCAGACCTCATACCTAGTGATTGTGATTGATGCCCTAGATGAATGCGATAATGATAAAGATGTCGCAGTCATCTTCGAGCTCTTACTACATGTTCATAAATTCAGCTCGCCCCGCTTGCGATTCTTTATTACCAGTCGACCCGAGCTGCCTATCAGGTTAGGCTTCAGAACAGTTTGTCATCACGATCTAGTCCTTCACGAGGTACCCGAGCCTATCATAGAGCGTGACATCTCCATGTTCTTGGAGAACAAAATTGTTTCAATAAGGCACAAGCAATCCCTCTCTTCAGACTGGCCTGGCTCTGTGAATATCCAAACACTTATTAAAATGTCAGTCCCGTTGTTTATCTTTGCTGCCACCATATGTCGTCTTTTTGAAGATTACAACCTGGACCGTGATGAATGCCTGATGGAGATCCTCAAATATCAGAACCAAGAGTCAAAGTTGGACAAAACATACCTTCCAGTACTGGACCGCCTAGTTTCGAGATACAGTGGGACAAGACAATCGCAGTTAGTCCAAAAGGTCCGAGAAGTCCTTGGCACAATTATTCTTCTAGAGAACCCATTATCAGTTACGTCCCTCTCAAAGCTTATGGGAATCTCCATGCAGTCAATCAATGCCAGTTTAAACTCGCTGCACTCAGTCTTGAATATACCGAATAATAAGACACTACCAGTGAGGCTCTTCCATCTATCTTTTCGAGACTTTCTTCTCGACTCCAGCACTCGCGATAAAACTCCATTCTGGATTGACAAGATGGAAATGAACCAGAAATTAGCAGACAGGTGTCTTTCTATCATGCACCAGAACCTCAAGAAGAATATATGCAGTCTCGAAAGCTATGGAACAGAGCGCAGCGATATCGATCTCGAGTATATTAACTTCTATGTACCACCAGAGCTGCAGTATGCTTGTCGCTATTGGATCCACCATCTGGCAGACTGTGAAAGCCCCATAAGCTGGCGTGACAACATACTGACGTTTCTAAACGAGCATTTCCTCCATTGGGTGGAGGTGATGAGTATACTGGGTGTCGTGTCCGAAGTTCTGGGAAGCATTAGTACTCTCCAGAAAGTATTACACGTAAGTAACTTTGGCTCTTGTAATGTGATCTTTGCTAAAGGCAATAGGGTGGTGAGGGCTCTGAGATATCCGAATTCTTACTTGATGCCAGGAGGTTTATCCTCAAGAATAGTCAGATAGCAGACATTGCTCCACTGCAGATCTATGCTTCCGGGTTGATCTTCGCGCCGGCGATGGCAGTGACTAGAAGTAAATTTGAAAGGGAGCTTCCTGATTGGATAGAGAGAGGCCCAAGGGTGGAAGAAACTTGGAGTCCAGAATTGCAAACCCTGGAGGGCCATTCAGATTCGGTTGAGGTAGTGACCTTCTCAGCAGATGGCCGGCTGCTTGCATCCGGCTCTCAGGATAAGACCATCAAACTCTGGGATCCCGCTACTGGTGCCCTCAAGCATACCCTGGAGGGCCATTCGGGTTTAGTTCAGTCAGTAGCCTTCTCAGCCGATGGTCAGCTGCTGGCATCCGGCTCTGATGACACAACCATCAAACTCTGGAATCCTATTACTAGTACCCTCAAGCATACCCTAAAGGTTCATACACGTGCGGTCCAGTCAGTAGCCTTCTCAGCAGATGGCCGGCTGCTGGCATCCGGCTCTCATGACACAACCATCAATCTCTTGGATCCCACTACTGGCGTCCTCACGCATAAACTGTTGGGCCGTTCGGGTTTGGTTCAGTCAGTGGCCTTCTCAGCAGATGGCCGGCTGCTTGCATCCGCCTTTTCTGATAGAACCATAAAACTCTGGGATCCGGCTACTGGCACCCTCAAGCATAGACTGTGGGGTCATTCAGGTTTGGTTCAGTCAGTGGCCTTCTCAGCAGATAGCCAGCTACTAGCATCCGGCTCTCAGGATAAGACCATCAAACTTTGGGATCCGGCTACTGGCGCCCTCAAGCATACCCTGCAGGGCCATTCGGGTTTGGTTCAGTCAGTAGCCTTCTCAGCCGATGGTCGGCTGCTGGCATCCGGCTCTTCTGATACAACCATCAGGATCTGGGATCCTACCACTGGCACCATCAAGCATACCCTGGGAAGCCATTCGAGCTGGGTCCGGTCAGTAGCCTTTTCAGCCGATGGTCGGCTGCTGGCATCCGGCTCTTCTGATACCACCATCAAGCTCTGGGATCCCGCCACTGGCGCCATCAAGCATACCCTGAGGGGCCATTCGGGTTTGGTTCAGTCAGTGGCATTCTCAGCAGATGGCCGGCGGCTTGCATCCGGCTCTTCTGATACCACCATCAAGCTCTGGGATCCCGCCACTGGCGCCATCAAGCATACCCTGAGGGGCCATTCGGGTTTGGTTCAGTCAGTGGCATTCTCAGCAGATGGCCGGCTGCTGGCATCCATCTCTCAGGCCTTCGTCTCCTCTGATCGGACCATCAAACTCTGGGATCCCGCCACTAGCGCCCTTAAGCATACGGGCTATATGAGGATATCCGGCTCTACTGACAACACCGTCAAACTCTGGAACCCCGCCACTGGTGCCCTCAAGCATACAATCAACATCAAAAGTCTTGTTAGAAACATTGAATTGTCCAAGAAGCTGCCCCACCTTATCACTAACTTGGGAGCATTGAATATCCAAGCCTGGCACGAAACCTTCTCGTCAAATCCCCGTGAAACAAAGACGGAGTTATCTTTGCACGCAAATCGATGGATTGCTGTTGGTGGCCAAAAAGAGGTTTGGCTCCCTCCTGACTATGAAGCCATCTCTTTAGCAGTAAAAGATGGCACCATAGCAATTGGAAGCACGACTGGAAGAGTTTGTATAATTCGATTTTCTGTTATATGATACCAGGATCTAGATTACAATACCACAAGGTAACAACATGCTGTACTAATTTTATAATTTAATTTACCCTGGAATACTACCCCAGGCTTCATTGCACAAAAGTGAATGACCTAAAACCAGGCTAGCGTAGCTTGGCATTAGGGTTCGAAAAGAACACGGCTGTCTTTGACAACGAAACTGATCTTGACATCTTCTGTATAGATCTGAGGCTTCCGGTGCGTGTGCTTGTATATTAGTGCTTATGTTAGATTTGTTGGGACTATTTTGAGAAGAGGCCCTTTGTTGGGGGGGCGGATTGGTTGATGGATGTGATGTGTGATGCTGAGGGTAAGTTGGGGTCGATCGCTGTTTATGGTACTGGGGTACAGTTGTTGTATCCTCCCAGCGTATGCCTAGCTGGGTCGTGATTAGTTCATCACTTGTCGAAAGAGGATATTAGCATATAAGATGCGACATGCTCAAGGTCTAGCACAGTTCTTGACACCTAGACTCGGTGTAGACAAGCATCCAGTTCAATTCACTGCAATCTACTCAGCCCCGTTCTATGTTACAACCCCCATACTAGTATTGAGATTCCTTACCGATAAAGAGGGTAAAAGAGCCAATTTATTGTTCTCGACATCAGACACTTCGGTTCTTGGTATCCAGAGACCATGCGGGCCTCTACTAAGCTAGACCTGGGAAGAAGTACTTCCCAAGTTCCGAGGTATACCAAACCTAACATCATTTGTGCTGACAAGGTGCTATGTCATTTGCCAGTCCCATCTATATCTATCTTTGTTTGAGTGGTAAGCCCGGAATCCAATCTACATGTATCTCCCAGACAAACAGTTTGAACCGATTCTCTGTACCACACAGCTCTAGCCCGTGCAGTACCTAATCGACAACAACAAAGTTCTTAAACACGAAGAGCAGCTTCACTGCTCCAAGGGGAACCTATAACCCACCACAACAAGGTCGGCTCACTCCTCCAAGGGGAACCCATAACCCACCAAAAAGGCCGGCTCATCAATGCTATGATGCTGATAACTACCGCACAGTCAGCACAGAACCACTTTCCCAACCAGTCCCCAAATCAAAACACATACCTCAAGACGCCCACCGCACCCGGCTCCAACATCATCGACAGCGGGAACTCCATCGGATAGCCCAGCCAGCGCTTCGTGAACGCACGCAGGGTATGCCCATGAGCAATGAGCACGACATCCGCCGGGCCCTCGCCATGCATATTCCCCGCATGAATCGCACGGATCTCCGCAATGAGACTGTCAATTCTCGCCGTCACAGCAGCGGGGGACCTACAACACAACCGCCGTCAGCAACCGAACCCAATCCCACTCCAACACCACGACATCTGAATTCTGAATCAGGAATTTGGGAAGTCGAAGAAACACATACTCGCCGCCCTCACACCCATCCCGCCAAATATCCCACTCCCGCTCCCCATCCAACCCATGCTCCTTCCGCAACGCCCGAATCTCCTTCGTCAACAGCCCCTCATACAACCCGTACCCCCACTCGGCGAGTCGCTCGTCATTCGCCTGCACCTTCCCGCCGTCGCGCAGAGCCTGCTTGTCCGCTTCCGCGAACGCCAGCTCAAAGGTGTGCGCCGCCCGCCGCCGCGGGCTGATGAACACCCGCGCCAGTTTGCGTGTCGGGTCGATCAGCTTGCCCGCGCCCACGAGGATCTTGCCTGACGCCGTCACCTGCGAGATCCCGGCCGCGGTGAGCTCGATCTCGGAGGTGCCGGTGTAGCGGCCGGATTTGGACCATTCGGTTTCGCCTGTGCTGTTTAGCGGGTGGGGGATTTTTGCTTTAGGGAAGGGGGCGGAGTTCGGGGGAAGAGGAATGGTGGGGAGGGAGGGGTTGGGGTGCCGTGCTGTGCTTGCTGTGCTAGGGAGGGAGCGTACCGTGGCGGTAGAGGAAAACTCTAGGGGTACCTGCGTCTTTGTCGGGCATGGTGGGTGAGCTATCTAGTCTATCTATATTGATGAGGGGAGATGCTTCGATAGTTCAGCTCGGGTGGTGGTTGTCAGATCTCAAATCCAGGCTTTGGTAGCTAGCTTGGTTTTCAGGCGGTCGAGATTGGTTGACGCCATTTTGGGGGGGTTGTGGGGATGGGGTTTATGTAATCGGGCGAGTTTAACTAAGGTTAAGTTATCGCCCTGTTCACCAGTGGTTATTTGCGTACTGACTTGCTCTGGGGGCATTGGTAGGATAGGATGGTTTGGAGGTAGGTGAGGATGATAGACTACAGGTAGGTAGACATCTTCGTTTTTGAGATATTTAGATCCAATGATATGTGCACGATGCATTGTGCTGCGCAGATGCAGAATCATGCAATCGCCTTTTCACAATGTGGGGCAGTGCAAAAAAGACAAACAGGTTTGTGTTTTGTCAGCCGAAGGAGAACCAATCACGGGTCTTCCGCATTAATGTGGTGGTAATGACATCTCACAGGTGATAAGCATGGTTCCATCAGTCATATGGCCCTTGTTTATCATTAAATCAAGGTCGGACCCGTTGCGGACATACTCAGGGAATACTGCATGCCCAATGTCAAGATGGGTTGGCGAGCTCCAGTATCATGACTTAATCCCATGGTCCATGAAGTGAATGCCTATCAGCACAAAAATTCATGATTTCATTATGACAGTTAGGGCCTACCAGCTTGATTCAAAACCCAGCTGTGCATATCTGACCACACCCAATCGGCTGGTTTTCGACATGACTTCTCCGAAACCGTCTCCGTAGCAGTCTCGTTCCTGACAGTCGAATCATATCGTATGAAATGCAGAATTCTAGCCAAATTTGTGGGACATGTTGTTCTCTCAGGCAACATCTCTGATTCAGAGCTTGATGTCACCCTTATGGCCGCTCCTCGACCTCCCCAAACGTAGGAAAGCCCAGCTCCGCCTTCACCTCTCGCATGACATGAGCAAACTCCTCCCTGTGCTGCTCACTCGCGAACGAAACCATGAACTTGCCCCTGGGACCATCAATACCCAAGTACCCTTCCCATATATAGCAGTAGATCCGGGCATAGATTGCAACTTGAACCCAGCCACGCAAGAGAGTCCTCAGTGCCGTACGGCCCAGATCGGCAGAAGAGGGTGGAAAGCACTCTGATTCGACAGTATCATCTCGACACCGAAATTATTCTCGCCTTCAAGCAGGCTGACCAGTGCTTCGACTGTCTGAGTGGGAAGATCTGACCGGCGGGCAAGGTCCACGAAGAACGCATAGCCATTGCAGCCGTTGCTGTAGATAAGCAGCGCCAGGTCGTGCAGAATATTCTCCGCAAGATGAGGCTGCTTGAGCAACAGGACGGCAGCGCGATAGGGTACGATGACCCGCTTGTCTTTCAGCAGCTGAATCAGTTCGCTGACGATCATATCAGAGATATTACGTTGACGCTCGAGCAGGTCGGCTGCACAAGAGAGAGTTTCACAGTCGGAATGTCGCAGACCCCGTACGATACCATGGAGCACTTCTAATGGGAGATTCTTTTGGTTCCATAGAACAATAGCTGCGTGCTGCCGCAGGATTCCATCCTCCGCTATAAGCAACCCGGACAGGTCATGAACAATGTGAGGTGGGAGCATTTCGTAGGATCGCAAGATGTCGCTTGCGACGTGCATCGCAGAATGATCCTTGAGGCAGGAGACCAAGTCTTCCAAGATATCATCCGGGAGCGGCTGGAGTTTCTTCAGCTTTTCAGCCGCCTGATGGCTAACATTGCTGTTCTCGGCCCTCAGCAGAGACGATAAGACTGGCAGAATACGCCGTCGAAGAGTCTCCTGCGCGCCGAAGTACAGAATCGTGCGCTGTCTCAGCTCGATGCAGTCATGGTCGAGAAGTAAGGCCATAATTAGCACAGTATCATCGGGCAGGCTTTTTTTGGCTGGCCAAAGCCTAATCCGCCCGTAATCATGTGCGGATATCTTCAGCTTTGAGGAGAAGACTGAGGGCATGCCTGATTGCAGCGGGCAGTACTACCTGACTTCTCAGAATTTGGTGTACATGCTCGTCATCACCGTCAATGAGCAAAACAAGAGTGGAGAGAGCATCCAGTGGAAGGCTTGTTTGAGTGCACAATGCATTGCGTGTGGCCAGCTGAACATCTTCGGACTCGTCTTCAAGACAGTGTATAAGTGTGCGAATGATCCAGGAAGGCAACATAACAGTTGGGACCGCCAGGGCATGAGCTGCTCTGCACCTAACCGCGCGTAAATCATCCGTAAGAAAAGTGCCGAGTATACGGAGGGTCTGGTCAGAAAAACTCTTCTGCGGGCTTAGGATGGGAGCCAGTGTGCTATCTGAATCTACAGATACATCATCCTTGAAGTGCGACAACAGCCCTTGCACAAGTTGCTCGGGAAGATCGGCGTGGTAATGAAGCGCACTTATGACTTCGTTCCCGATATCGGAATTGCGTTGGTCAATAAGTAGCACCACTTCGTGAATAGTGGTCTCCGATACAATTTCACGATTGAACAAAGCTTTCAATAGCCCATCTCCTGACCCGAGGGCTCTTATCTTGAAGAGCCTGTATCAAAGTAGCTTCCAGACTGTCAGTAATGGCACTCGGATTGTCCGCTAGCAGATATGCTGCTGATTCTCTCACCGGCTGATGAGCATGTTCAATCAACTGAGTAACTGACTGGAAGAAGGGAGCAGAGAGGTTACGAACTGGCAGGATTCGATCAGTGAAGGCATAGAGGAGTTGGCCGTGACATTTATCGTATTCAGTTCCCAGAAACGATGTGATAACGCGAGCTGAGCGTTCCAGCTCAGAGATGAGCTCCGAGTGCGAGCTAAGCCGAGATTCGAGCACTACCCATTGCAGCAGTCTGTCCTCAAAATGGGATCTCATCCTAGACACGTTCAAGTCATCGCTCGCAAAGGATAATTCATTCAGGCAATGCATGATAAGCCTTTGATGTATCACGGCTTTAACCAGACATGGTTAGTCTCAAAGCATCAAATGGCTCGTCACCATCCATTTTTCAGCCACAGATCCTCCCCGCCACGCGTGGAGGCTGAACGGAAGTTGAGGCTGAGTGCTTGCCGACTCCTATTGCCCCTTTCTGCTTGAACTCGATCGCTGAGTACGGAGTTTTGAGATCTCCTCTAAGGTCTTTCATGATGTCTCTCCCCTGCCTGGGCGGTAAGATCGAAGCTGGGTTCGGGGCACAAGACTCTCTCTTGTCTTGAACACATTTCCTTGATGGACATGTCAAGGTTGAGAATCTCGGGGAGAAAGGAAATGTGAGATGATAACTTCTTCTGAGCTGAGCCCGACTTCCCGCAAAGCATTGCTTCATCACTATTTGACCTCTTCTGAGGAAAATGTTTCGCGAGCAGGTAGATACCCTCGTGTGAACTCCGAGTGTGTGCACATGTCTCTTGAGAAATGGTTTGGAGATTGATCGGTCGATCCGGAGATGAGTGATCCACACTAGGCAATCAACTCCGAGGGTTAAATCCCCTCATCCAATCTCCGATGGAGAGAAATGTCCGACAAGATACCATATATAAATGGTTCTAGTGAATCATAGTGCATAAAAGTGCTGTGTAGTCACGACATATCTCTGGCCTTAATTAGATAGTAGAATTGCGCCCAAAGTATATGCTATTTACATCGTCCAAATCAATAGTCTCAAAGCATCTCGAGTGAATTAGTCCAATCGCGGTTGTCTTCCTCCATCACTTAGGGGTAACTCGGTGATCTACTGCAGTCCGATCAAGTTAGGTGCACAATATAGTCCATGTTAGAGCAGAGTTAGTGGAAAAGTGATAACCCGACCGTACAGATTGGGTTTATCTTTCCTGGCGTGTTGTCAAGTGAATTTCCGAACACCAACTAACGCGTCGATCATCCTTGCAATAATATAATTAGATGAGGCAAGAAGGTCATTTCACGAACTGTGGATAAGTCCGAGACATGTCGCAAGATAGTATATCCATGTCAGTGTTGCCTGTACGAGCAAGATCCACCTTTAAGCGACAGATGTGTTGTCTGCTCCTTTTCCTAACTTCTTAGTCGACTTAGTGCGAGTGGATTACATGTTGACTTGGTGGGAAGCATTCTCGTACAGCTCTTCCTACAAGACCACGCACCAAATCAAGCGAACTCAAACACTGGAACAATGAGCAGAAATTCGGTGCAGTGACACCAGACGAGGACTAAGGGATGAGCCTCCTCGAAGATAGCAGGAATAAGCTTTGGCTAAGCTTCGTAATAATATTGCAGTCAGACGAATAGGAACGGTTGAAAAAATTGTCTCCAGGTTGCAATCTTCTATTTAGGGTTGATTTCATGATCTGTACCATTCTACGCAGCAATCCTGGCGGTGCGGGATCATTATTTGAGGGCTTGTTGCGATGTTCCGATGTCATGAGGGGGAACCGAGGTACAGGAGATCCTTATCAGCCGAATTGGAGAAACTGGAAATTGGACTACCAAGCTAAGGAACCATGGTGGTCTGAGCAGCACAACAAGCGGACAAGGAGAGCAGGCGGTGTTCAGAGGCAAGTAAGACATGCGCCCCAAATGCGCCAGAAGACACCAGAAAAGGGGCGACGTCATCGACCCACTTGAGAAAATTCTGTGTTTTTGATAGATTGCGTGGCACAAACCACATTTCTGCACAACTGATCCTGGGAAGCAGTGCACAAGTGCATCTGATGGCTGCTTGAGAACAGCTTTACTCTCGCACAAGAATCTCCCTCTTTTCGACCCCCCTTAAGTCAATCAAGCAATGCTGGTTCGCATGGCTGGGGTGGTGTCGATCCCGTATGTTTCGTGTGCCGTGCCGGATTGGCCATGGCAGGACACGCAATGCCCCTGAGATAGCCCCAACGCTAGCAAAGCTTGGCTGGATTCGCTTGCAATCCCACCTCAATGGTGAATTGTGCTGCCTGCATCGCCATGGATAGGTGGATTGTCCACCTGCTGGAGCTCTGATCGAACCACAGGAACACCTCTGTGTCCAATGACATACTTCCTGCAGAATTTTCTTCCTTTTTCGGTGGAGATGTTGTTCATTCTCTGTTATCTTAGATTTTTGTGAGCCAATGGGAAAGGGGGGCTCACTTTCCGTAGCCCTATCCCTTGCCTTTTGGTCCGCTGTCACCGTCTGCTCTAGTGGTTCCTATCCTTGGATCTGCTACCTATCGGGTCATGCTAGCCTCGTTGTGTTCCTCCTGCACTGCCAACATCCGACATACCGTCCCGCTGCCGGCTTCCCCCCCGATAATTCCGTGCTCGGCCCAAGCCCCCCGAGGAAGAGTTCGACTGAGTTCTTGCCCCAGTTGTCCCACACGTTCTCCCCTATTCCTGCTCCCTCCTTGGTTCGCTGACCCCGGTGGATTTGATGTCATGTGGACATTCTTTTCACTCCGAAAGGCGTATAATTATAATGGAGTTCCCCGCCCCTCCCCGGCACCGTTGTCAGAACTGAAACGTTGCAGCGGTTTCACCATTCTTCTGTCCTCCCCAGTCTCCCCTTGCATAGACCGGCTGCAAGCAGTGTCGCCTCGCAACGATGCGCCACGTCTCCGCACTGTTTCTGGCCAGTCTGGCCGCGATTGCTTCGGCCTCCACCACGTGTAGTGCCGACAGCAAGTGCCCTGAGAGCGCGCCGTGCTGCTACAGTGAGTTGCCAACACCAAAACTACCTCTTCGACTGATGAATTGCGCTAACTATCCCATTCAGGTGGAGTATGTGGTGTAGGAAGCTCGTGTCTGGGCTCCTGCGACCCCTTGATGTCATACTCTCTTGACTCATGCACGCCTGAGGCTATTTGCAAGAATCAGACCTACAGCTTTAGCAACCTCGACGACAGCGTGGCCTGGGATCAGTATCTCGGAAATGCGTCGCAGTACGAATGGTCCTGGAGCGGCTACCCCAAGGTCGAGAACAGCAGTCTGATGCTCACGATGCCCAACCAGACGACGGGCAGTCTGATGACGCTGAACCACTACATCTGGTACGGCAAGGTGTCGGCCAAGATCAAGAGCAGCCGTGGTGGAGGTGTCATCACCGGGTTTATTCTCATGTCGGACGTGAAGGACGAGATCGATTTCGAGTTTGTCGGCTACAACCTGTCGAGTGTCCAGACCGACTTTTACTTCCAGGGAGTTGAGAACTGTATGTTGTTACCCGGTATTCTCTCGGTATGGCACTCACTAACACTTTTACCCCGTCTCTGCAGACACCAACGAGGTCAACGCTGCTGTGTCCACCGGCAACACGTACGACACATGGCACACCTACACGATCGACTGGTCGCCCGAGAGGCTGGAATGGCTCGTGGACGGAACGGTGATGCGCACGCTGACCAAGAACTCGACCTACAACGCGACCTCGGGGATCTACATGTACCCGCAGACGCCGTCGCGGCTGCAGATGTCGCTGTGGCCCAGCGGACTCAGCACTGAGAGCACGGGGACGATCGAATGGGGTGGCGGTCTGGTCAACTGGACCAGCGCGGACATGGAGAAGTACGGCTACTACTACGCCCTGTTCAAGGACATCACGGTCGAGTGCTACAACCCGCCCGAGGGCACCACCATTAAGGGCGACGTGTCGTACGTCTACACCAGCGACACGGGTCTGTCGGACCAGATCCTCGTCTCCGGCAACAGCACCGTCCTCTACAATCTCGAGGACACGGGTCTCAACATGACCGCCGGCAAGCAGGAGACCGCATCCAGCAGTAGCTCCGGCAGTTCCGAGAGCTCGGGCTCCTCCACCAGCACCAGCTTCAGCGCCGGCACCACCACCTCCGGCGCTGCTTCTTCCTCGTACAGCGACCGGGTCATGCAGGGTTCGGTCCTTGCGGCCGTGGGTGCTGCCTTCTTCTTCAGCCTTTTCTAGAAAAACCCCCACTAGTTAACACTTCACATCCCCCTCCTTTATGCTTATGCTTCATTCATCATGGTGCGGAGCTAATCCCCACCCCACCCTTGATTTCTTCCTACACTTTTTACGATCCTTACATATATATATCATATTCGATTCAGGCATGGCGTGCATGGCGATTTTTCAGACGAGCCAAATAAACTTGTATTTATGTTTCTGACAGACTAATGGTAATGTCATTCGATAGTATTTCTGCACACAGACGCAGGTGGTGGGTTGGCCGACCGGATGTTGGGTTGAAAGTTAAGGGCAAATACCTGTGCCTGGACCGAAGAAGACCTACTAAGACCGCATGCCATACTACGGGAGTTTGTGTACTCGTGAAGAAGCTCTGGGGTGATCACATATCCCTAAAGAAAGAGGGCCTAGTGGACTGAAAGAATAATTTAACTCATACTGAAACTTGAACGAACTTGCAATAAACTATTGCCAAGTGCTCGACGCAAAACCCAAACCCAAGCGAGTCGGCGTGACTTTCGGTTCTATTTCGGAACATTATTCGGATTCGGATTCTGAGATTTCAAAAATAACGTCCGCTTGCCAGTCGGGACCCTCGCAGGCACAATCCCATGCGCATTCGTCTTGGCTAGATTTAGGTGAACGGGCCTCGATCCTTTGTTTGGCTAGTTTTATGACATCACTCCCCAAAAGAGAACTGCACCAGACTTCCTCGACCACGAGCGGCAGAAGCAGCTCGACGACCTCGAGCCACTCCTTGCGGGCTGCTTCATTCAGCTGCCGATCGGGAGATAACCGACAGCCTCTGCGGATCAGGCTCAAAGCCACCTCTTGACGGTTGGTGCGAAGCACCAGGTCGAAAAGTGTGGGCCAGCTGAGAGGTTGGTCAGCTGGGTGTTCATTTCGAGCATATGCTGACTCGTCTTCAAAATCGTCATCGCTCCACTTGCTGGACGGCTGAAGGTCCAATGACCGGTGTTGTCTTGGCTCTGCAGTCGCTAAGTCTGGGACCAGATCGAAAAGCAGCTCCAGGTTCTCCCGCGGAGCCCAGCGCAGGGTATTAGCGAGATTCTCAGTGTAATTATGGTTTGGACCAAGGGCAACGGTCACCACATCCGTACCGTTGCGTATAGCCTGCCTTAAACATCTGCGCATTACGTCTGTATCCGGCAGAAAACAGAGAGTATCCAAGACATACCATGAAGAGAGCATCGCGCCATGCACAAACAGCATCTCGATGATGCGAGTATATTTCTTCTGGATGCGATAGCACTGGTGCAGCACGGGGATACACTCTTTCGCAAAGTCCAGCGGATGGTACAGAAAACCCGACGTGATGTCGACGGCGGTTAGCATATCTAGCTTGTCCTTGTGCCATGGCTGCATCTCTGCAGGACCCGCATCGCGGTACCCCCGATACTCCACGGCATTCGGGTTCGCTCCGTACTCAAGCAGGAGGTGGACCACATTCGGGTCTCCGTGGCGGATGGCCTGGCACAGCAGATTGTTCTCGAAGATCCATCCGCGCCTGGGTTCACGAGGCGACCAATCGCTGTACGGATGACGGTGTTTCTCCAGCTCATGGTAATACATCTTAGCGGGGTACCATTGCCGGTACGCGAGGCATGGAGTGCTGTTAGTCAACCGGAAGTCAACGTTGGGGCTCGCACCGTGTTCCAGCAGCAGCCGGACCATGTCCAGATGGCCGTACAGGCTGGCCACATACAGCATCGGGCCGCCCTTGGATCCCAGCGAGAAGTCTGCACTGGCGCCTGCCTTGAGAAAGGCCCGCACCGAGGCATAGTCGCCGAGCCGCACCGCGTCGTAGAATGGTTGTGCGTAGTAAGTGGCGCGAGCCTTCTTAGACTCTGAAGTCAGGGTAATGGCATACGGATCGAGACCTGCCCCCATGCAAATGACGCGTGTCGTCTCTCCTGCGCGTTTGCGCGCTTGCCTGTCGAGCTCCTCCGACAGCATGCCGTAGAACCGTCGGCAGGTCCGTGCGAGACGGCTCATTGACTGAAGCTTTCCGTCTGTGCACAGGATCAAGCACTCCAAGAGCAGCTTGGCGAGGTGGCAGGCTGCTTGCATCTGCAGAGCTTCCATTGCTGCGGATCGATGATGTTCTGTAGTGTCTCAGACGATGCAGATATGATAGGAAAGCTTTCTGCTTGTGTCTGAGGATAACACACCGCGCGCGTCTGGCGTTTTTATATAGTAGTTGTTTCCAGAAATATACATTCAGGAGGACTGGAACCCCCAAGAGGTTTGTGATATGGGGCAAATCCGTTTTGGCCGGATCAAAGAAGGAGGGTGATCCATTGATGGTAATCGCCGTCGTGATGTGAGTTTAGTTAATTGCTCCTCCATCATAATCATGGCTCATGTTGTAGAGTGGAAGAATTGTCAGCCTATATTATCACAAAGGGTGATTTTCGAGCGAGGACTGAAAACTTCCTCTTAGTCACAGAGAAGTGTGGTTGATAGACTATGACACAGACATCATGGCATTATTGGTTCAACATGTTACTGGTCGGCTATTATGGTGCTAGGATGAACTCCTCCGGAGTCGGTGTTTGGCCAGGTAGAGAAGAATGTCTCTACTATAGCTGTCACCACCTGAGCGGCTGTCCTTTCCCTTTGCGTGATTTTCATCCTTATGTCTCCCATATTATCGTCCTCTCGGACTTTTTCCTCATGACACCAAGTCCTTTGTTGTGTTACAGCGTAATTGACAATAGCTCTTAAGATTTCTTGACTAAAATCGGAGTCACATAAATCTATTGTGCGCAATTATGATCCCATGTAACCGTCGCTGGAATCACAATTATACTTGAAAACATAATCTTTTTGGACATGCCCCGACCTCTCTGGGCCCTCACCACCGGATCTCTTAGCTAGCTACAGTAGCTACCCTCAACAACCTGAGTTTCACCACCACCACCACCACCACCACCACCACCACAAGCCCTCTCCGCAAATTCCTAACTCACATACACCAACTCCAGCAAACAATCGACCCCCATTCCACCCCAACCCTCAACCACCCAACCAAACTACCCCACCACCTTCTCCATCTCCACAAAACACAACAAATCCGGCGGCAACTCAAACCGCGTCACCTCCCCAGTCGCCACATACCCGCAGCGTTGATACCACTTAATCAACTCCAACCGCGTATCCAACGCATTCAACCCCACCTTCTTCACCCCCCAAACGCGCCGGCAATGCTCCTCCGCCAGACCCAGAACTCTCCGTCCGAGGCCGCTCTGCTGATGACCTTGGGCAACCGCCACATACGACAATCGGGCGAAGTCGGGCCCGTGTCTGCGCATGCTGACGCAGGCGATGATTGGTTCGGTTGAAGTAGAATCAGAATCGGAGTTGGCGGTTGCGGTGGCCATTGCGATGAGAATCGCGCTTTCTGGGTCAGTGATGCGGGTGAGGATGTCGTCGAGCGCGACGTGGAAGCGCGCGCCGAGGGCAAGGTCGCCTGTCCAGTTGGGGCGGGGGTCAGCGGCACGGAAGGCGGATTCAATGAGGTCTCTGATGTGGGCGGCGTCGGTTGGGGTTGCGAGGCGGGTGGGGAGGGTCATTTTGAGGAGAGGTTGGGTATTGTGTAGTATTGAAAGGTGGACGATTTGGATATGATGGGGTAAAAGGTGAGCCGGAGAGTACTCGTCATGATGGGGGGCTGAAGAAGTATAAATAGTGGCCGGGTAAGCTGTCGTCTGACGCCCTTTAAATAAGTAGTTCAATTCACAAGGGGTTTGCGCCCTTCAATTGACATCAATCGATTGACAATTTGATAAACTACGATAAGAAGGTGTCAGCTGACAAATAGCTTACTGCCACGTACTAAGCTTCCACTCACTACAGGAATACTTATCCTAAATCCTATACTTCATAGATGCTGCCGAATTGTCGGGTTTGGCAACCGCTCTAAGTAAGTGGTCTTGGCGGTTGTGTCTGTACCAGTTAAAGCCGCTCCTCACTCACGCACCGGCATTCACTAACTACGTAACTACCAGTAATCAAGTGGAAACGCCCATTTAGCGGCTAGTGGCAGTGCTGTTCGGATATTCCATGATAATTCTACTTTAAGTTGCTACGAAGGGGGTCCACATGGATAACATGCTATCTTCGATAGTTCGTATCATTCATTCATCACCCTGTCTTCACATGGATACATGCATTTTCCGCCAATTCTTCCTCCTCTAACCTCTGCACATGTCAGAGTAACACTCGTGGCCGGGCTCGACGTCGGGGAAATTGCTGCCAGCGACGATGGTTGTGAAGTCGGAGTTGCTGGTGGCGTCTGCTCAGAGTGGTGGTGTCAGATGAGTCCTCTTTAGGAGAAGGGAGAGGCAAGGAAAGGGATTTTGGTGCTTCGTACCATCATCGTAGGAGATGGCTAGGTTGACGGAGTAGGATTCGGTCTGTATCACTAGGGAAACGGCTCCGTTGGCAGAATCGTCACGTTAATGGGACATTCGTGATGTCAGTATACAGGTGACATACTGAGAGGAAAGTCTGTTCGGTTGGTGACGCCGGCTGAGGAACCACAAGGGGCAGTGCGGTCCTGGGCCACGCCCCAGGCCCAGTCGGGCGGCCACAGGAAGGCAACGGCCCCCATGTCAGTCGCCTCAGCGGCTAGAGCACCGAGAGAAAAGAGATTGGCTGTGGCAAGAAGCCCGGTGAAGAGTATGAAAAGAGAAATTATGCTGATTATCGTAATAGGCGTGAAAAATGATGGGATGGGTGCTCTGAGCTCGATCTCCAAAGCAGTAGAGGATTCGAGAATGAAACAATGGATGCACTAATGGTCATTTTCCTCAGGATCGCAGGACTACTTTTATACGAGCGCCAGTGCATATAGTTCTTGGCCCGGGACGTTACACCCGTCAACGAGATTGAACCCGATGGCTGCAATCACTAAGAGACTTAGCAAATTTCATGTGATGGTGTCTACAGTGATGAGCATGTTCTTGACGCAATATGGGCAGTTCGGAGTTTGACTGTGATGCCGACCACCGAGCCCTGGCTTGACTATAGCTCACAGTGGAGCTGACAACGCTGAACCCCTCCTGCAATGTCACCTCGTCAGAAGCACCAACCGGAAGAGGAAAGCCCGGCATCAGATTATATCAGATTGATAAGATCATGGTCAGTTCATCTGCTGCCGGCTAACCCTCCCTCTCTCCCTGTCCCAATCGAAGAATCATGTCCGAGAACAAACTAAATGATGGGTCACGCGGAAATCCTGTCCAATCCGTGAGTCAAGCGAGGCACCCGAATTTGCTCGCGTGCCTTGATTTTCAATCTGATAAGATAATAAGTGGGCCCGTCAGTAGCCACGGACCCAACTCAACCACGGCACTCGGACTTGCTGGCGAGAATTTCCCCCTCTATCTTGCCAAGTCACCTACTAGTCCCAAAACAGACTATTTATATACACAGTACGACAAAAGATATGTCCAGAATAAGCTTGGTCAATTGAAAAGCTGCAGTTTCACTAACCAAAGACAAACTGATTGGGTACAGGTGCTAAATTTGTCTAAATCTGCCCAAAGCTGGTTTAGCAAGGCAAGCTGTCTTCTTTCTCAGAGTATTATATTATAAACACAGCAGCTCTCTACTATCCATATGAGAACAATAATTCTCTTCAGTATAATATTACTAATCTTGCCAGGTCTTGATACATTATATCAAATATACCTAGAGAAGGAGCTATCTCCTGCCTTCTATCAAATTACAACATATCTCTTCCGGATGCAAATAAGTCTTGATTTTAAGATTGAATTAGTAACAGTTACTATAACTTGAGAGCTGTATATTTCTATATAACAACAAAGTCCCTTTGAAATATACAGGAAAAGGACTGAGAACTAGAGTATATATCAAGAGTAATAAACTAAAATATTCAGACAAAGAAGAGTTGGAGCTCTTCTTAAAAAGCTTCAGTATTCTATAAGTAATTTACAATTATCCTCAGATTTGATGTATCTGGATATATCATTGGGAAGAATTGACAGTCAAGCAACCTAGATCCAATTCACAAATAGTTTTGAAGTTGTATTTGCATATTTCAACCAGGACATATAGCACTTTTATACCTTGCAAGCGTAGAATTATCCGAGTAGTAATCATATTAGATCAGTAAGCCGTATTACCAACTTGCACACTCTCATTACCCCTAGCAATTTGAGCCTCGGACGGTGCTAGCACGCCCAGGTCTTCTCAGCGTAGAAACCAAATTCACCTCCTCTGATTTGTATGCACCTAATAGGATAGCGTACTATGGCACGAATTGAGAATGTCATCTACCTCTAGTTGTGAGACCCCGCAGCTTCAGACTGACGGAGGATCCTCAAAAGCACAGGCCAACCAAGTCCTATTCACCTCCGGCTTGGCATGGAGCTTTCCCTCCAGTTTTCCCATCTACAGCAGAGACTCCATTGCGCCAGGAAGTCCTCTCTACGAGTGTCACGCTGATTGTGGTACGTACCAACTTCCGTCACCTCCAAGAGACCCTATCCTCTTCGACACCTAGACCTCGCTCTTCTCAATAATCAACAAAACTAACAAAACAAAAGGCGGCGTCATCCTCCTCGCACAGTACAGCAATAACACGACCGGCTACTGCTTGAACTCGACCTACAAATCCGACCTCAGCGGGTGTCTGAAGTGCGCCCTGACCTACAACATCGGGCAATACTACGGTGACGACGTCAAGTCGGCTATGGAAGCGTGCGGCGATAGCGCGACTCCTAGCACCTCGTCTGCGACCGCGAGCGCTACTGCTGTTTCGAACTCGGTATGTTTGTCTAACGGCTGAACCTTGAAGTAGGGGGGCTAATCTGTGGTGTGTAGTCTACAACGGGCACTGGAGCCAAGGTGACTGGTAGTGCTTCCTCTACTGCTTCTGCTGCTTCTGCATCTGGTACTTCTACTTCCGGTGGGGCTGTTGCCTCGATGAGCCTGGGTGGGTTTTTGGTTGCTGCTGCTGCGCTGCTCGGGGGTTTCATCATGGCTTGAGTGGTGAGTGTTAGACAAGTTCCGGTGATGTAGAAGTGGGTGTGCAGAGTATTACCTTGATGTTGTTTCCCCCAACCGGTGGCTATTGTTTGATTACATGAGACGAGATATCTGAAGCTGTATAGTAGTGGATATCTCTCAACACAGGGTCACATGATCGCGATAAGTACAATGAACGTATCTCTGATTGCGACAAGAACATTCTGCAAGACCCATTGGAGCTCAGCAACATCGAATGAAGTCAACAGGCACACTGCGGGTCTTTCAATACGGGTCAGCCTGTCTTCGTGTGCTACAGGTGAATAGCATAGGCCCGTGTAATGGTATTTAAACAGTCGGAGCATTACCCATGGAGTAATACTAACTCTTTACCTATATTCATACTTCATTGATCATATGGCGGTGATTGTTGGAGACGCATCTCATCAGAATTCGTGCTCTTTTCTATCTTTCATTGTACTGCAAGCGGTTCGCACCCCTCATCTCATTCTGAAAATGAATGCTGGTCAATTTCATCGCCTCCTTGATCAAACCAGAACAAACGCTAATTATGCTGATATAGATCGACCACACGTTCATGATGTGATTCGAGAAATGCTAAAAATGTGGCCAGAGAAAACGCCTTCGCACTGCGACCTTTCTCAAAGGACAGGACGATCCCTGAAACTCAATGAAGTACTCTCCACCTGTAGAGACTGCCAACTGAGACTGCGATTGACTTGTACCGCCAAAAGAACAGAAACAGCCGATTCGATAGTTGATTTTCATGCGCGATACACTACACAGTATAAATAGAAAATTACAGCCTTGTTTCTCAGGCTTCTAAGGGGCGAAACGTCGGCGCCAAGCCCAAGCCGACGGCAGCAGTTGGAAGTATTTCCCAAACGGGAATTGAGAGGCGCGATGCCCAGTTTGCGGAGTCGCTACCCCGCTGTGCACCACCATCCATAAATAGCTTCGCTGCCCCTGCTACAGCACCAGAAACTTGCAAAATTCATTGTTAAGACAAGTTATTTCAAACCCTTCTACAATCATGTCCGTCGCTTCGTCTGCCAAAAGACCCGAGATCATCGAGATCGCTCGGGGTCTGAACCATGTGCCCATGTGCGAGGAGTACGAGCGGATGATTTCCGGCATGCTGTGAGTATACATGACCCGGCCCTCCTCAACCGCTGCATACACCAGGGCAAAATGACTGTGGCAGCTTCTGACAGCTTATGCAGCTATAACCCCCTCGTCCCGAAGCTGATGGAAGGCCGACACCGCGCCCGCGGCGTGGCCCAGGACTACAACAACCTCGACGCCAAGTCGGTGCCCTACGAGGAGATCGCCGACCGGCGCTTTGAGCTCCTCCAGAAAATCGTTGGGCGCGTCGGCGAGGGCACCTTTATCGAGCCGCCCTTCATGCCGGACTACGGCTGCAACATCAGCATCGGGAAGGATTGCTTCATGAACTTCAAGTAACGTCCTCTTTTCTAGATGACTATCTTGGTCTACTTTCTAAATAACCGACCAACAGTTTCACCGCCCTTGACACCAGCCTGATTATCATCGGCGACCGCGTGCAATTCGGCCCGAACGTCAACATTTACACGGCCGGTCATGACGTCAGCGTGTTGTCGCGTCGCAAGTTCGTCGAGTTCGGCCACCCCGTCAGCATCGGCGACGACTGCTGGATCGGCGGGAATGTGGTTATCTTGCCGGGGGTCACGATTGGGGAGGGTTCGACGATTGGCGCCGGGTCGATTGTCACTAAGGATATTCCGCCCTTTTCGGTCGCTGTGGGGAATCCTTGTCGCGTAAGGAAAACGATCCCTTCGGCCGAGGAGGAGGAGCAGGATCCGAACAATCCGTATCGCCATATGGTGCGGGAGGACCGGGCTTGACTTTGGGTTTGGAAACTTTGTGGTGCGAGGGTAGGAACCTACTGCTCGACAAGCGGGAGTTGGGGGTTCGAAGACATCTCGATTGGCAGGTTTAGACATAAAGCCATGACTGGCACACAGCGAATGAGTTTGCGGTAATGACGCACTAAAGTTCAACCTTCATAGAAATTGCAGCAGCGTAGCATTGGTGCCAGACGGACGGAGTAAACAAGCAGACAGCCACAACTATACGCTCAAGCGTCCCCCCCTAACCCGACCGCGCAATCTGCGCCAACCCATCCAACCATGCTGGTGACCATTCAACATCGGATTCGGCTTCTGAGTCGTCAACTGCGCTGCCGGCTTGCCGATCTGCGACTCCTGCGTCAGGATGCGAATGACGCCCCACTCCGTCTTCTCCACGATCCACGCATGGTAGATATCCAGCGCGGTGTCCTCGTCGCCCTCCTGCCAGGCCCGCCATGCGAGCCGCCCGGCTTGTTGTCCGTAGGCGCCACCGATTCCAACACCTTCGCTTGAAGCGGAGGGAAGCCGAAGGTGGAAAAGCGGAATTGGTCGCCTTCTGCCAGCAGAGGGCCGGAGGCTGAAGGGGTGATCTGGCCCACGTTGTCGTAGTAGGATTCCCACTTGGTGATGTTGGCTAGGTAGTCCCAGACGCGCTAGACAGTCGTCCCGGGCACGTAGACCTCGTTGGAGACGAAGTTGTCGGTCGTACCGCGGTGGTATTTCTGAGGCCAGGTGACGGCGGCTTGCATCGTGGAAGGTACTAGGTTTTGTGATGTATATACAGTAGTAGAGTAGGGAGGTACGAGGTGACAGAGAAAGTTGATCGGGTCAAATTTGGCGACCGAAGGGACCCTGGGATATATAGGACAGTCTGGTGATGTTTAGTGCTCGAATTGCATGACAATGTTCAGCACATATGATATCATCAACATCACTCGATGTGGTATTTAACTCCGAGTCTCCTCAGCCACATCCGCCCCCATCATAGACATCACCACTCGCTCCCCCTGAGTCCAAATGCCAGGCCGACCCAACTCCCAAAGCACATTGTGACCCCTTCTTTCTCCCCGCTTCAAAAAAAACTTTCAGCCCTGTCGAACCAGCCAGGGAGAACCCCACGAGGAAAAGGGACTGCTCACTGGCCCAAAGAGGATTAACATGTCAAAACTGGAACCAACTATTGGGATTGGGGCAAGTTCAACAGCATCCACTGCCCCCACCAGACAAACCCCTTTGACCAGTCAACGTCGCTGCGCCACAGTGATCCGGCAGGGACTAAACCCAACACAGCGTGTTCTGGTCGCCTGCCGCCCAGACTTCGCAATCAAAGTGGCTCGAAACTCGAAACGCCTTCGATCACTTTTCCTCCGCTCTTCTCCTCCCCCTCCCAGTCTCCCAGGGCCTAGGCAGACATAAAGGGTCTGCCCCCGAGCCGCGCGTCAAGAAAATCAAGAAAACAAGCCCGTAGTCTTGGACGTTCTTTTTTATCTTTCCTTTTTCGAACGACACTTCTTCATCCACCCATTGTGAATGAACTTAGAACACCAGTTGAAGAAATGAATCTGCTATCCACCCTCGTGGTGGTGGTGGTGGTAGGTCTGACAAACCGTAAGCTTGAACCCACGTGAATTTTTTGTCTCCTTTTTTTTTCTCTTCTGTCTGGCTGTGTTTCAGTTCGGGTGAACTTTGGATCGATGGTCACATGACTGACACAACGCTTTAGTCATCGCCGCGCAGGACTGCTACGCCCAGCAAAGCGAATCTGGGCAGGGGCTGGTGATATACAGTCAGGCCCAACTGGACCAGCTCACCCAGAATTGCACGCAGCTGCACGGGGACCTGGTGGTCGGCACGAACTACACAGGGAGCTTCATCGTGCACAATGTGACCAATATCACTTCGAGCATCGGGCTGAACAACAGCACCACGGGCTTGACCTCGCTCGAGGCGCCCGACCTCGTCGCTCTGTACAGCGCGGGGTTTTATTGCCCGTCGTCGCTGCGGTCGATCTCGCTGCCGCGGCTGGAGACGGCCGAGGTTCTGACGGTGAAAGCCGGCTCCGCAATCACCGTCTCGACCCCGAGTCTGCGGAATGTGAGCTACCTCAACTTGTACGGGAGTAGCATCAGGTGGGTTGTCCCGTCACATGACTTTCTGTTCGGCTCGTGACTGTGGGCTGTGTGAATAGCTTCGACTTCCCCAAACTCGAACTGATCACGACTGGCTCGTCCATCTGCGGCGAGGCAGGATGTGACATGATGTCGAGCCAGGCTATGGACGTTGATTTACCCGCGCTGCGGGAGGCGGCGAGTCTGTCCGTAGGAGGGAATGTGTCAAGGTATGCCATGCCCTGCCCTGCCCCTGAAGATTTTTACTTGGGGTAGATTTTGCTCACCTGAGGGACAGTCTCTCGCTACCCGTCCTGGCGTCCGCTGGCAACATCACCCAAGCAATGACCACCGGCTACGGCTCCTACGGCGCAGGCCTCTCCGTGTACACGACACAGCTCCTCAACTTCTCCGTCCCGGAACTAAGCTATCTGAACGGCACCCTTTCGCTGCAAGGGGTGTTCAACGACAGGTAAAAAGCACAGCTCAATTCGTTCGTTTTTCCATCTAATAAGGTCTGCAGCATCTCCACCCCTTCCCTCATCAACGCAACCGGCGACATCGTCATCGAAGCCTGGACGCCAGTTGGCCTGAATTTCTCCACCCTCGAATACGTCGACGACATCACCATAACCGGCACCATCACCAGGTACGTTCAGCGCCATTTCCCCCATCACTCGAGAGTCCAAGAACTAAACAGTGCGCAGCGCGGATTTCTCCTCCCTCCGCTCAGTCAATCAATTCTCCCTCTCCTCCTCCCAGTACCTCAACTGCGCCAACGTCCTCCCCAGCAACACGAGCTTCGTGCAGGCGCACTGCGACGCCGCCCCGCAGAAGAAGTCTGCGCTGGCCCGCAATGTCGGGATCGGTGTCGGGGTTGGCGTTGGCGTCTCCTTGTTGCTAGCGGTAGCTGGGATCTGGATCTACCGGCGGCGGCAGGCAGCGAGGAAGAAGAAGGGGAAGGCGCCGGTGACTCGGAGTGGGAGTAGTAGTGGGACTGGAGAGGATAGCACGGTCGAGCTGAGGCCGGTAAGTGGGGATGCGGAGGAGGCCGCGGAGGGTGGTGGGGGAGAGGGGAGCGGCGGGGAACGGGGGGAGAGAGCGGGAACGACGGCGACCGCGACCGCGACTGCGGCTGCGACTGCGACGCCGGGCGGGGTGCCGAGTGAGCCTCCGCCGCCTTATTCGCGTTTTTGATTTGGGGCGGATTGGCCGCTTGCGTCGTCGGTGCCCGGTGTATAGATTTGATAGAGCTTGAGGTCTTCGGTTGTATATAATTATTGTCGTCATCATATAGATTTTGGGTTATGCTTAAGCGGGGAATACATCATTCTACAGTATTTATACTAAACTTTGCTGGTTACTGGGAGTAGAATTCTTGACACTTAAGTGGCTAGAAAGATCAATCGAAGCAGCCATCAGCCAGGATACTTCAAACCCTATCGCAATCCCCTTGTTGTGGAAATCAGTCGATTAAACAGAACTAGTACCCTGTGAAGCATCAATCATCAGTTCCATGGAGCACACCCTCCACCCTATAACCATGATCCTCCGCTCAACTAAAATCCCCCCACAACGTCAAGTCAATCACTCCCTCCAAACCAGAACCCCCCTCTCATACAACCCACTCACGATCCCTACCCCTCTCCCTACATCCCTGACGGCGGTCGAACTCGATCCAAACTCCTCTCCGACATACAGATCCACCACCTTTCCCTCAGCATTCCCATCCCACTCCGCCACCCAGCTCGGCGCCCGCGGCCGCTCCCCAATGGGCTTCCCGGCCCCCGAGCCCCCATAATCAACCTCCCAGTTCGTGCTCGCCACCTTCCCCAGCGCCGGGATATGCGGATGGCCCGCCATGACCAGCTTGCCGTTCGCATCCGTACTCAAATTATCCACCAGGAACTTCACACGGAGGGACAGCGTCGCCTGCAGGTCTTTCGTGGTGGGGTCAATGCGGTAGACGGTGACGGACGGGGTGGTGGTCGACGCAACAGCGAGGTGGGTGCTGTTGAGGGCGGTGACGCCGTTCGCGAACGGGAGGTGGGCGACCACCTTGTAGCGGTCCGAGTGCAGATCGGCGTGGACGACGGTGCCGCCGGGGTAGGCAATGTAGGTCTCCAGGGCGGCGAGGAACGGGTGGGCGCGCCTGATGAAGCGGTGGTCGTTGGTGATGTAGAGTTCGTGTGGGGAAACGGCGAGGAGGGCGTTGGGCCCGTGGAGCAGCGGGTGCGTGATCGTCTTGTGGTGGTCGAGGAAGGGGTTCTGAGGGTTGGTGTAATCCAAGGTGAAGACCTCCACGGTGGGGCCGGTGGGCGCGTGGTTGGCGACGAAGAGATGGCCTGTGCTGGGATGGTAGGCTATGCCCAGCGGGTGGAAGGTCTGGCGTTGCGCGGCGGGGAAGTTGTGCAGTGGCAATGGGTGGAGGTTGGCTTCGTCGGGGGTGGTGGTCGAGGCGTAGTTGTAGAGGTAGAGAGTTCCCGGGTTGGTGGCGTTAATGAAGGTTCCCTGAGGATTTGAAGGTTAGGGTGTGTGTGTTTGGTGTGTTGGCTGAGATGGAGATACAGGAGGGACAGACCATGACGGTGTTCCAGGTGTCGCGGCCGGGATCGCAGCTTAGGATGGCGAAGCCGCGCTGCTCGTCCAGGTGCACATCTTCGCAGTTGCGGATCTGGTCCGCCAGTACAATCTTGTGGTCGGCAAATGCGTTGATCTGGGGGAGACGGCTGGGGTGGTTCTTCAGCGTCAGCAAGAAGAGGCTGTGTCGGTCGGTCAACCAGGCTAGCAGTACAGCTAGGCCGAGGACGAACTGGGTGCGTGGTTAGTGAGAATCATCCGCTAAGGAAGGGACTGGGGGGAGGTACTGTTGCAATACGCGATGACAACCCCATGATTTCTTCAGTGCAGCAGCTGACAAGGGAAAGCAATAGAGAAGTTGAGGGGAAGCGGGAAGCACGGCAGATAAATAAGGTTGTTTTCCCCACTCGACGGACTAGCTTACCGGACTAATTGATCGGTCCTTAGAGCTTCCGTTGCGGGGTGTGGAGGTCATGCGCTGAGGTGAGATTCTTTACAAATTGATTGTTAATCCCCGCGGATACTCGGTGGAGCTGGTAGGAATGAAAGAAAGCCGTCTCGCGTCGTGTTCGTATTGATCAGTGATAACAAGCAGATAAGGAGCCGTCCGTGTCATCAGAAAAGTGCACACAATTGAGTTCAACATGAAGTACAAGTGTACAAGTACGTAGGGGTGCCACGCATTACAGCCTCCACATCCCTGCCATACAAACAAAGACATCCTGACTCGGATCTGGCGCCAACGAAACCACAATCTGCCGCTTCTCGCCGATCCTGCGACTCTCCAACGGCCCCTCGAGCTTCAAAATCTGCTCCCTCACCCACCGCCCTTTCTCCAACCACTTTTTGTCCACCCGCTCCTCCGACATGGTCACCAGCTGCATTCCCCAAAGCCCTTGCGTCACCAACGCATCGCGCCACAATCGCGTGCGCCAATCCTCCTCGGTGAGTTCATCCTCGATCTCTCCATCCTGCTCCTCCCCCGCGATCATCATCATCGCCCCGGCCCACATGCGCCTCCACCGCCGACACGTCAGGATATGATATAAAGAGGTTTGATCACCGGGCAGGGACTCCGCTACCTCCTCTGCATAGGGCCCGACATTCAATGGCGGCTCAAACCCCTGATAGCCCTTCTTACAGACCCAATCCGGCACGCAATATTTGATGTACTCGATGCGTGTCTCGATGGAATGTACCGGCATCGTCGCCGGGGGCCGTTGCCCACCAGCCGCCAAAAACGCCTCCATGCTGCCTCCGAACAGCTCCCCGTAGATGATAATTTGGAAGGCGGCGCGGTCGGCCTCGGTCTCGATTGTGTACGGCTCGCTCACCCCGCCGTCCCAGAAATTCTCCGTCTCATACCACTGCGCCCCGGCCATCTTGTCGATGCGGTCGGAGAGCGGGTTGAGGATGTCGAAGCGCGCGAGATGCAGCCGCCGGATGTCTGCCATCGTTAACCCCGCGTACGCCAGGCAGAAGTCGTACAGCCCCCAAATGCCGCCGCGCAGGGCTTCGTGGAGAAGGGCGGTGCGGTCGGCATCGCCTAGCGCCCAGTCGCTGGCTTGTCGGGCGGTGGCGGCGACGAGGAAGTGCGGGTGTGGGGAGAAGAAGGTCGGGGCCGAGGCGGCGGCCAGGCGGAGGATGGTGGCGGGAGAGGCAGTCGCGAAGTTGTCGCGCAGGAGACGGCACGAGGATGAGGCGCTGGTGAAGGTTTCAATGTTGTCGAGATAGGAGGGGAGGAGGGCGAGGACCTCATTGGGGAGGGAGTAGATGGACATGGTGGAGTGGGGAACGTAGAATAGCTGAGTGAGGGGTTTGTTTATTGTCGAAGTACCCCGCAGTAAGTGAGTGCTTTAAGTAGCAGCCGCTGTCGGAAGGTAGGGTGGATCGGGCTTAGCCTCTTCGAGCCCCCGAACAACACGCCACGGGATGGTTTCACTCATCCTCAGTGGTGGATGTCCAGACTGTCTGTGTTGTCACGTCGAAAGGTACCGTACCTTATTAGACACCCGGTGAGTACTAGGTACAGTTAACTTTCCAGTGGATGCTGAGAACCTTCACAACTGTCCATGAACCACTAATAAGATTGCTTGAAAACCCCGCAGGATGTAGCCTGGAGCACAGACACCACTGCTTGGTTCATCCGCTAGCCTCTGTTGGGCCTAGTCTGACACTTTCAGGTCTGCATAAATCTTCCCAGTGCAGTCGAATTACTGTATATCTACTAGTACCTAGGGGCCAGTGGGAGTAACGAGGCACAAGAAGAATCTTATGATCTATCGTTGTTCTACCTCCCAGTTCCTGCTGATTCACACGTTACCTCCAGTCCTAGGGCGAGGGCTGATACTGTAGATTCTTGAGTATTTGAGCCTCCGGTTTTTCATCCCCCCTCTTGTCATCTTCTCTGCTATCGTATATCAACCCCCCATTTTCAATCACCATTGTGAGTCACGCAGGTTTCAACCGTGTCGTGAATCAAAGCATCCAAACCATGCGTAGCCTCCTCAACACCCACGTACGCAGAAGATCGCCCCACAGCCTGACCCGACCATCGAGCAGGAAGATGCCTCTCCAGAAACTAAGATGATGTTCCTGCTCAACATCTGCATCCCGTGCCATTCTCAATCCCAGCATCCGCATTCGTTCTGAGCGAAATCACAGGAATCTGAGCCTTCCCTTTGACAGCTGCTCACATCAACCGCGTCTGCTCGGTATTCTACTTATCCATCCCAGCGTTCTTCTCACCCTCTCCACCAACCAAATTCCAGCGTCTGCTCCGCGAATCTCGAGGATTCACATTTGCGGCTGCTTCGAGGAACTTCTTGACAACGTGGAAGTGGTTATTGCGAACGGTTGGGCTTCTGCTCGAATTGTCCTGCGTGATGATGGAGGCTTCGGAGGGCGAGAGGATGTCCTGCAGTGTGGTAAATTGTTGGTCTTTGCGGCCCTGAAGAGGTGGGTGCGGCCTCAGATGGCTTGAGGGAGTGAATCTGTCCGGACGGCGGCTCGGGGGATTGACAGTAGAGGAGGTTGACCGACCCACGTAAAGGGGGGTGAGTTCAAGAGTCATGCTCCACTCAAAACTTGAGCAGAGGAACTTTCAGGCCATTGTGGCAAGCACCTATATGAAATCGTATCGACATGATTTAGTCGTTCATAAAAGGGGAGTGAGTCGTATCATTTCAGCTACCAGCGGCCCAATTGCCTCATCCGTCTGAGCTTTGTGAGCGACCACATTAAGGATACGGTTTGTCTTGCCCTTGGACCTTTCCATTTATTGCAAATGGTCTGCAACTAGCCATCGATTCGCTGCCGGGAAAAAACACGATTAAGCGTGAGATAGCCATTCGTCTTCATCTTCACCGGTGGAATGCAATCGAAAGCTGCCTCGTGTCTTCGTATCAACGTTCGATATTCTAGAGAAATCCATTCGCAGAGACTTGCTGGCTTTCAAGCGGACGGGAAAGACGGGCCCGTAGCACATGGCTCTTGTCCATATCCCACGAGCCGTATGGGCAGCCTGTCAATTTATGCCCAGACTGCAGCCTTTGAGTATGAAGTTCTAGCTGAATGGGAGACTTCTGCTCCATTTGGTGTGCCAAGCCATGTCACGGCGTATTCCAGATATTAATCAGAGAGTACTTCAACCTAGGGGTCTAGTGGTGAGAACCGCAGGACTGATTAGTCCGAACGTCCAGTATAACAATGAATTGTGTCGAACACAGAAAGGATGCCAGGTCGAGCCTTCCCCTCCAGTCTCGCTCAGCCTCTACCGACTACATTGATGGGTCGAAAGTTTTGATAATTCATTATGACGGTGGGCAGAGACATTAAATACAGTCAACACAACTAGACAAGGAGCAGCATCTTGTCGTTTGGCCTGGGTGAAAGACAGCACTGCCCAGGCACAGTAGATCAAATCGGAAGGACCTCGGTAAAGAATAGAACGCCATTGACGTAAGTGGAGTGGCTTGCATGACACTATAGGCTAGATAATCTCCGTCTCAATATACTCGATAAGTCTGGAGGCAAGTTCGACTTGGCGCACAAATGATGAGACCGTATAAGCACTGCTAGCTATGTGCTTAGTGAGCAGTAAGCACAAGATTACTTAGTTATTCGTCCTGCCCATACACTGTCTCTACAGCTTCGCGAAGTACAAGGCTGTCGCATGAAAGTATTGCCTCGCGACAAGTACGCGCACCACCTTATCGGACGGTCTAGCAGACCTCACAGTACCTACTTCAGGGAAATGCAAGGCACTCAAAGCTTCTGCGACCACACATCCATCATCAAGTTGTCGTCAGACCTACTTTCTTAGTGTCTCCGAAGTGAATGGTCCGCAACCCCTGGGTACGAATCGGCAAATACGGCTTGATGCAGCCAGAAAAGGAAATACCTCAGGAAGCTCAACCTTCCGCGTGTGAACCGCAATCCCCCCCTCTCTCCTCTCTCCCTTCTTTCTAAGTGATATCATCAGCAGCACAACTCTCTGATCCGAAAATTCCAAAACAGGGTCGTGGGCGTTTTGGTGGCTGAATACTTGCTTTGCCCCTTGCGCGCCAGCTTGGGATAATATATCCGCAACGCTCGCATCACCTTCCTCCTTTGCTTCGAGCCTTTCACCCGACCAGTCTTGCTGCCGGTCTCGCGGACCGATGGGGATGATCGACGTCAGGTGATTGATCCCCTCAGGGGTAGTTGATCCGAGCCGTTGGACGGGCACATGTGCGTCCGAGCGGTTTTGAGTTCTCCATACTGCGGAGGTCACCTCCGGATTTTTGAGTAATCTCTCGGACCAGCAACTGGTTCTCTCCGTGGTGGACGGAGCTGATGCGTAGTAGAGGGAAAGGAGGGGCAGAGGGGGTTTCGACGCGCTCCTTGCATTCCTTCTTGAAACACAGAGATAAGGGTACCGTTATCTACTGTAGCAGATGACGAGCTTCTGGGTGGGAGGTGATCAGACTAACAAGACCTGCTTGATGGACTTTTTTTTTCTTTTCCAATGATGTCAATTCCGAGCTCAAAGATCAGACCAACAGCATCTGTCGAACTCTCGATAATAGCCCTTTTCAGATGGTGACAGGAAGGGCAGGGCAGGCGGGCAGGCGGGCGCCAAGCCAGCCACCCGAAAATAAAGCTTGGCCCCACCCGGACCCTGAATGGATGGTCGGCCTGCGAATTTTTGGATGTTTCATGCAATATCAACGAAGATCATCCGAAAGTCAAGGTACAACGATTACGCGGCCAAGGGGCAGCTCCTTTGTTGACTTCCAGATCGAGCATGAGAATAATCCTGTGAATCATCGACAGAATTGCATTACAGATTTAGAGTCGATGAGCTGATAGCCCAGCTAAGAATTGTCTGGTCTCGCTAAGAGAGCTCGAAACTCTTAGCGGTCGCTTCGAGAAAATTACTGAAAACAGACTAGCGAACAGCCACAACCACAAGCAGACCTTCTCGGCAAAGGGGAAAACGCCTTGGAAGTTAGGGTTGCAAGCACGGGCCAGCGTCAGAATGCGATCCACCCGAGCCCTTGGGCCTGCACGTGGATCCCGCGGATTCCAACGGCTCCCTCAGGGCTGCCTTTCATCGGCTCCCACTGGTTCATTGTCGTGGCAATCTTGGTACCTGGTAAGCTGGTTCATGGCCCTGAATGCACACTGGCAGCTGTTGAGCCCTCCCAAATAGCAACAGTCTCATGATAACTGTCATTCCGGAGTTTTAGGCGGGATGATCATAGATAGAAGCTGTAGCTCGCTGCAGGACAAGCTTCATGCCGCCATTCAGACTGCCCCTCTCTCCCTTGTGCTCCTGCATGAATGTGTGGGGCTTTCTAGGGTTGCTAAGACATCTTCTGGGGTTTTTAAGACAGCCACCCTCAAAGGCAAAATGAGCTCATAGCACAACAAGGGAAAAGATCAAATGGCATAGCGAATGTGACTAGTCTCATCAAAGCAGCAAAAATTCTTGACTTTCCCCTTGGGGTTATCTCCACTATTTCTCATAGATCGAACAACCCATTGCCCTCGCACATGTCCAATGAAGTAACCGAACGGGTCTGCATGCATCTGGAATCAATCACGCAAATAGTCTTCCGACGATCATAGTTCGCTGAGGAAGGGGATCGCATAATTCAGTAGGCTGATAACCAAGCAGCCAGATTTCCACTACAATTTTGATACCCAGGCCGCGCGGCAGCCGACCGAGCTCAAGTCTGGATGGTCAGAAAGTCTATGGCGGCACATCGGTCGAGCGATACCCACTCTTTACTTAAGCTACTCAAGAATCAGAAATTTTTCTATCCTCTGTCTACTTGAGCTAGCGCATATATTCATTGCCTGTCAGGAGAGTAGCACCCTCTCCTTTTTTTTTCCCTCATTCTATACACACCATGGCCATCTTCGACCGTGTCTTTCGAAACCAGGGCCAAGAGGCCCCAGTCATTGACGAGGAGGCCAAGGGTCCTCACTTTACTGTATTCTCCAGCCCAGAATCTTCTCAGCCCAATAGCGAACCTTCGTCTGGCTTTACAACCCCGACAGAAGAAAAGAGCCTCGTTCCTTTGGGGAAATGCCCCGAGATCGGTCGGCTGGCCTCCTGGCGAGGCGCGTTGATCCTGCTGGTAACATCAGGCTCCCAGTTCCTCGACAATGTGTACATGACCAGCGCCAACGTCGCGCTATCCTCGATCCAAAAAGACTTTGATGTGACCAGCACGAACCTGCAATGGATGATCTCTGCATACACCTTAACGTTTGGCGGTTTCCTCCTTCTTGCGGGAGTCCTTTCCGATCGGTAAGTGTCTCTCCATGATATTAGGTCGGTTGAGCCCCCTTCATTGACTGTCGTCTAGGTACGGCCGAAAGAACCTTCTATGCATTGGCCTGTTCTGGTTGTCCATCTGGACCCTGGCGATTGGTTTTGGTCAGTCGTTCATCCAGCTTACCATCTTTCGAGGCCTGCAAGGTATCGGGGCGTCCATGACGGTTCCGTCCGCGATCGGGATCATCAGCGCCTACTTTACCGGGGTTGACCGGACTCGTGGCCTGGCCATCTACGCCTCGTCGGGAACGATAGGCTTCTGTGTCGGGCTGATCTTCGGAGGGTTCCTCACCTCGTCGCTTGGCTGGAGATACATCTACTACTTCATCGTGATCATCACGGGGTCTTTGTGTATTCTTGGGGCATTTGTTTTGCCCAAAGATATCATGCCGAAGGAGAAGCCGAAGATGGACTTCCTGGGTGCTTCCATGTCAACTGCTGGTCTGATCCTCCTGCAATTCGTGCTATCGAGCGGGGGACCCTACGGCTGGAGCCAACCATTCATCATCGTGCTGTTGATATTGGCGGTCGCGCTGCTGGTAGCCTTCACCTTGCTGCAGAAGTACATCTCTTATCCACTCATGCCTCTCTCGCTGTGGAGGATCCCCAATTTTGCGGGACTGTGGATCGCCGGTTTCAGTGCGTCTCCCACCTCCTCTTCCATTGTCCCCTCATCTACTAACAGCGCAACAGCGTGCTACGGCAGCTACCAGAACGTGATCTACTACATCGTCCTCATGGCACAAGAAGTTGACAAGCTCTCTGCCGGACAGACAGCACTACGCTTCTTACCCATGGGCGTGATTGGCTTCGTCGCCTCGATGGGTACCGGCAAGGCCTTGGAGTATGTGAACGGGAAATACACGCTCATCGCCGGGCTGGTCCTGACGGTGATTGCGCCCATCCCAAGCTCCATCACCGCCAGCCCTGAATCCAGCTTGTACGTTTCCTTCCCCACCCCCAACCGACCCAACTCATGGGCACAAGTACTTACTTTTGTATTCCAGCTGGCTCAATGTTTTCCCCACCTCTCTCATCAGCATCACCGCCGTCTCCCTCATCTTCGTCACGACCAGCACCTGCATCCTCACCACCGTCCCCATCAACGTCAAGTCCCTCTGCGGCGGCATGCTCAACACCGCCTTCCAGATTGGCTCCGGCGTCACCCTGGCCATCTCCGCCGCCGTGACCGAGGCGGTCGACATCGAGAAGGGCCACGATCTGGCTCAGCAGTACTCCACCGGCTTATGGTGTTCCGCCGGGCTGGCCGGGTTAGGTCTGATCGTGGCGTTCTTCTCCGTCCGGCGGAGGGGGATCGGCCCCGAGGACCGGGTGGACTCCGTCTGTGCTATCTGATTAGTTTTTTCTTCAGTTTCTGGGTTTGGGTTCAAGGTGGTGGGACTTCGCGTAAAAGTCTTCATCTTTATTTATTGAGTCATGACGGTTCTTTGCATGCGGGCTACTAACGCGGCGCGTTTGGTATTACGATAGACGGTATACCTTTATCTAGATGATGGCGGTTTCTGGTTCTTTTTTTTTTTGTATATATGTTGATAATAGTGTGATGATTGTGAATACTAGAAACTGAATGAAGATTGACAAATTCAATGAGCAGAAGATGGATCGAGTTCCTAGTCCTAATTCTCAGTGGAGCAAGCGCTGAAAAATCAGATTGACGGGTCCCACGGCGGGTCCCGCGGTGGAGCTTCAGATTCAAATCCAGATAAATAGTTCCCGAACCAGATTTTTCGCTCTCGGGATGTCTACTTTGGAGGTTTCGACTTTCGGGTGTTCTCTCCGGGTAGTAGGAATGGCAGGGTCAATCATAACCATCGAATGCTTGACGGTGCGGAGTATATATACGTCTGGAATAAAGATCAGATGCTACTGATGCTCATCCGACAATGCAATGCATGGTGCAAACTAAGCTTTCGAAGCTCAATCCAAGGTAGGCAGGAACAGTCCCATTGAGTCGGGTTACCGGATTGGGGAATCCCGGGACGGGTCCAGATCCCGCAGTCTCGACGCGCTGGTTCAATGGATCGGGCGAGGGGACGGAGGAGACCATGGATAGAGTAGAGCTATAGACTACTACCTAGTACCGTATCTCCAGGGACAATGATCGGCTAATGCTCACGTTGTGTAGCTATTTAGTCTCATTGGCGAAGGCGAATAGAAGCAGTTAGATGTTTGTTTGGTTCCGTAGGGATTGTACTCTAGCGTCTGCCATAGGTCGGTGAATGTGCGTGCTAACTATAGGAGCATCGTATACTCAGTGTTACCCTAACCCTACAGACCTAGCTACGGCAGATTTGCCAAGTAGCTCCCAGCTCCTTAGCAACCTCCCATCGAGATACCCCGCAATCCACTCGACAGAGCAACTCTCACCCACCAATCACCGATCAACACCCGAGCCTAGCATCGAGTACAGCACAACAGCCTGAACGCAAAACCCTAGCCCGCTAACCATCCACCCACAATCCGAGTTTCTCAAAATCAAACCATCTAGCCAGCCTTATCCATGACACTTGGGAGCTCGTATCCGCTCGGATCCAAGTTCGAGTAGTCAAAGTAAAACTGGTAAACTCCAGACACGTTCGTCTCCTTGAGGCGGAAGCTATCGGTGAGAATACCCGAATCCTCCTCCCACATCAGCCACGAGCCATAGAAGAGGAATCTGTCGGTCGCCGCGTCGGAGGGGGTCGTGTAGCCGTTGCCGGTGAAGCCGACCTCGGTGATCTCGTCTTCGGTCGGACGGATGTAGAAGAGCGTGTCGCTGTCGAGGGTAACGCCGGAGGTTGTGGCGGTGGTGACGAGTTCCGTGTCAGTAATTTCGACTGCGCGCGGGGGTAAGTGGGTTAGTTTGGGGAATTGAAGAGAACTTGGAGAGGCACGAGGGGGGAAGTACAGGTTACGTCGGTGGTGACGGAGCCGTAGGGCCAGGTGGTGGAGTCGCCGGCGTAGGCAAGGCCTGATTGTTCGTTAGTTTGGATCTCTTGGTGGGTAGGCTGGTGGCTTAGAGGAAGAATACCATCGGAGTAGAAAAGCTTCATGGCTGTGCTGGTGACGCCCCAGGCATACAGGCTGAAGGCGCCGGTGGGGTTGCGCTTCTCGAGGTTGGACTCGAGCTCAGCGGTAGGGATGGCCAAGGCAGCAGTGGCCAGGGCTATGGTAGAGGCAAGAGTGAACTTCATGGCGATGGTTGGGTTGTGGAAGGGTTATGCTGAAGATAGCATACGCTGTGGATGGAGGGAGAACGTTTTTATATGCGATTTCCCAGGGCTCGAAGTTAGCTGAAGCGACAGTCAGGCAGTCGCAAAGCTAGCAGGGGGATGTAGTCATCCCGAGCTAGCAAAGGATCATACTTTTGGTTTACTACTGATCCTTCGAGCTCGAGACCCATAAGCAGCAGGGTACAGGAGCTTGACGCCCCGCAGGCGAAGTCTATATTCCGGCTAAGGCCGCCGGAGTGCGGGCTGTGTCCACTGTCGTGACCTTATTTCGCTGAGGAATGTTGGGACTCGCTAGCAGGATGCAGAAGCCCAAATCCAGCCGTGAGAATAGCCCGATTCAGCCTGAGGACATACGTATGCCTCGTTGCGCCCAAGCTTTATCTGGGATAGTGCTATCGACGGCCGTGCTTGGCGGATGCTCCACTCGTAGTGCCTGCCACTGCCCCCATCACTTACTTCAAACTCAACGAGTTCGTCGCAAAGGCCTCGGCTTCGTTTATTTTCTCTGTTATGAAGGATAGAGCTAAGAGAAGTAAGTTGAATAGCTCAATCTGAGATCAACATTCGCACCATCAGCTGAGCCAGTCATACAGCAGTGCGGGGTGTTCGCACCATCAGCTGAGCCAGTCATACAGCAGTGAGGGGTGTATCAAGACCATGTAGAGTCGCAGCACAACCGCACGGTGCCCAAGGGATTTACACTACGATGATGCTAAAACCAACACAGCCTAGGGTGGAGTATGTGTCATGCTGAGGTGATCATTCTTCCGCTTTCAAAGCAATCCTGGGGTCCAGTCAAATCAATCACGTCTCCACAATCTACAGCAAGGGTCAGTATTGCATCTCAGAGCCGAAGAAATGATATGATCTAGACTCTGGAAGGGGCCAGACAAATTCGGCAGTGACCGACCGAGGATAGAGCGTGCTGACTCGTTTGTTGCATGAATCATGAGAGCTTGGTAGTGGGTAGTTGTACTATTGGTGACCCGCAAGGCTAGTGCAAGTACACCTATGGCATGAGGCTGTCCGAGGGATGCGTGAATCCGCTTGGATGGCGCGCTATCGCATGGCAATTCACTGATCCATGCAAGAGTATCTTTCAATGCCGCTCAGTAAGTTATTTCGACATCAACTAGAACCAGAGACATGGATTTGATGAACTGATAGACCATTCATAAATTATTCACCTGATTAGCTGAAATGATTCACGTCTGCACCTCGAAATCTGACCTGTACAACTGAGAGATCTGTCGAGTGATACATGAACCCATGCAACAAGCGGCTTACAGGCATTGATTCATGCATTCATAGTGTGAGACAAACATCGAACATCGCAGTCGACAAAGGAAGATTGCGATCTCATCTGCCACCAAACCATGACCTTATCGCCAGTACAGCTTGTGGGATTCATGCTCATTGTAACAGATAAAACTAATTCAACTGATAGTACATCAGCTGGCCTGCTGGCCCAATGGTAAGGCGCTTGACTACGAATCAAGAGATTGCAGGTTCGAGCCCTGCGTAGGTCAATCTTTTTGCCCTTTGTCCCTCCATCTCAGCATGCGGAGGGACTTATTCGTTTTGAGACGCTTAACCGTCGATATCATGACCTTTCGCCAGTAATGACAGTGTATTTGCTCGAAACTGATATGAGGTTGTTAGCTGCAGGTCGTCTGTATGTTGGCGGGTCCAAGACCGTGATTGGGGGTTCGAGCTTCTTAGGAAATAAAATATGATGGGCGGGGATTCAGCTGCTAGGCTTACAAGGTGGTGCATCTTTACAAAACGGCGTGGATTGTCGCTTCTAAGGCTTTATGTGTTCTCAAAGCGATCCAGTTACATATTATGTGTGTGTAGAGTCAATTGCCATGGTGCCCAAATCGGTGCTTGTTGCCAAGCGGCCGGAGACTATATATACTTCTGGTTTTACGGTAGTGGGACGATAAAACAATCTGACCACGACAATTTCGAACAGAGCCAGGGAAAGACAAAGTATGATCCATGCTAAGCGACCGGGGTTCTCTCTCTTATAGCCAGAGACAAGAAGAACCTAGTTCCAGCTTGATGTTCAAAGCAGCAAGCATCATAGTACCAATGCACTACCCGCGAATCGAGCTGTTAATCCCTGCGACCACGGGTTAGCAGCCCAATAGCCCCTGAAAGTCAATTCATAAAAAGTAAAAGGCTATGAGCATGGACTAGGCCAAACCAGTGAGACCAGGTCCCTGGACGCGATTGGTGTTGCAATTATGACGATAAACCGACTCTAGAAGGGTAAGAGAGACGGTAAAAGCTTTTTGGGACTCCCGCAAAAAGTAATGACAAGAGTGGGATTCGAACCCACGCCACTTGCGTGACTAGGAATACTGCTCAATGAGCGTATGTGTGATCAGGTACCTGACCCTAGCGCCTTAGACCGCTCGGCCATCTTGCCGTTGTTGAATAACATGCTCTAACTAATCAATATATGACGCTCTTTACTGGAGGTAACAGCTCTGCAGACTAATTGCGCCTATACTATGTATGCATCATCATTCCAGGTATCCCCAAATGGTCCAGAGATAATGTCTCCTGGACACCTCCTTTTTATCATCACAATTGAATACACGACCAAGTTCATAGCTAGGAAGCCATAGAGTGCAGTATACACTCGTCGTTGGGTCGGGCACAATGCTGCCTTGTCGCTGTCTTTACCACTGGAACAGTGGGAACAACTTCAGTGAATTGGAAAGATGAATTCACAAAGATAGTCTTCACTGTTCACCTATCCTCATATCACAGAGAGTGAAAGGTGTCACAAATGAACATCAAGCACATCGCCTGGCCGAAAGTATCCTGTGACAATCTCCATCAATACTCAAGCGCTTAACTGTAAATGCCCGTCCAGTTGGAAATAACCAGGATGATTCCAACATCTCTTGATATTAACCACCGCCAAATACCCCAGAGGCCTTTGAAAAACATAACATCTGAAATATAAATACCCTGTTATATTTATCCAATCAAGACTACCACCACCATCCACATTGACCGTACCCAAGCACAGTTAAATCGAAACCCGTCTAGAAACAGCGCAAACCCACGAAAACCCCATCTGTTCATGATGTGCTACCAGGCCTATCGCCGTCGCGGAGGCTGCTACCACTGCTACCGCATCGGATGGCTGCCCTGTGAAAGAGCCAAGGCCAGGGAAAACAGAGCGCTGTGCCGCCCGTCCAGTGGCCAGCTCAAGGACCTGCCAGTATATCTCATCCCGCAAATCAATTACGATGCGCCGACTGTCTGCGAGATGTGCCTGGCTCAGGTCCGTCGTGGTCATCTCACCATGGAGCAGGTGCTCACAGTTTCGATCGACTCGAACCAAGACCTAGATGTCGAACAGCTCAACAACCTCCGCCTGCAAGATGACCCTGAGGTCCAATCACTCCTGCATGAGCATGAGGGAGGATTCCATGGGGAATGAAGGTTAGTGCTATCAGCTTAGAAACCCTTCGTGTACTGATGCGCTGGTGCTGATAGGCTGTTACCGGGGTGTGATGGGTGTTGTTTAGGCACTTACTATTTTACTTGTCTCTCAGTCTTGAACTGAGTTTCACAATGTTCTCTTTCAATCTAGTAAGGTACGACATCAACCGGAATCATTTTCTATATCGCCGAATCACTTTTGTAAGATACCAATTGATGAGATACTGAATACCATATATGGAAAAGGAAAAGACACATTGATTGGCCCCGCTCCCCAAATCTATTTTTCCGGCCTCCAAGTTTCGCTGAACTAGTCTCTTTCATGGCACCAATCTATGCACCAAGATCAGTTTGTGACACGTTACTGAGCAGCCAAGCAGGATTGATGACTACCAACGATAATCGTAGAACTAGGTAAACGGAATTCACGGACGAACAAGCCGCCCCTGCGCCAAAGCCAGCCGATCACGATGCCACTATACAACCAATTAGCAGAAGCAACACGATGACATCTGAAAAGGGGAACAGAGCTTACCTGACCACAAGAGATCGGTTCATACAGCGGCGGATGCTCGTCGTCTACACAAGACGGCACAACCCGACACACCGACTCGGGATTGAAGCCGAGGAAGAACGGCATCGAGTATCGCGACGTGGTCTGCCGATTATAGACTCTGTGCACGGTCGATCGGAAGCGATTGTTGGACAGCCGCTGCAGAAAATCGCCAATGTTGACCACCAGGGTGCCGGGGACCGGTCGCGCGTCCAGCCACTCATCGTTGGCGGACAGGACCTGTAAGCCCCCGGAGTTGTCCTGCCAAAGCAGGGTGACGCATTGGATGTCGGTGTGCGAGCCGATCCCTACATCCAACTCCGCGTCGCTGAGACTCGGGGCGTCCGGCGTGCCGGGGTAATGCACGTACAGACCATCGGCGCCGGGGTGCGTGACCAGCTCGTCAAAGTAGTCCTCCGGGAGGTGGAGGGCGAGCGCGAAGATGCGGATCATCTTGCGAGCGAGGGCGAGCCGGGCCTGATAGAAGGCGGTGGTGGTCTCGCGGAAGCCCGGGAGATGGGCGGTGCCGTCCCAAAGCGCATTGTCCTGGTCCTCGGCGGGGAGGGTTGCGGGGTGGACCTGTGGGTCGCGATGCGGGTTGTACCGTAGTGAAAAGGTCTCCTTGCGGTCTGTGGTGTGGATCAGCGATCCCTGACTTGCTAGTTCGGTGGGAACAAAAATGATTGACCGACCTTTAGTCTCGGTTTTGTTGATCTGAGTGCTTCCAACACCATGGAACCCATCCATTTGTTTCATCTTGGAGGAGGCGATTTTTTGTTTCTCTGCTTCCGACTGGTTGAAAAATGCCTGTGCCTGAGCAAAAGCCGCCTGGATGAGATCCTCTGGAATGCCGTGATTCTTGACGTAGAAAAAGCCCGTGTTCTCTGCAGCAGCACGAACACGAGCAGCAATCTGCTTGCGTTCCTGGAGATCGTTGTCAATCGGGCTGAGATCGATGATTGGGATCTCATCTTCCGTGGGCAGACGAGGAGGGGCCGTCGATACGCGACGGTACTCCGGTCCATTCAATGTCAGCAGCTCGACATGGGTGTATTGGACGTCCGTCGTCATTCTGAAGTCAAAGTGAATTGCACTACGGACCTGCCTCGGTCTAGCCGGTCGGTGAATGTGAGGTGAAAGGCTTGGAACTTGCCACGCTGAAAGCGAGCTGCATGCATGTGCTGGTGGTATTTGTTGCCGTCTAAAGAGGCGCGGGGAACCCCGCCCCGCCAAGCAACCACCACTCCGCAGGGCGCGATATCGCCTAATCGATGATTCTCTGCCTTCCAAGAGCGCCAATGTGCCTTGGCTGCTGATAAGCCGAATGCGCCGATACAGCCGATAAGACGCCCTAGCCAAGTTGAAGCGGTCGCGTGCGCCACTTATCAACGTTAGATTGACCAGAGGAGGAGGAGGCAGGGGTGTCATCCCCAGTCTCTTATCTACCGTCGTATCACCATCCCTGCGAGACCCCTTGGCAGTGCGGCTATTTAACCCTCTCACTACGCCGCGCAAGAAATTGGTTGGTATCGTTGACAAGATGTCGCCGCTACTCTCGACCCTGCACAGGCGACTGCTGGTCAAGAGTGTCGATCAAGATGGCAACGAGCGACCTGTAGAGACTCTCGACAATGACTCCATCCGACCCACTCGCGCGAAAGATCGGACATGGACGCAGTTCACCTACGTGATGTTCTGGTTCTCGGCCGTGGCCAACGTCAGCAACCTCTACGCCGCCTCCACGGGTATGACCATGGGATTGACCATGTGGGAGAGCATCGCGTGTACCTTCGGCGGGCAGTTCATGGCAGGATGTCTCATGGCGATCAACGGGCGTGCAGGGGCCATGTATCGCATCCCGTATCCAGTGCTCTGCCGCTCGAGCTTCGGGGTCTGGGGTGCGCTGTGGCCGACCCTCAATCGCGCGGTCATGTCTATTGTGTGGAACGGGGTTAACATGACCCAGGGCGCGCAGTGTCTATAGTGAGTGTGTCGATGTGAGGTGGAGTGATCGTGGCTGATTCAGGCAGTGTGTTCCTCCATGCTATCTTCCCCTCAATCGCGCATATTCCGGACAAGATGGGACCAAAGTCGGCTCTGACATCGGCGCAAATGATCTGCTTTGTGGTCTATTGGTAGGTTCTTGGGGGGGGGGGGGGGGGTCCGGATGAACTCTTGACTAACAGGGGATCGGCTAATCAACTGCGCTTTTCTTGTCGTCCCGGTGCCGAAAATGAAAAAGCTCGTCTATATCAAAGTGGTTGTCTACTACGCCGGGGCCTTGGCCATGCTGGCATGGGTTGTGGCACTCGCAGGGGGATCGCCAGCCGCTCTGCGGGCGTCCTCGTCTGTGCGCGGAGCGGAGAAGAGCTGGCTGATCTGCAAATTCCTGTGGTTGGGCCTCGCCAGCTGCGGCACCTTTATTTCGAATGCAGCGGACCTGCAGCGATATGCGCGCCGGCCCAGCGACGTGCTTGTGGGACAGATCATCAGCTTCCCGTTGTCTGGGCTTTTGGTTGCGGTGCTGGGCAATGTGATTGCCGGGTCGAGTGAGAGCATATTCGGAGAGGTGCCTCTTTTTCTCCCAGGCTAGTGAAGGTGTATGTATATGTTGCTGATTGTTTATACTTAGCTCATCTGGAACCCTCTCAATTTCCTCGACAAGTTGATGGATGGCGACCGTTACACCCATGGCAACCGCACCGCCTGCGCCTTTATATCCCTTGCCTTCATCTACTCTACTGTTTTCTCCGCCATCTTCGAGAACTCCATCCCGTATGCTCCCAGTTCAGCCCCAAACTTTCCTCCATAGGGGTTAAAGCAAACTAACAACCTGCAGAGCAGGCAACGATATCGCCGCCCTTTGCCCCCGCTACATAACCGTCAAACGGGGCTTCTTCATCTGCGCCAGTAAGCCCCCCGCCCCCCACAAAACATACCAAACTACTTAAGTAACCACATCCACAATTGAAAGTCCTCTCATTCGCAATCTGCCCATGGTACCTCCTAGCGACCGCCTCTATCTTCATAACCTTCCTCTCTTCCTACCAAATCTTCCTCTCCGCCATCGCGGGGATCCTGATCTGCGACTACTACCTAATCCGGCGAGGCCACCTACACATCCCGGAACTCTACACCGCGGATCCCGCCGGCATCTACTACTACCTCTATGGGATTAACCTCCGCGGTTTCGGGGCGTACGTGATCGCCATCGCGCCGAATTTTTATGGGTTCCTGTCGCAGATGGGGGTGTCTGCGCCGCTGGGGATCCAGCGGTTCTATTTCGTCGCGTATCCCGTGGGGTTGCTGATTGCGTTTGCGGTGTTTGCGGGGATGTGTTGGATTTGGTGGCCCAGAGGGGCGGAGAGGGTGGGCCTTGGGGCTGGGTGGAAGGAGCCTGAGGATTATTGGGATGAGTTTGATGAGGCTGTCACTGGTGGGACTGGGGAGGGGGTTGTGGTGGATGCGGAGGTGGTGGGGTTGGGGGCTAAGGGGGTCGGCTTGGGGGCGAAGGCGGATACGATCGGGGAGAAGGTTTAGGTCTCAGCTCTTTGTGCCGGGCGATTAGGTTGAGAGGGCGTTTGTTTGAGAGACAGGGTGATGATACCTAGCGAATGGATTGCTTTAATGTTCTGAAGCTGCTCGTGATGGTGTGGTGGATGCATGGTAGGGTAGACTGTCGCGAAACATCGATTTGTAGAGTGTTGAATCGAAGATTAATTACTGGTAGCAGTAGTCAGGGAGTAGGTACAGTAGTTTGCGCTCATCTGAGTTACTGTGCATTCAAACGCAGCTGCATGGCATATTCGCCTGCGTACAATGTCCCTGATGTCCACGCATAGTAGGCGAATGCGGTGAGAATTATAGCCCGCAGGCCCCAATCAACAGACCAAGCCTAGGATCTCAACGAGCACAAGTCCTCGACATATACCACCAAACAGCAAGAATCCTGTTCTCGACAACTTCAACACAGGAACACCCCGCTAACACCAGAAAGGAATCACCACGTCTCGCAATACGGTCTCAAATCCAGCTCATGCGTAAAAGAAGACCTAGGCTGACTATGCAGGAACCAATACGCCTCCGCGATCTACGCACGATTAGCACACGTCCAATCATCACAAACAACAATCAACCACAAACACCCACCCAGTCGGGATCGATCTTCGCGTCCGGCTTGTCCGCCAAGTACTCCTTGGTCTGCTCCGTGGCGATGATCCCGTCGATAATGGCGTGGGCGACATGGACCCCCTTGGGGCCGAACTCGCGCGCCAGCGATTGCGCTAGAGCCCGGACAGCGAACTTGCTCATCGCGAAGGAGCCAAGCCCGGAACCTCCCTTTAAGGAAGCCGTTGCGCCTGCGGGCCGAGACGGTCAGCTTGGGTCAGCTTGGCAGTTCAGCACCCCAGAGTTTGCAATATTCTCTACGGGCGTCGGAAGAAAAAAAAGACCTCTATGTGGCTCAATGCAACCGACCGGAGGTTTACGTATGTATATGTTGCTAGAACTCACCCGTAAACACAAGCGTAGGCGGCAGCTGCCCCTGCGGGCCTTCCTCCACCGCACGCAGCAAGAACGGAAGCACGGCTTTGGAGAAATTCGAAGCGCCGCGCGCGGTCGCCTCCAGACTGGCCAGAAACTCCTCGCCGGAGTCCAAGAAGGCGGAGCGGGAGAATTTGCTGGCGACGTTGAAGACCGCCGCGGCGACGGTGAAATGGTCGCGTCCGTACTGGCGCTCGAGCTGCTGCATCGTCGACTCCATCGCCCCGGGCTGGGTCACGTCGGCGGGGATGCCAATGGCGGTGCCGCCGGCTTGGGTGATCTGCTCGACGAGAGGGTCGAGGCTGGAGGCGCGGCGGGCGAGGAGGACGACAGGGTAGGTCTGGGCGAAGCGGCGGGCGATGGAGGCGCCGGTGCCGGGGCCTGCGCCGGCGATAATGGCGATGGATTTGGTGAGTTTGGAAGCCATGTTGGTGGTGTGATTGGTGTGATTGGTGGTAAGTTTGGAGTATGGAATGAAGGAAGAAAGGAAGGGTTTCGGCCCCCTTGGAAGGATTGTTGAGTTGTTGAGCGTAAGCTGCTGTTATACTAGGGAGGTTTCAGGCTAAAGGATCGGACCCAGAGTAAGCATCATTCATGACGTATCCGGTTAGTTGCGCTGATCGGGGGGTCTGACTAACCAATCACCCCGTCGGGCGGGGATTCTGCAGGAGCTGGATTGCATGAGGCTGCAAGGCTGAGAACACGAGCTGACTCAGAATCTAGCCCGCAAAATGACATCTACACTTATCACATCAGGCTACACTGATGCTCTAAAGAAAGTATAAAAAGTATAGCCTTCCGTCTGGCTCAACGAAGAGAAATCAGAATCAACAAGACCATCAACCAGCCACAATCTCCTAGATCAATTCTTCCTTCCCCGTTGCTTACCAGTTCACTAAGTCTCATCATGTCCCAAATCATCACCGTCTTCGGAGCCACAGGCAACCAAGGTGGCTCGGTCGTCAAGTCCATCCTGGCCGACCCCGTGCTGTCGAAGGAGTGGAAGATCCGCGGAGTCACTCGCGACACCAGCAAGCCCGCTGCCCAGGCCCTCGCTGCCCAGGGCGTCGAACTCGTCACGGTTGAGTCTCTCCATCCCATCCCCAGCGCAGAACAACCACTGATTCCATTCGGCAGGCCGACATGTCCTCCACCGAGGCAGCACTCCCCGCAGTCACTGGCGCCCACACCGTCTTCCTGGTGACCGACTACTGGGAGACAATGAGCCGGGAAACCGAAGTGTCCCAGGGAAAGGCGGTGGCCGACGCATGCAAGGCTGCTAACGTGAAGCACCTCATCTTCTCCTCACTGCGCGATGTCACGGAGATCAGCAACGGCAGGCTGCCCAATGTCAGCCACTTCGATGGCAAGGCCGAGATCGAGCAGTACATCCGGGACAGCGGCATCGCCGCCACCTTTGTGCTCGCGGGGCTGTACATGAGCAACTTCTTCGAGATGCTGAACAAGCAAGGCGATAACTATGTTTTGGCTTGGCCTGTGGATATGGAGAAAGCGCAGGTGCCGCTGTTTGATCCCGCTGAGGATACCGGTAAGATCCTATTTACTTATCTACCCTTTTTTTTTTTTTAATTTCTTTCTTTGTTTTTTTTCCGGTGCTTCCGGTGTTGTCAAAGAAAGGGCCCCGTTCTAATGGATTGGCTGCAGGCAAGTTCGTGAAAGCGGCGATCAAGCACTTCCCATCGTCCGTCAACCAACGCATTTTGGCTGCCGACGACTACTATTCTCCTGGCAGAATCGTGAAGGAGTTTGAGGAGGTGACGGGCCACAAGGCCCAGACGGCGACTATCCCCGGAGATGTGTTCAAGTCGTTCCTCGCGGCCCCTATGGCACAGGAGATTCTGGAGAATGTTCTCCTGTTGGAGGACCCGGGTTACTATGCGGGCGAGTCTCTGGCTCCTTCGCGGGCGCTGCTCGATGAGAGTGACAAGCCCACCTCATGGAAGGAGTTCGTGGCACGTCACAAGGAGAAGTGGTAGAGGTATGCACATACGAGATTGGAGGAATTTGTATGTTATGGTTTGGCCTGGAGTATACGTCATTTGCACAAACCTTATGTTGCTATTGAATACCATATGAATACGATTTTTTGCTGAGTTGTCGCACTACTATGAAGATAACTGCAAGGTTAATATCCTGATCCCGAATGACTTAGGGTAGATGATAGTACAACTCAGGGTAGGCGATATTAGCCTTACATGGGTTTATGTGAGATTTATCTGTCAATAGTAATCGATTATTTCTCTAAACTAAATACCGTCTTGGAACCCACACATTTATCAATGTTGAAGCTTAAAACTTCTGAAGCCGTAGAGGTAGTATCACAATGGGCCTACAATACGAGCCAACGCAGATACAATTTCTATAAGCATATTAAAACTTCACAATCTAACATGTCAACTTCACTTCTACAGAGTCCCACAAAATAAGAGGGTTTGATAGTCAAATTGTAGCGATTGTTATTCAGAAATACTGCTCTTAGCATATAAAATCAGAGGGATGCGATATGCACCCGATTTACTGCGACGGTTCGGCATTGTCCCTCAACGCCTCTCGTTGGACTCGATCTGAATGTGTGATCCATTCATGCCAGTCGGGCTCGCCGATGTTCGAGTTCAGCCCTTTTTCCAGCATCTCCGCTCCCTCCAAGGCCGCTGTGAAGACGAGTGCAGTCGCCTGCATCTGTTCCCTGAGCGCACGGAGAATATCGGGATCATCGTAAGCTGCAACTAACAGCAACGCCTGCGACGTGAACAGAGAGTGGATCCCCTGCTCAATATGTGCGGTGGCAAACCGAAGATTGCCTAGGGGATTGAGACCCGGTTTGTGATCCAGCGCCAACCCCTGGGTGGATGCGGTAATAGCGTCAACACTCTCCAGCACCTTCTCCGTCGCTGCCGCCGCATGCTGCAAGTCCTCCAGCGTCTTCTCCATTGCCGCCGCAAGCCGCAAGCCCCGTTCGAGAACCGACTTAGTCGTCTGGAACTCCTCCGCGAGCTCTCTTGTCTTCTGCTCGTCACTCAACGGTTTGGCCCCGAGAATCATCAGGCACTGTTCCACATACATTTCTTCCCACATCTTCTTGAGAAGTGTGGTCATCTTGGTGATGTGATCCAGGCTGGTGAGATTTCTATTTTCCATGTCTGTGGTTTTGAGGTTATGCGGAACGGTGGACGCTTTCTGGGTTGGTATGATAGCAGGATTAACTCCGTGCAGTCGATAGCAGCGCAAGTTGAGCTTGAAGGCAGTGGGTGGCAGTAGATGGGTGGGGTGAGTGAATCCTTTAAATAGACGAGAATGACACCTATGATTCCCGTTCGAGATAACCGTGGACAATGGATTGGGTACTCTTGAAGGCTCGATAAGGAATACAAGACATTGTGACATTTAATTTCTTTATTTCACTTGGCTTTCACTCTGGCGTCAATCTTGTCATAGACTGGGAACTTTTATCTTGACTCGATGTTTTCACCAGCTTGAACGAGTCTTTCAATCTGCAATAGACTGGTATTTTGTTGATCTTGTCATTGTGTGAGTATTCTTGGGAAAAGCCATGTAGGGAGTAATATCGGGCGGCACCCCGGCTTTGTACTTTGAACAAGATAAGACGTCTCATCGTGATGGGGTAGACAATCCAAGCATAGACTGGTATCATATTGACCGTGTTCTTGTCTACGGGTTCTTTGTGAGAGCAATATCTGGAAATACCTCAGCTTTGTGCTGTAAACCAGATAAGACGTTCTCCATAGTGACCTGGGAGGCAACTAGAAGCTCTATTATTTCTCAAGTAACAAGATACCTGAGCGAATCAAGAAATCAGCTAATAAACATGACTTGCTATGATTGAAGGAATGCGCATCATTTTATCATTCCCTGTTACGTCGACAAGTCGAGGTTTAAATGCCTATCAAATAGTAAGGCTGTTCACCATCTGTCTACAAGAAGAAAACAGGCATAACGCCTAGGCCACGCATTGGCAATAAGTTGTTCATAATCTTCTTACGTATATGAGAAACAAAACCCCAGTCCGGTTTTTGTTCCATTGAAATTCTCATACGCTATAACTACATAAAAGCAACAGATGACATTCTGTATCAACTTCAGAGATCCACGGAATATGTCGAGAAACAGCTTTTCTTGTAACTGAAATAATAGTGCTGGTATTGAGAAAATTCCACATAATACCGGCCATCTATTTCCTCCCTTGGTTTTTATCTCACCCAAAAATAAGAGTAGAAGCATACAGTGTTACATCGAGACTCTCTGTTAGACTCTAAATTCTGACAAATGTAACAGGGAATATGATATACTGACTAACGCGCTATGAACTCCCGTGATTGGCCATTACTGTGTAGCAGAGAAGGTAGAAAGAAGCCTACATGGATATATAAAATCAGATTGTTTTTTCTTTTTCTGTATTGGATATATTTGATTATCATGTGTCTATATCGACGTTGAGAGGCATCAAGATAAGACAACCTAGAAAAGGCCTTATAAGCCAGCGTGCTATCGAATGCATACTGGCCTGGATCCCAGGGCCTCCTAAGCCGCAACCGCGGCCGCGGCCAAGCCCACAACCATCACCCTCTCCTTCCTCAGCTACTCGGACGGTGGTGACGAGCCCGGTGAGTGAAGTCCTCTTCGACCAGCTCCGGTGTGCGTCAAGGAAAAGTCTCCTTAGGCCGACTCCGGTGTATTGTCTCTGCCGCTAATAAGCACGTCCTCAATAACCGCGAGACTCTGCAAGCCGTCCTGAAGGACTGTTTTAAGTTTCTCCACCTCGTTCTGAAACTCGAGCATGTCCATGTGGTCCCTGGTCTGCGCGTGGTGCAGCGCCTGCTTCAGGAGGCTGTACATCAGGTCCTTTAAGGCTCGCTTCTGCATTTCAGCAAGAGAGTCGGCGGAGTCCATTTCTTGCATTTTGAAAGTCAAACGGTATTGGTTTAGTGCAGGATTGATGGTAGCAGTTTTAGAGAGAGTGTAGTCTGCAGTGTGGTTGTGGTTGTAGGTGTTGAACCGTCGAGACGGGCGGCTTTGAAAGGGTTTATATAGACGAGATTGAACTGTCAGTGACCAAGAAGAATACAACAACAATTGCATGATCATTGAATGCAGACTCAAAAGACAAAGCATCATAGAATCCTTTGTTATTTGTGGACACAATCCAGCAGCACCATCATCATACTTTGGGAACTTGTCGCATATACACAAAACAAAGTAAGTCCTTGTAGCTTGGTCTTTGAGTAGCGCTCGGTGTCGCTTTTTTCAGCACAGTCCCGGCCATTCAATGCGAATAGTATCGAAGACAAATCTATCACATACAACCACAGGGAAGGTAGGGCTTTCCGTCTGCTCAGCTTTACTCAAGCCGCGCACCATGTGAGGGATGAAAAAGAGATGAATCCAATCATTCAACTAAAGAAAAATCTCAGCTGAGAATAGAAGAAAAGAAGATAATTCGAAAGAGTTCTAAGTTTATCCTCCCACTGTGTCATACTCCGCAGACCTAGATCTTATACTGTGGCTGGCTGAAGCTTTGCTGATCAAAATTGTGAATCTCAGCAGTGTCTTGTGCGGAGCTACACTGCATAATCTCACGATAAAGTGTTCTCATTACTAACCCCACAAACGGTCACAAACTGTTCCAAGGACTATTCTCACGAAATTGTGATAATCTATCATATATACTCTGACCACCAATTGGTAAGACGCTGAGCTATATGTATCTCTCGAGATTTGAATCAAAACTAATCTCTTGTATACAGTTTAGTACTTTACTTATGTTTACATAAAGTCTTGTACAGATAATGATATCTAGAAGAATTTATATTGAGCCCACCTTCGGCTTACTGTAGATCAACTAGAGCAGCAAGTCGGAAGAAAATAGCATTGAAAAATTATCGGGACAACCCCATTGGCGCACGGCCTCGGCAGAAGTCCATCACTTCAGTACTAATGAGATAGTCTTCGGTAGCACTATGACGCTTTTGCTGCAGCATCAGTCAACGTCCTCTCGAGTCTCAGGAGTGATTCCTTTTGCTCCAGGACCAGTACCTCGACTCTCAAAACCTTCTCCATGACGTCTCGGAGCTTATCGCGGGCCTGCTGGATGCCCTGCAGGGGCGTGTCCTCGCTGGCAAAAGTCGAGCCGACTCCGTTTAAGGCTTGAAATACCATCTGGAGGACCTCGTTGGCGCCATCCAATGCCGAGGCCATGTTATCAGCCGAAAGGTCAACCAACGCCCTCTCAAGTTCCTGGACCGTCTCCTTTCGTTCCAGGACCCGTTTCTCGAAATTCGAAACCTGCTCCGAGGCGACCCGGATAATATCGCGGGCCTGCCGGAAGCCCTGCGAGCCGGACCCGTTCGAAACGGCCTTGTCGGCGGCGACCAATGCCGCTCGTATGTTATTGAAGAACAGGTGTAATGAAGGCATTTTGCCAGCGGGATTGCAGCGGGGGGTTCAAGAGTCGGACTTGAGTCTCGGTTTGCTGGTTCTGTAGGGCAGGGTGTGCTGTGTTGTTGTAGGTGATGGTCATAATCTTGATGCAGGGTTATATAGAATGGGATGTGATACTTGTCTTGTGTTGGAGCTCAAAGCGAATCGTGGCGGAGATAAATACAATATTATCAACTTCTTTGTATAGAATAAGAATCTTTCCACCAAATCACTCCAGCAGACTATCTTTGAAGCCCGAAGATCGCGGATCTATCCTTACTAAACTTCATTGGCTCAGGAAATGTTACGACAAGGGCATGCCTGGATATCTCTATGGTTCTTTGAAAAGAGAAGAAGAGTGAATAAGGAAACTGGAGGTTACCACTTAGAGGGAAACAGATAATGACATTTGAGGCCGACAAGAGTGCCGCATCCTGCGATGCTGATTCCCACAGTGCGTCTAATAGACTGCGGTCAAGCCTTAGTATCAATTGTTTTGTGTCTGGAGCTGTAAAGACCCTTCTATGTAGCTTATGAACTAATGAACTTCAATGGAAGGGCGATCGCCGTGGTCGAGTACTCCTGTTGGCATTAAGTCTGCGTATAATTTCCCGATCAGCCGTATTCTCTCTACTGTGTACAGATGAGGACGCCTAGGAGGCATTCCGTGTGCTTCACTACATGCAAAATGCTTTCGAAAGAAGCAAGAAAGCAAGCACGAAACAAAATTGTCGTTTAGCTGGAAAGAGAAAACATGATGCAGAACCAGAACGTTTTTGGCTTGACAGTCCGGCTTTGAGACCCTAGGCTCTCGGCGAACGGGCAAAAAGGAGAGATCAGATCGTGTTTTCCTGCGCTTCCTTCAGTGACTTCAGAACTAGTATCAATTGCTTTGCTTGAAAAAGCGTCAATGCTCAGTAACCAGACAGCCGGGTGTTTAGAAGTCTAGGTAAGCGAAACATGAAACAGATCAGTTATCACTTGCATCAATAGATAACGGAATCCCAGAAGGCATCAGTTTTCGCACCACGTTATGCGCCTCTTACCTCGATTCTCCATATGGTAACATTCACTTCTTATCTTTATGTCCCCCTTGGTCTACGTGATAAAGGCAACACCATACGGAAAAGGTGAGTATAAATCAGTCATTTTAATATTTTGACTGGCGTTAAGATAGGAAAGTTGACAAATCCAGACGTTCTAAACATAGAAAAGACCTCAAACACGAGCGTCGGTGAAGAGTCAGGTTTCCCTGTTAGAGAAAGAGCTCTTGCTTCCTAGATCCAGGCATCAAGTCAGTGCGCGCTGATCTGCGGGTAAGGGACAGGTCGACTCATCAGTCTTCTTCCTCCTCATCTCCGGAGTAGTTCAACAGAATGGCTTCATCATTCTCCCCCTCAGGGAGCGGCTCATTCTTTGCTTCAACCGGAGCCAACACCTCGGTCATCTTTCCCATCTAAGACTCGAGCTCTCGAATTTGCCGCTGGAGCATTTTCTGACGGTCCTTTATCTCCCGATTTCGCTCTTGAGCATACATGCTATGAAAAGACAACAGTAGGATACCCATGCTATGAGTAAGGTGAGTGAGGAAACCCAGAAGGTTCATTTTTGCGGTTCTAGCAAGGAATGAATCTTGTAGGATGATGAGAGAGTAAATGATGTGTGATGAAAAGCAGTGATGAGGATCGCGTCGGAAGAACTGCGCGTTGAGGTAGTGGAGACTAGATACCAGATTGCAGATATGGACCCGCTTTAATAGTATCACTGGCATACGGTAAACGAATCTGTGTACAGTAAGCGGCTTTAAGACATACAAAGGATAAATCAATAACCAAGCTTACAAAGTCGAGCATTGAGTGTTTTCTTTCAGAGGAGTATCCGAGCGTTCCTTGTTCTATTGCCTTTGTTTGATCCACACATATTATGTCCTGAGGACGCCAATTTCAACAGTGACATTGTTATGCTCGTCATTTGTTCCAATCTTTGACAATGCCATTGTCTGTTGCCTACAACGAAGGCGCAATCTTGCTGGGCAGCTTTATGTGATCGCAAAATTAGATAGAATCTACAGTCCACGATGCCAATGCCATTGCTTCAATCCAATTCGATTCAAGTTTCCTCTTAACCTCGGCGGGCCCCGGGGGCCCCTGTGAGCCCGCCTATTGCGGCTAGCTATGAAGGTGCTTCCTGAAAGCCCAAGGACTTGCCACCCCATATCCTGATGGCAATGTTTCGAAAACTGGTCCAGATATCCTGCACCTTGTGCTTCACCCTACAAGTCATGGGGATAGGAGACACAACCCAGACCTTCGGGCCCCTTCGTGTTTCCGCGCTGAACGAACCCCACGCCCACCTCCGCCGCAAGGGCTGCAACGCAGTCGTCTACGCCGACGCCGACCCCGAGTATACGTCAGTATTGGCCAGTGTCGCCACGAAATTGGGATCACTTTACGCCGAATTGATGGAAGTTTCACTATATATACAGCTCACTAAAGCATACTGGTACATACGACCATAGGGTGTGGAAAATAGGGCTTCCCGTCCGCTCAGCCGTACTCAAGCCACACGCCGGGAGGTTAGTAGTTGGGTGGGTGACCACCAGCGAATCCCTTCTGTTGTATGTTTTTTCCCTTTTCACCATCTCTTTTACCCATTGGCATTGGCCCCCCCGGCCAGCCTCGCGCAGCCTGCACAGCATAGGGGAAGCCCGGGGGACCAAATTGGACGAGGACATCCTTTCTCGCTCGGGTCAGTCCTCTCCGACGGCGAGGACTTCCTTAATGCTGTGTAAGAACCCTGTAACTTCGCAGGCGACACTGTGATTGTCGTGGTGCAGGGGTTTGCAGGGGTTCGTCGACAACGCTACTGAGCAGGGACTCAACGGGCTTTACTCACCGGTCGGCCTTGCCAAGGGCCTCATGCACGAGCTTGTGCTGGATGTTCTCCACGCCCTGCCCAAGGTTAAGGAGACTGTTGCTCATGTACCGCAAATCTTTAACGAGGAGGGCTCCGATCCCGCTGCGAAGATACAGTGTCGAGCACTACAGCCATGATGAGGTGCTGGCTTCCCCCGAGGTGGTCGCTCTACTGTGCAAGTTGAAGGGTTATGCGGCTGAGATTCAAGGTCATTTTACCAAGAAGTTGCTGGTGCAGTCATACTCTCTCGGCAATTTCCAGATGGAGGTTCGCGAGTCTAAGGGTGGCGAGGCGGCTGTGTCTGAACTTAATTTGAGGTTGCAGGATGCCATTCCTCGCTTTGGACAGCTTGGTTCCTCCAGGACAAGCAAGCTTGAATAGTTTATGGGGATAGATGGGTTCAGGTTCGGAGCTGGAAGTGGTATGTGTGGGGGAGTTGCGGTAAGTCCAGGCAACAGTGTGTTAAGGGTTAGCTCTGGTTGTGCTTAATGATATGTTATTCGGATTGAGATTCTTACGGCGGCAGTTATGGCATTGACGTAGGACCTAGCCTTCCGAAAATTGCACCCTGCAAGCTCTAACCAGAGGCTCACCCAGGTTGCCCTTGACTACTACGCTCAATGGCTGGTTCGCTCGTGCGGCACCTACAGCCTCGAGGTCTGGTCCAAATTGTGAAAGCGCCACGGCTCGCCTGTCTTCCGCCACTACCACGCCATGCCTACCTGCTGCCAGAGATGCTGAAAGTATTGCACCAGCACGACGCACAGACGCTCTTCCAGCCAGACTTCTTTGAGAACCGTCGCTCGGCCGCGCTTAACGCGACATTTCGGGTGGTGCAGCCGGTCGCGCAGTATGAGGGAGCGGCGGTCGAGCTTGGGTATGCGGTGGGAACGCGGGGTAACGGGGTGGACTTGCCGAGTTGGCCCGTGGATCTGAGGACGGAGACTGTGCGGTGAGGGGAACGCTGAATACAGTACAATGCACGATATGAAGAGATCTTATGCATTGGAAGAAGGAGGCGTCCTTATGCTGCTTGATGTGCGGAGGGGAATTCTTGGCCTGATGTCTTGTGATGCTTTGGGATAGGGTTCCCGGGGGGAGGGGGGGGGAGGTGGGAGCAATGCTAATGCCTCAGGCGTCACTCTGAGTCAATCATAACCTGAATAAGCCCCACACTACCTGAATCAGAGAGCTCTGGACTGATAAAAAGGGCTTCCACTCATACAGCAGTGTGGTTGTTACAGCTAAAGTAATTTCTGCTGGGCTAGGTGAATCAATGAACTGGTGTCAGTTCACGCAAGGGTTGTGCCACAACCGCTCTTGCCACGTGTGATCGGATATTGTGCCGAGTTCGTGTCTTCACAATCAGCCAGACTCATAATTCGTATTGTGTCAGTGACTGGCAAGGAACAACCTCAACACGAGAGTGCCAGACCCTGGATGAAGGTGGGGCATTAAGCAGATTGGTCAACAGCATTGCCGAGGTGGGTCACTGATTCAGTGAGCTCAGAGCGCGCTGTCCCATACGCTGGCAAGGAATCACTGAATCAGCGTTTCTCCCCGGCGTTTGCCCGCAAATGAGATTCACCCCCCCGAGAAACTGGACTCGTGATTCCTATCCGCGCTCGCCATGGATTGCTTCAAGAGTCTTCTTCTTCAGCTACTTCACCAATCACATCTCTCAACAACGTGTGCTGCATCTTGGACAGAACATTTTGTGCACATGTACAACCGTTATACAGCCGATATCGCCGGCTTTCCCGGTTTATGCACCATTTTATGCTGCCACCGGCCTCTCCAGCCCAACCTACGAGTCAACTGTCTGATTTATAATTGCAGTTATCGCCTAGCTTTGATCATCCTCATTCTCTACTCTTTCGCGCACTAAACTTTCTTCTAGTACATACTTAATGCTCTAATATTTCACTCTACTTCGCCTCGCCCATCCGCTCGTTCAACTCTTCTACCAGTGTCCGGCGATCGCCCTATTTTTATATTCTAATTTTTCAAACGATTCATTTTCCCATTGGCGAAACGGCTCACAGCGCAGACAATGGAGGATGTGGAGAGCCAACGGCGCTACTCGGAGAAATCCGCATACTCTGGCATATCCGACGACCAGCCCTCCCAAACAGAAGACAGCGCTGCCCCGGCCGCCGCGACACTATCACGCCCCCTGTTCCCTGAAACCGATCTCAGCCAAGGCATAGTGGGTTGGGATGGGCAAGATGACCCTAACAATCCCCAGAACTTTGCCAATGGGCGCAAATGGGGCTTGCTCGCTCTAATCAGCTCTATCACCTTCATCTCGCCGCTTGCCTCGAGTATGTTCTCGCCGGCGGTGAGTTACGTTGGGGACGACTTCGGCGTGTCCAACGAATACCTCCTATCATTCAGTGTTACCATTTTTCTGCTGGGATATACAGTACGTTCGACTTGGCTCCCTTACAGCGCGTTGCTAACCCCGATCAATAGTTCGGACCCCTCTTCCTCGCCCCGCTGAGTGAGATCTACGGGCGGCGCATCGTGCTCAGCTGTGCCAACTGGTTCTTCGTTGTCTGGCAGATCGGCTGTGCGCTGGCGCCCAACATCTCCGCGCTGATCGTCTTCCGTCTCTTCGCCGGCATGGGGGGTGTCGGCAGTCTGACGCTCGGCGCCGGTGTCATCGCCGACCTTTTCCCCACCGAACAACGCGGCATGGCCACCTCGATCTGGGCTCTCGGCCCGCTCATCGGTCCCGTCGCGGGACCCATCGCCGGTGGCTTCATTGGCGAAACCATCGGCTGGCGCTGGGTGTTTTGGATACTGCTGATTGCCAGTGGCGTCATCTCCATGGGTATCGAGGTCCTCAACCGGGAGACCTACGCCCCCGTCCTGATCCGATGGAAGACTGAGCGGCTCGCCAAAGAACTCAACCGGACCGACCTGCGCAGCGCCTATGATAAAACCACCGGCCAGCAGCGCCCCAGCGTCGCCGAAGCCCTAAAACTCGGCCTCAGCCGACCCATCATCCTCCTCTTTAAATCCCCCATCGTGCTGATGCTCTCCATCTACATGGCTTTCGTCTACGGCCTCCTCTACCTCTTCTTCACCACGATCTCGACCGTCTTCCAAGAAGACTACGGCTGGTCCACGGGCATCTCAGGTCTCGCCTACCTGGGCATTGGAATCGGCTTCCTGACCGGCCTCACCCTGATCGCCTTCAGCAGCGACCGTATCGTCGCCAAACTCACGGCGCGCAACGCCGGCAAATTCGAGCCCGAGATGCGTCTGGTCACGATGATCTTCTTCAGCTGTATTCTTCCGATCAGCTTCTTCTGGTACGGCTGGTCCGCCAAGTACAAGACCCATTGGATCGTCCCCATCATCGGCATGGCCCCCTTCGGCATCGGCATGATGGGCATCTACATGCCCATCCAGACTTATGTGATCGACTGCTACCCCGCCTACGCCGCCTCGGCCAATGCCGCCCTCACCGCCACGAGATCGCTGGTCGGGGCGCTGCTGCCGCTGGCGGGCCCGGCCATGTTCGATGCGCTGGGGCTGGGGTGGGGGAACTCGTTGCTTGGGTTTATCGCGTTGGCGTTTGTGCCGGTGCCGATTCTGTTTAATCGGTATGGGAAGGGGATTCGGGAGAAGTTTCCGGTGGACTTGGAGGGGAAGAAGGGGAAGTAGTCTGAGCGTTCGCTATCTCGTTGGCGTTCAGGTACGAGTGATATTGTGGGGGGGTTTGTATAGAAATTCTAGACTTGTCTATAAAAAGTTTTCTTTGTGTCAGCGGGCTTGTCCTATTCGGAAATTTTTTTCTCTTTGCAGAGTAATTCCAGGAACATCGGATCGCCGTGCTGCATGTAAGCGGCGCGAAGCCTATCACAAAAGATAGACAACGCGCGACAGCAGGTCCACGAACCTAGAGACCGGCTTTTCTATGCCTTCGAATGCCCTCGGCTTCTGGTCGTGGTGTAATTGGTCGTTACTTGACGGACACTATGTAGAATGATAAGCTTTGAGAGATCAACTCTGCGAATGAGGCTTAACAATCCTAATATAAAACACTAATTAATGGTATTCTCGAAGAAGAAACTTTAAAGTGTAACATCACAAGTCTCTAAACACTCTGGATATCGCATTGAAAAAGGGAGAGATCGAGATGAATCTCTAATTAGAAGCTTAAAGAAAGAAGGAGAACAGTGAGGTAGAGAGACTTAGAAAGTGCTACTATACTTAGGGAATAACCCTCGGGAGGGGGAAGAGATGAGGGAGGTAGAGGAAAGAGGAGATCCCGGGAAGGAATCAGTTATTAGAGTCTAGGGGCAATCGCCGCTGCGGTAAAAAGATATTGGCAGAAGAATTTTGGTCCATATTGCCGAGTGCCTGGCGTGCTATAAACTGGCGCACCTGAATCTCTTCATTATGATTGGCTAAAGCTCTTACATCGTCGTTGTTTGTCCAGCCGCGCCCGTACAACACACCAAAAAGCGGGGTACGGCCTTGAAAAACGCGGGCTGGATCACAGCGTCCAGCTGCCTTCGAGCAGGAAGGTAATCCTTAACAGCCTTCCGATAGTATCACCCATATTGACCTTGCCGCTTCGCCAAGGACGAAAGTCGAAATCAAATGCTATGTCTGACTTCCGAATGTGCGAAGCGTTCCTCCAAGAAACTATGGCGGTCCAAAGTGAAACCAAGGCTTGAGAAGACAAGTTCTTCGAAGAAGGACAATACAAAATTATATCCAGCATTTAGTGCGTAAATAGAAAGAGAAAAATGAGTCTACCGTCCAAGCAGACGATCTCTGGGTCAATGCGGAGCGAAGATTTGAACCAGAATCCCCAGACAAGCAAAGTCCTAGCATATTCAAAATTGATTCTCGAGTCTGAATACGGACTCCAACTTCGACTCGGTCAACCTGACTATCACAAGCAATCCTGCAACTTTCTTGAAGTCCAAACGGTTGAGGTAGAGCAGAATAGGTGGATATGCCACCTCTGGGATCATGACATCGCTGTTCGAGACCAACTCAGCAAAGTAGTAAGGAGTATCCTGGTTGTCAAGGAGGTCGTCAGTACGGCTGCACGTGCAAGTTTGCCTGCTTCGATTGCCTGTGCTGGCATAATGGCGTGCTTTACAGTAAGTATATGTTTGAAGTTCGTACTAAACCGCTCTACTGTTGTGCAAATTTAACTTCTCTTAGATGATTGTCCGAGCCGTACAGCGGCATGCTACTCTTCTTCAAGGACCAGAATTAGTTTCGTAGTCATTGACTGCACTCGAATGGATGAAAGATGTTTATCTGCACTCCCACAAAAGTCCGAACACCGAAAGCTCTGGTAATCTCCATGGATATTCGAAATCTTTCAGCTCTATGATCCTAGAGTTTCAGGCTCGAGCACTCTGTCCTTTCCACCAAAGTTCGACCTCTCAGGTATTAGGCGACTTTTGACCGCAAGGTGAACCAGCCTGTACAAGGCTATGGAGGATGAAGCAACTTGGATCATACAGACCGCTCTCCTTATCGAAAATGTAAATGCAAGACAGAGACACGAGGTGCTTTTAGATGAAGTCGAGAAAATTCAGCACAGTATACACGAACACAACCTACGAGCAGCAACATCGGTTCGAGACATGAAGATCAAAACGTTTCTTCAAATACTCTACACTTGTCCCGACAAGGATAGAGAAGACATAAACAACAGACGAGTTCCTGGAACATACGAGTGGTTCACAGCCATCCTACGTCCCAGGCCTGGAGGGAGAGTTCAGACCCTGACAACGCTGGTCTACTATGGGTCTCAGCCGATGCAGGTTGTCGCTAGTCAGTCGTGACTAGATACCTTATGGATGATCTTCTTGTGAGTGAAAATAGGCGTAATGTCTGCTATTTCTTCAAGGATAGTTTCCCGGACCAGAGAAGTGTATCCAGCGCACTGGCAGCTATCTTACGCCAAGTTTCATTGCACAGCTCGAGCTCTTCAAAGATCACATCCTGGACAAGCTGGAGACTGATGGAGAGAAGTGTGTTACAAGTGTATATAATGAGACTTTGAGATCATTTCGAGTATTATAGCATTGCTTTCTACCGTCAGCTTTTGACATATCGAGCGTTGCCTATATTACCATTGCAGAAATTAGATGCTATTGGGCGTGGAGAGGCACCCACCGGTGAGACGCTGAGCTGCTATTCGACATGATTTACTATGTTCTGGATGAACAAAATTCTAGCCTGTATCTATCTAGATTATAAGGGCTTGACCTTCTTGATCGCCACCATTATCATACAGCAAGCTTAACGAAACACATAGCCCATGAATCTTTCACCCCATGAACCAAGGACTGCAAGCCTTATCTACCCCAGCTCATGTATCCCTCTAAGGTGATAGTTGTCTGACGATACAATCCATCTACCAACCCGACTTCGTTCACCTAACACACCAACCATTATTGGATTACTCTTTCGACCCCATCTCGCCACCAAGGCGACAACCTCTGTGTTCCCTAAGAAATCCATGATCTATCGGGCCAGATATGGAGAAATCTCGACGTGTCTCTGAAATATTGTTGCGGACCGTGGCCCGTTCCTAGAATTGAATCATGAAGTGCTATGTAAAGTGGATAGGATGATAAGCACGGTGGGTCAGGTCTTTCCTGGTCCACTAACGAGCGGCTAGCTCCACCACAGTGGCCTGGCTGAGTAAGGCTATCTCCGAGGTCGATTCATGATGCGCCGAGCCTACCCCTTCATAAATCAGAGTACGGCGTTGGCAACGGTAGCATTCGTAACAAAAAGACGCAGCACTGTCCTGCTATACTAAGCGTCTGCTCATCCTACCATGGATCATATTCATTGTGGACGGCTATAGTCGGCGCAGAACATGCTATCTTGGAAAAGCCCGACTACATCCTCGGACCTGGGGTCTTCATCAGGGCGTTAGACTGTACCATACGCCAACTACGTCATCTTCTCAGGAACTAGAGTAAGCGACTGCTGCAGATTGCCTGACATTTCGAACAGTTTCTAAGCTATGTTGGTCTCAGTGCGACTAGATCGTAATCGGACAGGGGTACGACTAAGCGAGTTAGTATGAAAATCTAATATAAGTTACGTCTTACGCAATACTTTTAGATTAATTAGCTGTGCAGGTACATTGCTGTCGTTCTATGCTTATCGACCTTGAAGAATGGACAAGATTTAATCCCTATGCGAGTTTGTTTTCAACCCCACTGCTAGAGGAAATCGACACCCTACCATCGACTGTACAGTATAAACCAGAAGTGCGTCTGTTCGAACATGGCCTGAATTCCCACACTCATCTAGATGGAAACGAAGTAGAACAAACATGACACCAGCTACTCCAACGACCCCTCGCCTGAGTTCAATCCAAAAAGTGCAATTGAGTTATATTAAGTTCGGACCTCGGAAATCAGCGCTGATAAGGATGGCGACATGACAACGATCGTCTCTTGGCGAGAGAATCTCTGCAGACGTGAGGAGAAGTGGATGAGGGGAAGTGCGGGCGGGCGGCAAGGATGGCGGAGATCCCGTCGGTCGTCCGGCCGCGGCGCTTGGCTGGCGTGTGTCGAGGAGCCGATTTCGGCTTGCCACTTTCCTGTCTTCATCATAGCTGGACTTATGCTGTTAAGGAGAATGTACAATAGATTGTGTTTACTCAATATGCACCACTCCTAGAGACGGCTCATTAGTCCAATAGTGAAGGGCCCCCTCACACCTTAGTGAGAACTGCCCTAGCAGGATCATGCGCCTTCCATCGGAGGCCCGCCCTGAGCACCGGCGGCAGGAAATATTTCTGCAGGTGCGGGCAGAATGAGGGGTGCATAACCTAATTGTCAATATGATTGTCCGCTGAAGACCGGTTTGTGAGCAACGGCGATTGGCCTGGGGGGCACGGGATCCTACCTTGTGGCCGCCATGGGATTTCCCCATCAATCACAGCACAATCTGGTGCACTTCTCATGCACGCCGGACGCTAATTTCCAACGCAGTGTGAAGACCCTGTCTTATCATGAGGCCGCGGTTGCAGAAGTCAGGATTAATCAGGGCATGAGCCTTCCTGTTGCAGACTAGCGCGACTAGACATTATCGGCTGCGCGGCAGGGCAAAGCGGAGTCCCTCGACTGAAGACAACTGATGGGCGTGTCTGAAGAGTTTGGATCTTCTTTCAGGTACACCTTACAAAAACATACATTGTGGATAGACGATCATGTCTCACATCTTTTGCTTGAATTTGCTGATCAGTTTGGACCCTGAAATAGCTTAAACAACTCCTCCAGTGACTGAAGCTTTCGCCGAGGATGCCAATGTCTGCTGTCACCACCGCCAAGCATACATAGGCTTAGCGGGAGGAGTGATTGAGTCCTCATCACCCGTTGCTTAAGCGTCTTGGCTCGTCAGCCACTATCTGCTTCAATCTCAAAACTTGCCTCCTGATAGGAACGTGCGCCATTTTGCAGCCAGTATGGCCTTATCACCTGCAAATTGAACCCGCGGCAAGATACGTCGGACTCCTGTTCTAGATCCTCTTGTCTAGCCATCATGAGACCGAACAGGGGAAGAGAGAAGGGTATAAAGATGGCCTGGCATCCCGTCGAGCTCATCTCTTCTCCATCAGCAAGCATCCTCCGTCTTCAAGGCTCAATCTCGCTGACTCCCGCTCTTCTCTTGATCTCATCGTCGTTCCCGACCATTCAACCAGCAAAATGAAGACCTCTACTCTCTTGACTGCTGGCCTCCTGGCCACCGCCGCCGTCGCTGCTCCCCTCACCGAGAAGCGCGCCGCGGCCAAGGCTGCCCGCCTCGCCAGACGCGGCGAGAACCGCAAGAGCAACCCCCCTCTCAAGCCCGGCACCAACGAGGCCATCAACCTGACCGGCGCCAAGGACACCGAATACTCGTCCAACTGGGCTGGTGCCGTCCTCGTCGGTACCGGCTACACGGCCGTGACCGCCGAGTTTACCGTCCCTACTCCCTCCGTGCCCTCCGGTGGCTCCAGCCGCGAGCAGTACTGTGCCTCCGCCTGGGTTGGTATTGACGGTGACACCTGCGACACCGCCATCCTGCAGACCGGTGTCGACTTCTGTATCGAGGGCAGCACCGTCAGCTACGACGCCTGGTACGAGTGGTACCCCGACTACGCCTACGACTTCAGCGGCATCAGCATCTCCGCCGGCGATGTCATCAAGGTTACTGTCGATGCCACCAGCAAGACCGCCGGTACCGCCACCGTCGAGAACGTCACTAAGGGTACCACCGTCACCCACACCTTCAGTGGTGGTGTTGATGGCGACCTCTGCGAGTATGCCTTTCCCTCTGCCTTTCACTCTCTGTCTGTTTGTATGGTGTGCTCTGACTAATATTTCTCTGATAGGTACAACGCCGAGTGGATCGTTGAGGACTTCGAGGAGGACGACTCCCTCGTCCCCTTCGCCGACTTCGGCACCGTCACCTTCTCCTCTGCCTCCGCCACCAAGAGCGGCAGCAGCGTCGGCCCCTCCGGCGCCACCATCATCGACATTGAGCAGAACAACGAGGTCCTCACCTCTGTCTCGACCTCCAGCAGCGAGGTTGTTGTCACCTACGTCTAAGCGGAACAGGCGGATGCACGGCCAACGGGACCGTCTGGGCGACCTAGCGCGCTGGATTCCCCGGCTTCGATGGATGAGACCTTTGAAGATGAAGATGCGAATGAGCAAATATTGTCATGTCTTGAGATTATGCTTTGTTGATATGTTGGGGGCTTGCCTCTAAAACTGAGCTTGAAGTTGAATTTTATGCTGCTTGATTGAGCTTTATCGGAGAGTAAAATAGCGTAGTCGAGTATGCTCTGAAGTATGGAATTCGACTTCAGCCGCGCAGTTGTAGTACTCCCCAAGGCAGTAAATCCCTTGCCTTTCTTCGGCTTTTGAGTGCCCTCCACAACACAAGGTAGTGAGAAAGAGCTATCAATATCTTTTGTTGATCAATTAGGACAGAGAAAGCTTGAAGTCTGATGCTCCGCTGCTAAACCGCACATTTGCTCTCTGAAGTAGTCCATATCTGAAGTAGTCCATAATAACGGGTTGCCTATCGGAGTGTAGTGACCATTGGGACCGGATTCAGCGAGGAGATCATGGCGATAAGCTTGTTATCTATTGCGTGACTAGTGTTCGTAAATTGACAATCAACCTCCGGCCCCTGTTTGAGGATATACCGACGCAATTATATATCGTCACTATCATCTCAACTAGGCTTTCGCACTGCTAGAAACACATACCATCATATCTAAGATGGATGCTCCAGACCTTATATACTCCCACGCAAAGCTGATAACTGAGCATAAAGGCTGACTCTTGTGAATGGCAAATGATATTCCGGAAATTATGCCAGCATATTATTGGCAGGCCGGATAGCATACCCGTGATGACACAGTCTAGACGGTCCAGGGAGGACCATCTCCACTGCTCATTACCCACAGAGGTCCCCCTCAACAAGCATTGTGTCCCGGCGAGATGAAGCCACCAAACCAGGATCAAGCTTTACGCCGAACAAGAAGGTACCTCGTGAATCGGCACGCTGCAAGTTCATTGATCCAATCCATTCCATGACGCAACATAAACTCAAAGCAAGCGCGATGCCAGACACGATCGATGACGATGCTCCTATTCCCTTCCTCTCCTTTCCTGTCTCCTTCTACCTTCCTATGCAAGGGGTTCAAGACTTAGGGCCCGGTTCTCACCGCTCCAAGCCCCAGGTCTTCCCCGCGCCACTGCGAGATTGCCTGCTTCTTCTTAAAATCTGTAGATAGTGTGAGTTGCGGCGTTGTGAAGCCAGCCCACAACCTTCTTGAAACGAGGTTGTAGTCACACTCTGAAAAAGTAAATTCCCAGGTACACACATCCAACAAACACTTGATCAGGAAACAGGTCTTTTAACACGAACAAATGACCAACCGAGAGATTTCTGCCGCGGAGGTCGAAGCTCACAACCGGGAGGACGATGTATGGATCGTTGTCAATGGAAAGGTATATGAGGTGACGGAATTTGCCCCGAGGCATCCCGGGGGTGCTGAAGGTATGCGTGCTACAAAGTTCTATCAAACCAAACAACACGCAAAGCATGGACTCACTCCGGGAGGATAACAGTGATCTACCGATTTGCCGGCCGCGATGCCTCCAACGCGTACAACACTATACACTCTCCGGCACTGATCGCAACGGACTTGAGCCATTCCTGCCAGGGTGAATTAAATACATCAACAGTCCCTGAAAATTGGAGAAAAACTGAGACGGAAAAGGGGTCGAGGCAGACGGACAGCGATTCCTGGCGATCTTCGGTGGAGACCTACAGGAAGCCCTCGCTTCAGGAGCTATTGAGTCTGCACGATTTTGAGACAATCGCCCAGAGGCTCCTGAGCCCCAAAGCCTGGGCGTACAACAGCGGCGCGGCCAACGACAACCTCACGCGTGATGCGAACCAGACAATGCTACGGCGCATCTTGCTACGACCCGCGGTGATGCGGGACGTGTCCACAGTGACTATGCGCCGCACGCTGCTGGGCTGTTCATTCGAACTTCCTGTCTACATCGCCCCTGTCGGAGCGGCCAAGACCGTCTGTCCCGAGGGCGAGCTGCCGCTGGCGCACGCGGCCAACCCCGCCGGGATTGTGCAGTGCATCGCCACTACTGCCTCCTTCACTCTCCCGGAGATCTTGGATGCTACGCCTGCCCACGCCTTTCTGCAGCTGTATATCAACCGTGACCGCGCCAAGACAGAGACTCAGGTCCGTCAGGCGACGGCATCGGGGAAAGTCAAGGCCTTTCTCATCACCGCCGATCTGCCGGTAATGTCCAAACGCGAGGCCGACGAGCGGCTTCCGTCGGAGGGAGACCAGGGGACTATCGTGAACGTCAGTCGCGAGCAGGCCGCTCCAGAAACCAGTAATCAGCAGTCAAGCAACGCACCGGGCAAGCAGAACGCGGGACTGGCCAAGTCGACCAGCTCATTCATCGATCCCACCCTGAATTGGCAGGATATTGCCTGGCTCCGCGCGATCACCCATCTTCCGCTGCTGATCAAAGGGATCCAGCGGGCGGAAGACGCGCGGCTGGCAATGCAGTTCGGTCTGGATGGGATCGTCGTCAGCAATCACGGCGGTCGGGCTGCGGACACGGCGCCCCCGTCTATACTTACGCTGCTGGAGCTCCGCCGCGACTGCCCGGAGGTGTTCGAGCAGATGACCGTGCTTGTTGACGGGGGCTTCCGGCGCGGGTCGGACGTCCTCAAAGCGATTTGTTTGGGAGCTTCGGCCGTGGGACTTGGGCGGCCGTTCGCCTATGCTTTGACCTACGGCGAGGAGGGAGTGATGCATGCGATAGCAGGTAAGTAGTTTCGATAACCATTATACTTTGGTTATGCCGTTCATCAGCTTAACGTCGTGCTGATTCCTCCACGAATAGTAATGAAACAGGAGTTGGCGACGGCTATGCAGTTGGTAGGATTGACGGATTTGCGAGACGCCAACCCTGGGTACATCAATACTGCCGATCTGCAGAGGCTCCTGCCCGTGGACGACTTGCCGCCACTGATCGGGAAAAAAAGGCTTATGGGAAAGTTGTAGACTATAGTCGTCATGAAGGGTGGTTGTAGATAATTCTAATGATCCTCTGACGATCTAGATGGAATATACCTGGGCACACAACTGGGATGTAATGGGTTCTTTCCTGTCTATATGAGTACACCAACGCAGCGGCATCAGCCCTATCACAACTTGAAGTTGAGAATGTTAATCATGCATTTTATACAAAGACCTGGCCTTCAAGGAGCCCCCCTTTTTGTCTCTGTCGATTTTTCATTTTCTTTCCTACTCCTTGGTTGATATTCCTTTCATTATGCCCGCGCAAAATGTCCTCGGCCATTGAGGCTCTGAAGAGCCCCCCGAGCCTCGCCTCGGAATCAGCTGCATGTTAGATCGAAGGATACTCTAGGAGGAAGTGTGGCAATCGAAGGTACATGTACATTACACGTCAAAAGCATCTGCACTGTACCGTGGCGAATAAGATGTAACCACCGTTCCGACAAAGCAGCGACATACCAGGTACTAGGTCAAACAGCGTTCTTCTTTAAAACTGTATTCGACACATCACCATTTACACAGAATCTCTGTCATTTCCATGTCATTTTGAGTCGATGCGACCGTGATAAGCCATTGCAAGGCCCGATGTTGTCAGTGGAACAATCAGACACCGCCGAGCGAATCGACTTTATTGCTGCAGAAGCATCTGCCTTGGAAGAAGCACCAGTGTGTATTGAGAGAAATTCGGCCTATGTTATTCACCAGGTGCATGTACCCGTGGATAAATTCGGGCAGTGCAAGCAGTGCAGGGGATCTCTTTTCATCTGTACTGTGGCTGCTCCCAACCACCAAAATCCCCAAGGGTCGCTGACTATCATCAGGTTAGGATGAACTTACCGCGACAGCGAACGGGGTCCTCGTCAACGGCATCGAAAGAAGGAAAAAATAAAACAAAGTGGATTTATTCTTTTGTTGGTTTTGGTATCTGGTCGCGATACCACGCCTAGCTGAGCAACACCTGATCGCTCTCAAACCACAACTCAAAGTGCCATCGTCATCTAAGACACGCACAGACCTTGATTGAGCTTGTTATTGAGCCCTTGTCAGCTGCTTAGGAACAGCTATTGCCCATGCGTCATCCCTCTATTTCTCCCACGGGGCGATGCTCCTGCTTCCGGACGGCGATTCGGCAGGATCTGACAGGTACGGTAACTACATGTAGAGATAACAGCTCTGGTGGGGTGGCAAGCTGTCCGTAACCGCCGACAAAGCCATTTCCCTCGTATTCATTTATTTCCGTTGTCGATCGAGGGTCGTTGCCCATAGTTATCTTGAGGAAGGATCTTTGGCCCGGGAGACAAGGGGCCAGTAGTGAGACAATCCTGCCGCCACTGCCATGGCACTGCCCGCCCTAGCCCTGGCCAGAAAGAGACTGTCATCGACGGCTCTGCGGTCCCAGCACGCCAAGTGAATCCATGGCTGGCTAGCCTAACGCTAAGCAGTGCAAACCACGAGGCTGAATCCCAGGGATGACCCTGTCCCCATAAGTAGCCTGCGGGATACCGGACCCGTCGTAAAAACCCTGCAGACTTCACCCCGTTTGTGTGTAAACCCGCGACATCTTTTCCCTCCGGTAGTTGTTGACACTTCGCGTATGCTGTCTTACCCTCGCCGATGCTTTCGTGCAAGACACGATGAGCGTAGGCAGCAGTCCGGCACACGTGGCTATAAAGACGCCGCGGCCGCCATCCGCTTGGCGCAAGCAATCTCGCTACTTGAGCATTCCCGATGATACCCACCCTCCAAAGACACGATGGAGGGAGATATTCTCCCCGCAAAAATTATTCGGAGAGGCTGAAGAAGGGGGTGAATGGATCAAAGGCGCGCTAATTTGCACCTGGATCACGAGCACGATCCTGGCCATCAATGTGATCACGACGATCGTTGCAACCGTTATTGCCTATCATCGCCTGGGGAAGACGAACCGCGGCCAGTTTCAAATGGTGGAGTTGTATAGCGGACAATGCTCGCGCTCGAGCCATTGGGCGACGGGGTTGCATCTGGTCATCAACGCGTTGAGCACCATTCTTCTCGCGGCCAGCAACTACGTGATGCAGTGCTTGGGCGCACCCTCCCGGACGGACATCGACCGGGCCCATGCGAGATCGCGCTGGCTCGACGTTGGCACGTCCAGCTTGCGCAATTTCGTGGTTATGGACGGTCGACGCAAGATTCTGTGGGTCCTGCTTCTGATTAGCTCGACGCCGATCCACATGATTTACAACTCGGCTATCTTCTCCTCGATATCAACTCTCGAATATGGTATGCTCATGATTCCAGACGACCTGTCCCCCACCGAGGCATTGATCAGCAACGACACCACAAGTCGCGAGAACTTCCTGTCTAAAGTGGGATACGGGGAAGATATTCTTCGCACGCAAATCTTCAACGGAAGCTTCGTCAATGCGACGATTGCCGACTGCGTCAAGAAGTACAATGTTGAGTTCAATACACAGTACGGTACACTTCTCTTGGTTGCAGACCGAAAGTACTTTCACAACACCAGCAGTCTTCAGAGAGGAGGTTTCTATAAATCAGCCTCGATCTACGACTACCTGCAGGATGAGGGCGAGGCCACGCCGATCCGGGCGGGGAATCTGACGCTGCTCAGCGAGCACTGGAGTTACCGCATCTGGAATTACTCCGTGCCGGATCCCGTGCATGGGGGGGTTTCGTTTATCAATTTTGTTGACTCGAGTTCCGAGGACTTGGTGGAGTACGCTAACTCCAGTTTGCTCACCGACATGTACACTCTGGTCGAGTACAACTATGCCTTCAACCCTGCCCACGACGCCCTGCGCGCGTACTTGGATAATGCAACTCACTGGAAAAACAGCTCCTGGGCAGCTGATGTGACGTTCGAGTGGACTGGAATCGGGAATCTGGCAGAATTATACTGGATCAATCGGACTGGCGCAAGAGACGTCACGATATCGCACTGCATGGTCAAGGAGGAGGAACAACGATGTCAACTGTTCTTCAGCCCTCCAATCGCAATCATCGTCATTTTATGCAACATCACCAAGGTCATCTGCATGTTCCTCACAGCCCGAGTCAAGCGCACAGACTTGATGTTGAAAGTGGGCGATGCGCTGGCTTCCTTCCTCACAAAACCTGATCCGACTACCCGCGGTCGATGTCTCCTGTCCCGGGCGGACATGACCCAGGGCCCTCAAGCCTGGACTCTTCCTGCTATATCTTTTGGTCGCTTGAAAGGATACACGCTGCAAAAGCGATCCCCAAGCCCAACGTCACATTCCTCGGAGCCTCTTTCGCCAACAACTTCTACCCCTGATGCCCCTGAAATCTACCCCAGCCTCCTTCCCACACGCAAAAGATGGTACCAAGCCGTCAGCTGGCAACGATGGACGCTGGTCCTTTTCTTGTAAGACCGCCCGCCCCCCCAACCCTCTGGCTTGTCACTCTAACCCACCTAGCTTCCTTACCCGCATCCTCACCGCCATCTGTCTCACCTGGTACACCATTCACGTGTCCGGCGGCTTCAGTGCGGCCATGAGTCTGGGCTTCGCGCAAACCAGCGCAGCTAACATGATTGAGTACCTGTCGAAGAACATGATCGCTCTCGTCCTCCTGGCCAACACCCCGCAAATCGTCCTCTCAATCCTGTACTTTCTGTCTAACAGTCTGCTCACATGCATGCTCGTCGCTTTGGAATGGGACCAGTACGCGCGGCACCGGCATCCGCTGCGCGTCTCCTGGCCGCGCGGGCGCCAGGAATCCAGCAACTACCTCACCCTGCCGTACCGGTACAGCATCCCTCTCCTGGTCATATCGGCGACGCTGCACTGGCTCCTCTCGCAGAGCATCTTCTTCGTCAACATCAAGGCCTACAACGTATACGGCGAGGAGGACGAAGGTACCTCGTCGCGCGGGTGCTGCTACTCCCCGATGGCGATGTTCATCACCATGTGGGTCGGCATTCTGGCGCTGGGGCTGCTGGTTTCGCTGGGCGCGAGACGGTTTAAATCGCATATGCCGCTGGCGACGCATTGTAGCGCGGCAATTAGCGCAGCGTGTCATCCACCGGATGACGATAAAGAGGCTGCGCAGAAGCCGGTTATGTGGGGCGAAATCCCGGGCGAGGAGGATGGGAATGAGGGTGAGGTCAGTACTGAGTATCCAAGGCCAGGGAAGGCGGATGGGCGCGGGTACGCGCACTGTTCGTTTACATCGCTGGATGTGGTGACGCCCAGCCTGGTGAAGTTGTATTGCTAGTTCCGGGCCGAGCTGTGTATATTATGACTGTTTTTGTATGCTGAAGACAATGCAATACCTTTTGCCACACGCACTTGTTTTTATTTATCGTACAGACCCAGGGATGTTGTTTCACTCCGAGTCACTTCCGGACTCTAATCCCCGCCCGTTGATGGCCAACAATTCCACCGTGCTACATGGTTAGCATGGCTCCTCCAACACGACACGGGAGACTTACAAGACTAGATTCGCGTTACCCGGGATGAACGGCGGCGCGCCCCTGACCCATTAGCATGGTTTGTCAACGCTGAATAAGGGATGTGACTCACTTCTCCCCATACCCATAATGCCTATTCCAGGGTCAGTACCTGCACAGAGACGAACAGCGGAAGAGGACGTACGGGCCAAACGTAAGCAGCGCTTTTTCCCCCAAACTCATGCCCAAGATCCCGACCTCCCATCCTGGATCTCTACCATTAGCTTCCAATACATCCACGACAAAATCAATCACTGGGATGATGATAAGGTAATACCCTTAATGACCGTCCCCATCCCGATCTGGAAAGTAAATGGATATCCCCGCTTGATGCTACTATCGAATCTATTCACCAAATTAGTTCGCAACCGTTCTCCATCAAAGTTCATGCATGTATCGCGAGAGAGTAGTAGGCAGCTACATATGCTGCTCACGGTATCGATAACTATGCACCGGACAGGAAGGTTGGACTCACCGCCTTCCCCGGCCCCACGACCGCGCCGGATCATGCAAGTACCCGTGGTAGTGGACAGTGACCATGTCGCCCTTTTTGGGGTAGTCAATGCCGTTTCCCGGGCGGAGGATTTCTTTGATGAAGTCGATGATGCCCATGCTTGTGATTATCGGAGGGGAAATAGGTGGGGTGGGGCGTGTAGGTCGGGGATTGGAGTTGAGTGGTTAATTGGTGCTGTCAGGGACGCGGAGGATGGGTTTGCTGTGGTCACGGGTGGGATCGGAAGGGTCGGGATGGGTCGCGGATTTATGTTGGTCCGATTATGTCATTCTGGGCTGGGCCCGATTGTGTTAGTGGTGTGTTGTTCTTATCAATCTCTATCCTTGCAACACACGAAAATTGGAAAGACGCGTAGTTAGCTGGGTTCAAATCGAAAGGTGATGCTTACGATGTATGCGATGGGTTGGTGACTTGGCTGCTGCGATAGGCATCCGGTGGTTACTTGAATTGAGCCTTCGTATCTGTGTAGAACCTTGCATTGTACAATACTTGTAGCTGCTGAGTAGGTCGGAGTATTTAATATGGAATTTGACGGGGAAGCTACACACCGCTAGACGGTTGGACAAATTTATGTATATTGCTAGCTGCTAAAATAGATACCTACTAGTAGCTCCCCCACAGAGGAGGCCGGCTCGGCTAGTGCCGTCCCTGGGATCAGGCCCGGTCGATCGGGACGGTCCTCCATTTCATCTCCAAAGAAAATCCCCTCCCACTTGAACATCAACCGTTCCTCCTGCTCATCCTCCCCCACCATGCCTTCTCCCAGCTCCTCTCCCCAACCACAAACCGGCTACATCACCAACCTCACTCCCGACCAGACCATTAAACTCCGCCAAACGTGGAGCATCCTTCTCCATCTTATCACCCATCACAATGACATCACCATCACCAGCACCACCGCCACAACAGCGACCGCGCTGACCTCCGCCCTCGAAACCCACCACCTCCCTCCCCTCGAAACCTTCCAACCGATCCTTGACACTCTTTCCCGCTATCCGCTTCCCTCCCTCCGAGCCGGCCTCTTCAGCCTCACCAAACACGACTCCCCAGACACTCTCCTCCTCCGCTTCTTGCGCGCCCGCAAGTGGTCGGTCGCGGCCGCGACCGCCATGCTCCTGCGCGCCATCCACTTCCGCATCACCTCCGACGTGGACGCGCAGATCCTCGCCACCACCGAGCTGGACGCGCTATATGAAACCACTCTCCAGCCGCCCACCACGCCCACCATCCCAGGCGCCATCGGTGCGAACGCTGTGCAATCGACCGCGACAGACAGCCAAGCTTTCCTGGATCAGATGCGCATGGGCAAGGCCTACGTGCATGGGACAGACCGCGAGGGCCGACCGCTGTTGATCGTACGGGTGCGGCTGCATCAGCCTGGTCAGCAGAGCGAGGCGGTTATCACTCGGTATATTCTGCACATGATCGAGACGGTGCGGCTGGTCCTGGTGGATCCGGTGGAGACGGCTGTATGTTCTCACATTCTCTTTTGGTAGGGTTATACAGGGAGTGGGTGCTTACGGATTTGGTTGTATGTAGACGGTCTTGTTCGACATGACAGGGTTCTCGGTGGCAAATATGGTGAGTCTGCTCCCTTATCTGGCAATGGGGAAGGGGACGAGTGAGTTGATGATTGCGTTAGGAATATCCGCCCGTGAGATTTATTATCGATTGCTTTCAGGAGAATTATCCGGAGTATTTGGGGGCAATGCTAATCCATAACGCCCCGTGGATCTTTTCTGGTAGGTTTGCCTCGTGGTCGGCCGTGGTGAGGTAGGCTAATGCGGGTCACAGGAGTCTGGAAAATCGTCAAATCATGGATGGACCCCGTTATCGTCTCCAAGGTCCACTTCACCAGGAGCACGGCCGATCTGGAGCAGTTCATTTCTCCAAATAAGATTCCCAAAGAGATTGGTGGCCCCGAGACCTGGGACTACGAGTACGTGGAGCCTGTGGCAGGCGAGAACGAGCGCATGACCGAGACGGCGACGCGCGACCGGTTACTGGCCGAGCGTGAGGAGCTGGTCGGGGCCGTGCTGCAGTCGACGGCAGAGTGGCTAGAGGCGGCGGATCCGCAGACATTGGCGGTGCAGCGGACGGAGGCTATCGAGGCTTTGCGACGGCAGTATTGGGTTCTGGATCCGTACGTCAGAGGTCGGACTTGTTTGGACCGCACGGGGGTCATTCGGGAGGGGGGCAAGATAGTCTTTGATCCCGGAATGGATCATCTTTAGGCTGTGGGGGTGGGGAGATGTAGCATGTGCTTGTTGCATTTGCTTATTTTTATAGATTTCCGTGGCATGGCAGCCTAGAAGCGGTCATCGGCCGTGTTGTGCAACTAGGTCGTTCCCTGTTCAGACACCGGATGACACCGGCAGAATTGTCTGTTCCATGGGTCTGTCGATTTCATTATCAATCTAGCACGTGATGGGCTTTGGTCGATTACTCCCATGATCATCCCAGATGTGATGGACGATAGCCAGTGGGAGTGTACCGGTAATGCCAAGTCCAGGGCATCTCAAGAGATGGTCGCGCGAGGAATCTCCATTCGGCACAGACCCTGTCTTGAGGTTCCGAGTCCTCCGAATTCGCTGGGTCAGGCCAGACAGGTCCGATTATACGGGCTGCACATGGCAACGTGCATGCGCCCAAGGCAACCTCTTGAGTACAACGTATTCTCTAAGAAGCCGAACTCGACGGACGACACAGTCGGCGAGTTCCACCTTGTAGCTATCTAGAATCCCTCGTTCCAGCATTTTTCTACTCCTCGGACGTCCAATGGGACTCCGTAACTGTGGTTGTGCCCTTCTGCTCCCATCGAGTGAGTGGGATTGTGGATCCCTGAGTTCAATAGATCGCCAGGCACGGCGCATCCTAATTTGCGCGCCCCGCCGATCGCCCGTAAAGCGACAAATCAGACGCCTATATTAGGGTTTACAGACCCAATCGATTCAGTCTAGTGAGTTCCCGAGTCTCTGCTGACGTCCCGAAGAAGCAACAATCGATCAGCCGAGTGACACATTTTTCTGGGACTATTGGTATTTCGAACACACAGCGTCAATATTTATTTACCTCCCCGCCCCCCTCCTACCGGCACATCCCGCTCTGGAATGTGAGCTTCAGGTCAATCGCATCGCGCCCGTCAACAAACACGGCCAACCTCCACCATGGGTTCACTATCTGCCCTCATGGTCTGCCTTTTGTGCCTGCTCGGCCTCGGCGCGGCCGCCACCACCAGCCTGAAAAGCTGCATTCTGTCTGCCGTCGACAACGACAGTACCCTTGCCGCCTTCCAGGGCGACCTCCTGTACCAGACGCTCGCCGTGAAGGTGTACAACCTCAACTACCCCATCACCCCTGCCGCGGTGACCTTCCCAACCTCCAGCGCCCAGGTGTCGCAGGTTGTGCAATGCGCCAGCCAGCTGGGCTACAAAGTGCAAGCCAAGAGCGGGGGACATAGTTATGCCAACTACGGTAGGCCTATTCCTTTCCCTTCCCCCCGTCCCAATTTGCCTTCAGGCTTGCTTGCGAGTGAGTAACTAACTAAGTGGTTGCTGAAAGGATTGGGCGGCACCAACGGCGCCATCGTCGTCGACCTCCAAAACATGAAATCTTTTAGCTACGACGCGACCACGCAACGCGCCACCGTCGGCGCGGGGATGCTCAACGGCGAGCTGGACACGTACCTGCAAGCGGCCAGCAACCGGGCGGTTGCGCACGGCACGTCGCCGCAGATCGGCATCGGCGGGCACGCGACCATCGGTGGGCTGGGCCCGACCGCGCGACAGTGGGGGATGGAGCTGGACCACGTGCTGGAGGCGGAGGTGGTGCTGGCCAACGGGAGCATCGTGCGAACCTCGGACACGCTCATGCCCGACTTGTTCTTTGCCATCAAAGGCGCCGGGGCGAGTTTCGGCGTGGTGACGGAGTTCGTCCTGCGGACCGAGGCGGCCCCGACCGAGGCGGTGCAGTATACCTACACGTTCAACCTGCTGGGGAGTGCGGCAGCGCGCGCGGAGCTGTTTAGCGAGTGGCAGCGGTTCATCACGCAGGAGGATCTGACGCGCAAGCTGGCGAGCATTATCACGGTGCTGTCCGGCTCGGTGGTGATTTCGGGCACGTATTTCGGGTCCCAGGCCGAGTACGAGGCGCTGGGGCTGGCGCAGCGGTTCCCGGGCGCCGACGGGAACTCCTCCGCGATTGTGTTCACCGACTGGCTGGGGCTGGCGGCGCACTGGGCGGAGCAGAGTATTCTGGACCTCACGGGCGAGATCCCCGCCCACTTCTACTCCCGGTGTCTGGCGTTCCAGCAGGACACGCAGATCTCGGAGACGGGCGTGCAGCAGCTGTTCGAGTACCTGGATTCAGCCGACACGGGGGCGGTGATCTGGTTCGTGATTTTTGATCTCGAGGGCGGCGCGATCAATGATGTTGCGCAGGATGCCACCGGTTTTGCCCACAGGGATACTCTGTTTTGGATGCAGTCGTATGCGGTCACGCTGGGCCAGGTCTCGCAGACGACCTATGACTTCTTGGATGGTGTGAACGAGGTGATTCGGAATAATACTCCCGGGCTGGGCGATGGCGTGTATCCGGGCTACGTGGATCCCAGACTCGAAGATCCGAGACGGTCGTATTGGGGGAGTAATCTAGAGAGGTTGGGGAGGATCAAGACCGCGGTCGATCCGGGGGATGTGTTTCATAATCCGCAGGGAGTCTTGCCTGCTTAGCTTGAAGTTTCGTTGAGTGTGATGAGGATACACTCAACAGAATATTATAAAGTACAATATTTGGCTGGTTGGGTATGGGGACAAGGGGCATCCCCCGATGACCTCACAGATTGTATATCGGTGGTGTAGTTCGTGCGGCAGACATCAGAAAGGAGAATAGGGTGTCCCCGTGATTTGACAATCAACCCTCTTACAGGCTTGAAAGCAAAGATAGAAGCATCGATAATCTCCCCGGCAGACATCAAAACTACATATTTATTGGTAATGATGCATTAGGCGGGTCTTCCACAGACAGAGTTCATGTCTATCATGATACAGACGATGCCTGCAAGCATTTGTTTATAGTTATGGGAAAGGGAGCTCACTACGCCGTTTTTACGAGTTATTGGTAATTAAACAGGCATATCAATCGAACGTCAAATATCACCAGCTGAAGGCTGGAAAAGTTGCTGCTATCCAAATAATAAATTCATCCTAGAAACGCGGGGAACACGGCCTACCTGGGGCAGAAAGTCCGGCGGTGTCTTCAAGGCAGAAGCTCGCCACTTACCTAGCGGGCTTTGTGACTCAGGAGGTATTCATCATCATCATCATCCTCCAGTGTTCCCTCTTCCTCAGATTCTGAACTATCGTCCCAAATCCCCTTTTGTTTCAGGTCAGATTCCCGGATCTCGCCTTCTTGGAGGCCCGCAAGATACCCATCGGTGTTTTCAGCATCGGGCTCTTGCTGGATATCCGGTTCCTCTCTGGGAGTTTCAGGGACTTCTGTCTGCACAGGCGCAACCTGCGAATCATGGGGTTTGATATTTGAGATGATGGTTTCATCATCCTCAGGCTCTACCTTGACATAGGGTTCTCCTTCCCCGATGACTTCAGGAACCTCTACCTCTGTCTGCACAGACGCGGCCTGCAAATCACGCCCCTCAGCACCTCCGTCCACAAGTTCACCCTCAGCCGCTGGCCCGATATCCGGTTGTTCTTCTCTGGGGGTTTCAGGGACTCCTGTCGGCACAGGCGCGACCCGCGACTCGCCCCCTCCGGCACCCGAGCTCGCCGCCGTATCCTCCTCCACTTTCCCCCTAGGCTCATCATCGGTCAAGACAAGCTCTGGATGATTGTCAACAAGATGCAACCACGGCGTAGTCTTGGGAAGTATAAACTCCTCACAGATTTCGCACTTCATGCTATCGTTGTGCCTTGCCTTGAAATGCCTGTTCAGGACTTGCAGCGAGTCGTACGTCGCCCCGCACGGACGACGCCTCGCTTGTTTGTCCACCACCATCACCATGCAGGTGACCCTGCCGTTGGGCTTGGGTCGGTACTGGAACTGGCCTACATCACGGGATACTCCGTCCGGGGCCGGCACGACAACGTTGGGCGTGGGTCTCCATGGGCTGCTCCTCCTGCGTGTCGGTGAGGACGCGACGGGTGGAGGGGATGTTATCATCCAGGGCTTGGACCTAGATCTGGGCGTTCCGGGTGGCAGGGGCGAAATCGACATCATGTCAGTCGGTCTCCGGGGCGAAATCGACTCCGTGCCGGGGGGCGATCCAGCGGGTGTGATAGCCGGGGTGTCTGTGTCTGCAAGCGTAGTCGCGTTCGCCTCGACCTGCGGTGAGTTGGACTCGGGGGTTTGTGGAGTTGCTTGGGTCCTGGATGTGGGCCTGGACCCTGGGATTCTGGGTTGATGGGGGGAACCCGGCATCCTGTCAGTGGGGGGTTTTCAGAGGGTGTGTTTGCTGAGGCGTCTGTCTCTGCGATCGTAGAGGCGTTCGCTTCACCACGGTGATGGTAAGTATACAGCGTCTGGATGTCTGTTTACTTTTGGTGCTGTGTGGTTGTGATTGGTACTTTGTCGGGTCCAGATTGACCTATTTATACCGATGATCTCTGGAGAGATTGTCGGATAGAGGAACGGGAATTCACCTAAATTGCGGCAGCAGACGACGACGGTCCCCCTTGTTGGAGACGACCAAGGTAGCTCTTGCACTCGACTTATTCACTTTGACATGGAGAGGATATCTCCTGTGTCCATTGTCAAGCCTCCTATTCTGATGGAGAGGGAAAGGTACTTCTATTTCCTCTTTGTTAGCTCGGGCTACAGTAGATAATGGCACGTTCGATCCTTTTTTGACATGTATGGAAATCCTCATTGCCGAATTGCATATACTACACTACCAAGAAAAGAGAAAACTTCAATCCTCTTCAACAAAGGTAAAACACTCACGTTCCTCCGTGGTACCCGCGGCTAGCGATGTTCGACTCCCCCAACCATGGACCAAGGACCAACCTCATCCGAATTGAGTATCTATGCTACGCTTGGGTTGAAGTCCGCATCTGTCAAGCCCCTAGAACATCTCCACTCGCTCCATAAGCTAATAACTGAAACCCTTTCTCTTCGCAGCCCTCCTGCTCGTGGATATTCACTCCCCCCGGCTGCGATATCCCATGCTCTTTCTCCATATGCAACCCCCAGGAGAACCGTCCGTAGAAGCGGCGCCCACAGAACGGGCAAGGATCCGTCAGATTGTCGTGCAGTTTTTGGTGGTGTCGCGCCAGCGCGTTCATCGTCTCGAAGTGCCGTCCGCAGCGCTTGCCATCGGTGATCACGGTGCAGTAGATTCGGTCCCGCATGTGGCAGTAATTCGAAGGGGTGCGGTGCAATGCGTGGCCATCTGCTAGGTTGGTGGAAGCCGAGGTTGGGGAAAGCAGGACGGGCTCCGGAGTAGTGTAGGGGTTTAGCAGCTGCAGCTGCAGTTGTAGCTGGTGTTGGTGCTGGAGCTGGTGCTGGGTTTGGTCTGGCACTTGGTAGAGATAGCTCTGGTGCTCGTGAGGGCACTCGAGTTTCACTTCCGACTCAGTGACCGCTGGCTGCGTCATTGCTGGATGACTAGATATAGTGGTGGCTTTCTTCCGGTAAAGAATGGTAATGTAGACGGTAGCTTGCAGTGATGATGGTTTGTGGCTGTGGCTATTTAATTTGAGAACCCGGCAAAAGAGACGCTTTGATTATGCGTGATTCTGGAATTAAGAACGAAGCTAAAGATAGACTGCGATGTCCATTCACTGTTAAGAATTGTGATAGCGACAGATCCCTAGATTCACAACTGATAACTGTGAATAAGAGCTGTGTTATGAAGGTAGTTCCTCCATGGGTGAGGGGTTGCCCTCTCGAGACACACACTGGCTTAACTGGAGTGTTCCTGCGGGCCTGCTTGCTTAGCCCTTTCCGTTTTGGGCGTCAACAATGGGGCGCTTGGAGCTGGACCCGTGACTCTTCAGACCAGAAAGTGACTTACTTTCATCAAGATCTTCATTGAGTTCAATCGCCAATATTGCGTTGTGTTGCTGTAGAGGGAATCTTAGATCACACAGCCTTGAACATCATAGTCACGTCTCTATCTGGACACGATACCTCAGCGCAACCCCAAACACCCCCTTCGACATCACATGGGTCCGAAAATGATTGTCACTCCAACCAACCCATCGACAGCCCAATCTCATCTACTCATGACTCGTCAGCGAAGTTCATTGCAGAACAAAGAGAGAAGACCAACCTCTCATCCCCCCAACAGCCTCAAACGCAATCGCATAATTCCCCAGAACCTTCCACACCCCACGCAGACTATGCCGCAACTCCTCTACAAACCCGTCCAGCGACCTCCCACTGCCTCCTCCACCTCCCGCGTTGCTCGGGGCGCTGACACTCCCCCTCGCCTTCATCCCCAGCATCATCATCACATAGCTCGCCTGCATCGCGCAGCAAGCGAATGATGGCATCGTCCTGGGAATCTCGACTCGAGAGTGCCGTGAGAGATAAGGGGGTCGAGTGAGCGGGATCTCGTTGCTCGGGTTCGGATAGGGGAGGCTGTCGAGGAGGTTGGTGATGTTGAGAGCGGCATGGAGGCAGATCTTGGAGGAGGCGTGGCTGGAGAAGGGGAAGGCAATCCGAGTGTTTCGGGGTTGAGGTTGCGGTTGAGATTGCGCCATGGGGAGACTGCAGCAGGTGTGCGCAGATGTGTTTCTTGTCAGAGCGACCGTCGCATGGAGGTCGCAGTGACGGCGGCGGAAGATGGCCGCGTCTTGGAAAGCGCAGAAGCGGTGGGTTTTGATGCGGGCGCTGAAATCTGTTTAGCGCTGCTCGCCAAGGCTTTGACAGTGGTCCTACCTATGCAGTTTGATTTCGGCTATGTATCTTATGCTCTGCAAAGCTATTGTTTCTGGGGAATCGGTCGGGGTAGGTGGAAACCGGGGCAGTGAAGGTGAAGATGCCCGGCAGGGATGTAAGAGGTAGGTTATTTGACTGTCGAGGTCCATCATGCGCTTTGATATCCATGGGGCCTTGTACTGCGATCTCACAGTGAGGTTGAGGTCGTGGATGAAAGTCGTGGCCTCCAGTATGGTTTGTTGTGCTTCAATGAGGATTTTCCAGCCCTGCGCTGTCAGTATATCCCTATCGTCCGAGAGAGGGTTGACTTACCTTTGGATAGGGGGTCACAAATCTAGGATCATACAAGTTGATCACAGGAGGCTCCCGCTATCAGATACTGACATTCTAAGCTGAAGGCAAGCTATACGTACCATGCCGCTCACAATTGACCCTTGACAGACCGTCATATACTAATTCATCAGCTCGATCTCTTTGAATCAGCAGACGAAACCTACCGTCATCCACCACGCCCTCCGTCGCGCCTCCGCAAAGCCATCCTCTTCCATAGTCTCGTGTAATGACATACTCAGAGCCGCCGCCAACGCCTGCCCCGCCCGATTGCACATCTTCTGTACATTTCCTCGCTGTGCATACTCGTAGCTACTGAGCAATACCAACGCCAATACTGCTTCAAGTTCCACGGGCACCTTTACGTGGAACGGCTCCCGCGAACACCGCGCCACTCCCTCCGACAAGGCGCGCGACGGATCCGATGCTGAATCCAGCAGCTCCAGATCCGCCTCCACAGCTTCCAGAGCAGACTGCGCGTACGAGTGAGCCATCTCCCGTCGTAGCTTGACATAATCCGGTTTCGAGGGCTGCCGCACTTCCGGATGGGGTATCAGCGCTAGTATGGCACACACCGCGAGTGCTAGTGGGCTAGACGGTCGGTACGTTGACGGGCTGTAGGTGGGCTTGTTGCGCACAGGGAGTCGTTCAGGGGGAGGAAGAAGGGGACAGTACAGATGAATAAAGACGTAATATGCGTCCAACCTGTTCTGGTCAGCTCAAGTCCACCACATCTGGGGTCATGCTTACATATTTTCATTCGAGGCATACGTCTGCAGGAGATCTGGCTCGACAGCAACCTCTTCTGGTTCGGACGGTATCCGCACACTATCCTTCGCAAAGATCTCATCGAAGATCTGCTCAATCTCCGAAACCGAGCTCTCGATGCTCCGGAGTCCTGCACCAGGGGCGCCGAGGGTGAATAACTGGTCCAGCCAGACTGTTTCCGTTAGCCTTGCCATGCATACGACGCCCTTCAGCCACCTTGAAATAGAATCTACTCACCCTCATCCTCCTCCTGCGACAGCGATACTTGCGATGACGGCCCAGATCCAGACGCCGAGCCAGAGAAATCCATCCTCATTCCCAACCCCAACCCGTCCATCCCCGGCTCGTCATTCGATATCGAAGCTGACGACGTTTCCATCGACCCTGATACTGGTGTCAGTGCCCGCTTGCGCTTGCGGAGCCGAGGGCCCCCGCGCTTGCTGGCGACATAGCAGCACGCTGTCTCTCTTGCGACGCAATTTGCGCATCGTTCGAGTCCGTCGCATCGAATCCGGAGTGAACGACTGTTTTTGAATGGCTATCAGCGCAAATTCACTTCCTTTTGCCGATCGATTCAGAATAAACTGGAGGTTGGAAGTCATACCAAGCAAGGCAGGCCACTTTAACCGGCGGTTTGCTGAATTTCCGATGTCCAGGGCGGGTGGCGTCCGGTATCGTTTTCGGGGTTTCTACTTCCGCCATACTTTGTACTGTGGTGCGTTGTTCGTGATTCATGCGCCAGTTAGATGGATTATCTTTTGGACAGAGAAAACAAGGTTGAAGTGAGTTCATCTTGTTCAGCAACGAGATTGGGATATATTTTCCAGAATCCCCGATAAGAGCATGAAATCCCGCGCGAAAGTGCCAAATCCCGGAAGAATTTGGTGGTTCGGGCCCTGGCGCTAACGCCTCGAAACTCGGGGTTTGAAGTTGCCTGCCACAGGGGCCCACCAATCGATAGAACGGCGCAGAGAAGTTTCTGAGATTCATTCTCGGAATCTTTACCGAGATCATTGGTGGTTGATCGCATATTTTGCGGTGGTGATTGGTAATCCGAGGGCAATAGTGGGCCAAGGAGCAAATCCCGAGGAGATGGTACAGGCGGGAATTAAGTAGCCGGGTTGGGTAGATTCAGTATGGCTGTGAGGCTGTGTCACATATTGTGGTCATCACATTGAAACCGACTGGGTGGGCGCCCAGACGACTTATCCGGGAGAGATCTTCAAGTTCTTACTCGATGGCTTTGTACTGTACCTGGGACAAGAGTACAGGCTGGACCAGGGACAGGTCGGTGATTCACGGTAGACCAGCCAGTCAGTGCGTTTCTTGTGTCAAGCGTTGCTGAAACTCGGGATCTGCTGGAAGAATATCTCCAAAAAATAGACTTTTCTTAGTTCAGTAGTGTTGTGAGCACTATGGGGACACGACAAATGGGTCCAGAGCCTGGTTATGACGCAGCTTTCTTGGAGCGAGTATTCATTCTCAGCCCGCTTCGAAACCATCACTTCAGAATGACTAGCAGAGTGGCTGTAGTCAGCGGTCTCAATCTTGCGCAATGAGCCAAGCACACTGCTAATGATTTGAAAGGATATCTAGAGTAGATAATTCCGAGTGTCTTTCCGGTGTTTGTGTTCTTGCATTGGTGTCTTTGGCATTGTGCATCATGTGCTCGTGATGCTGACGTTAGCTGAGAATGTCTTTCGTCCACCTACCAACTGAGTGCAATTCATGAAGAACGGAAATTTGATTGGCTGGGTCTAAAACTATCCTTTGTGATGGCAACTGGAAGAGCTCTAGCCTTGTCCTTTTAAGTGACCTAGAATGAAGTAAATCGATCTCGATCATTGCGTGCCCCTTGATTCGAGGAGAGAAAATCCATTTCAACCATTTTTACCGATCAAATTAACTAACAGTTCGCTCAAACTTTGATACCTGAGCAGGTGCTGTATGCTGACCTATTAGTTAGTAGGTATCTTGCAAGCATAACCGTCCTCTTATGGACTTTCCCAGCTACGAATCTCTGCAAGAGCATCGGTGTGTGGGCATAGTAAAGGTGCTGCTATGTGACTGTTACTAACGGATTGGACAGTACATCACTACTGTTTCAATGCTTGCATCATTGTTTTGAAGCAAAGAGAACATGTTCAATTGTGTTTTCGAGAAGAAAGTGCACTGTACTGCACAGTATGTTGAGTAGTGCCACCGCCAACCATCGTCCACTAGGTAAATATATCTCAATTAGTATGTGTCATTGTCTCCAATGCCAAGAAACGGTAACCCCTCATTCTACTGCGCATGCCATCTCCCCGCATGGCACCTTCGACTTACTAGTACTAACTGTCCTCCATTATAGTAAATCTCCTCACTTCTTTCCTCTGATGTTCACATTAGCAGATACAACCATCAGCTAAGCCCAGAGCTAAGGACTTCGTCATGTCATCTCCAGACCCCATATCCGCTCCGCCCCACATCCAACACCTCACCGACCTCCACAAGAAGTCCCTCGAGCAAGAAGCCTCCATCTCCAAGAAAGGCAAGGCCCTGTCTGGAGACGTCCTCAACGACACTGAGAGCATCGAACAAGTTCCCTCGGCCGCCCCCCAAGAGGCATTCGACCGCCTCAACTATGGGCTCTGGCAACCCTTCATTTGTGAGCCCGTGACTGCACTCCTGGACACTTCCAGTGAGCAATGCGTGTATTGTCGCTTACTCTCTGCATTCACGGAGCGCATGGGTATTACCTGAGGCTAGACCGGATCGGGTGCGCGAGGGCGATGCTAAATGCAAGGGAAGCCCCACAAATAACCATATCAGATGTGCAGGAACGATCTCCACCATTTTTGGGACTGTCATCATCGGACAAAGAATAAGTATACCATACACTGTGGACAATGAGACCCGGATATAAGAACAAGCGCTTTCTATCTTAGATCGTACGTGCAACATTTTCAACTTGTATTTTAACTCAAAGGATACTGCCCTCTCGACAAGCAAGATGTCCCACGTGGAACTACGCGGCCGCGCAGGTCTACGGTAAGCTGTCGCTGTACTATGATAGTCGCACGCCCGAAGCTGGGGCACTCATGATCGGAGGAAGGAGGTGAAGGGGTCAGAGAATGTATAGGAAGACTCTTAGTTGGAAGTGCACACTGTTGTGGGACCTTCTGCAAGAATATATCACTCATCTCCATCGGTTCAGTAACTGGGTTTACAGTTGATCGTTCCTGCTTTGAACCGCGGAAAATATGGGGCGTCCGTTTCATGCCATTCCTGTTCCTTCAATCGTCGCTACTATGTATAGGAAGATTGTGCTTGATGCTTCATCTCCGTCCCTAACAATGTTCAAATGAATGAAAAGCGAGGCGATCGGGCGGGTTGTGCTTTTTTTTTTTTTTTTTTTTTTTTTTTTTTTTTTGGAGGGGGGGGGGGGGGGGGGGGGGGTGTCGCCCAAGGTAACTGCAACAATAGTCAGTCAATTGGGTGTCTTGTGTTTCAAAGGATATGTCGGAGGGGAGGGGGTGTTTTGGAGGAATCCGTTGACTTGGGAGGGTAAGCTTTTTTTCGGGTGCGAGTGCTGCCGGTCACTGCGGATGCTTCGCGGAGGAGCTCTCGCTCCTTTCAAAAGAGATCCGCGAATAGAGAGAGACTACAAAAGAATTCTGATACTCGAACAGAAAGCGTCGCTCATTCTAAAATAAAGTACACAGTGGAGAGTTTAATCAAGCCCCGCTCAGCTCGTCCCCCTTAGTTCTCCTCAGCAGACCCAGGGGCATCCAGTGGAGTTGACAGTCCCACACGGTCCACAGTGCGAGTGTACGCCACTCCACCATTGATACGGTCTTCCTGCACGACGAGATCCTTGCGATTGGAGTCCACCAACAGGCGAATCAGGTCGGGGCGCATGTAGTGGCCGCCCTACTTGTGATTAGCACGCGTCTTTGGAAGCGAGGAAGCAGGGAGATACTCACAAAGTCAGCAAGAGCCTTGGAAAGGTGGCATTCGTCCAGGTTAATCTAAGCCATGTTCGTTAGTCTGCCTAGTCTTTCGAACAAAAAGAAACCTGGGAAGAAGCGGCTTACGTCGACGAACAAAAGACCCTCGAATTCGGTGCTAGGGTGGGGCACCAGGTTCTGGCCGTCGGGGCCAAAGATGCGGCCGTGGCCGTTGTAGAGCTTGGGGTCGTCGAGTTCCTTGCCGGGGGGAGTGTTCATCTTAATACCCTCGGCGCTGATCATCTGCCACGGGGCGAGAGTGTAAGTGCCCGTCTCGATGGCGTAGGCGGGGGTGACAATCTGGGCCATCTTGATCAGTATCAATAACCCAACACTTTGTCTCAGATGGGCTTGTCTAGAAGAAGGGAGAAGGAGCGTACATCTGCATTCGATTCGGCATAGTTGGTCGCCGGATCAGGGTGCTGGCGGGTCTGGGTCTTGGGGTATAGGGGCCAGGCAGCAACGTGGACCTGCTCACCCAGCGAGGCGGCGTACGCTTTCATGAAGGGGTTCATGTTCTCCCAGCAATTCAGATGGCCGATGCGGCCGATCTCCGTCTGCATGACCGACTCGGTGGTGTCGCCGGTGCCGTCTCCGAAGACCAGGCGCTCGACGTGGGTGGCGCGGATCTTGCGGCGGTGGTTGATGATCTCTCCCTCTGGGGAGATCATCACCTGCGTCGTGTACAGGCTGGCCAGGTCCAGCTCCGAGTAGCCCAGCGAGACAAAGATCTTGTTAGCGCGTGCCGCCTCACGGATGCGGCGCATCTCCTCCGAGTCCGAGGCGAGACTGTTCTCGCGGTACTTCTTGAGGAGCGGGAGGCTCTCCTGGTAGGTCACCTTCCACATCCAGTAGGGGTATCCAGGGATCCCTGGCATTGTTAGTGTGGTACGTGGATGAATGGATAACGGTCAAGGCCGTACAGAGCTCAGGGAAGGCAATGAACTTGCAGCCAGCCTTTCCGGCCTCGTTGATCCAGTGGATGGTCCGGCGAGTGGACTCCTCCAGATTGAACCAGCCAGGCTCGGCGTTGACGGCGGCAGCCTTGTACTTCTTGAGAACGGGGGCCATGGCGATGGATATAGTTGATTGATGAGAGCAGTGATGCTTTGCTAGGCTTGTTGTACCGGTGATGCTGATAATAGAGAGAGACAGACAGCAACACAGTAGCCTTTTTATATCTTCGCAGCGCACCATCCCCGAACTCTGACCGAGTCATGTCCAAGTCCTCATCCTCGCTCGATTCGGCCGACACGGAATCGGGCTCTGCTGATGTGAAAGTCGTGAGGAGTCGTCGCCTCTCTGCAACACAGTATCAATCTCGATCGTACCATGATCCGGGGTTTGGTAGTGCGGAGAAGCGGAATAGAGGAATGGGTGGATGAAACAAGCCCGTCAGACACATCGATAGGTCTTCGAAATCAGTGACTTCTGTCAATAATGTGGCGATGTGTTGGAGGGACAGAGCCCCGCACAACTCCCCGGCGGCGGTTTCTTCAGCTGATTAAGCAAATCCCGTCCCGCACTGAGGCTGTTGCCCGTTGCCCAGCCGGTTAATTCACGGAAGTAACCTTCCCTGCGCTTAGGGCTGCCCTCACTTACGCCGTACATAAGTAATCACTCATCAACGCTCTGACTGTCAGACCTGAGTGTCATATCAAATCCCGGCATTGTCTTCCGGGTCATGCCACCGGCTTGATAGCCCGACTAACAATCATCACTGCAACTCTTCCCAACACTTCACATCGCACAGACGTAATGATTACTCGACACTGGATTATACGAGACGAGTTTACTCCTCGCCGAACTATACGAAGCTATAATTACACCCCACTTTATACGAGGCGACGATTGCTCCACGCCGAGCTATACGAAGTGAGATTATCTGAAACATGGCCTACTCTGTCCAATCCAGCACAGCTTTGATAACTTTCCCGTCGTGGACATCCGCAAACGCCTGCTCATAATCCCGGACCTTGTATACTTTGATCAGCTTATCGACGGGAAACTTCCCTCGAGAATACTGATCCGCTAGCCATGGCACAAACTATTGAAGTCAGTCGACTCACCGGACTTTCTACAAGATTATGAAACATACCTCGGGCGGATACACATCGCCTTCAACACACCCAATGTACTCCTTCCCACCCATCAGGTGAGCAAAGAGATTGATCTGCACATTATCAGCTACGCTTGTCATGCCCACCGAGACCGCGCGCCCCCGGGCACACAGCGAAGCAAGCATATCCGACACCACGGCAGGCACTCCGGAGCACTCGACCGCCAACTGCACGCTCTTACCCCCGGTCAACGCCTGAATCGCGAGAACGACTTCCTGCTTCTTCGCATTGATCGTATGAGTGGCCCCTAACTCTGCGGCCATCTGCAACCGACTCTCCTGCACATCGACCGCAATGATAGGTTCTGCGCCCGCAATTCTCGCCGCCATCACCGCCGCCAACCCCACTGCCCCCGTTCCAAACACCGCGACACTCTGCCCCGGCTGAGTTTTCAGCACGTTCAGCACAGCTCCCGCGCCCGTCTGTATACCACACCCCAACGGCGCCAGCATCGTGAGATCTGTTTCTGCCGGCACCGGGATCGCACACCGCGCTCCGACGACCGCCACCCTGCTAAAGCACGACTGCCCGAAGAAATTAGACCATACCCCCTCTCCTGTCACCGTCCGCAGAGCAGAGGTGCCGTCTTCCCGATGGCCCGAGCTATTCAGGAGTCTCCATGCGTCGCAGTAGGCAGGATGTCTGGCGACGCAGTTGTCGCAGCGCTCGCAGAAGTCAAAAGACAGGAGGACTTTATCGCCGATACGGATATGGGTAACGTTCTCGCCCGTTTGACGGACGATTCCTGCGCCTAGTTGGTGAAGTTGGGCTTTAGTAACTGGGTGTATGGGACGGGGGCCTTGCTCGGGTGCTTGCCTTCGTGGCCGAAGACCCCGGGCTGTCGGCTGGGGATTTCGCCGTCCATGAACATTAGGTCGGTGTGGCAGATGCCCGTGGCTTGAATGTCAACTACGATCTCGTTGGGTTGAAGGTCGTAGATGTGCAGTGTCTCCCAGACGAGGGGCCCGTGGAGCTCGTGAAGGACAAGCGCCTCGGTGGCGATGATAGGCTCGGTGATCGTCATGTTGCTGCTGTTCTTGATCACGTAGCTTGCCTTGCTGTGGTGTAGTCGTGAGGGTCACTAAATGAGAGACTCTTGTGCCCTTTCCGCGATTGTAGGCAGTTGTTTCAATGGTAACTTAAGTAAGAAGACACAGAGCGGAGGGGCATGCGAAAAGCGGGGTCCTTGCATTCAAGTGTGCGGAGTAACTGGGTTCGGGTTGCACGGAGATAACCTTGCATGTCACTGTTGCTGCCTGGCTGGATCTTACCTGGTAGTTGGGTATGTAATTTTTGTGCAGACCCAAAGTCTGTTACTTGAGAGTACGTGGTTCAAATGGCCAGTGTGTCTTATATCTGGGTATCGGACAACAAGAAGGTCGTAATCAGAACTCTGAAGACGAACTTGTCGATTGTTTCTGATACTGTGGCTTCCTCAGATTGTTCATTGATATGAAATCTTGTTTATAAGTATACAGAGGCGTGTTTTCCAAGAGGTTGGTACGTTTTCTCCAAAGGGCCCGTTATGTTCATACATATCGCCGCGCTTTCTCCATATGATCCTCAGCAATTTTTGCACCTGGATACTACAGTGACCGAAACTGGTACTTTCAACCCAGGCTCCTGTGTGTTATTCCGTTCAGAAGAAAGGCAATAGGATGAAACCAAATTGACTATAGTAGAATCCCATTGGCGTTGATCCTAGATTTCAGCCATTCGTCAGGCCAAGCGCCAAAGTTGTTGCCTGAGGCAAGAACTCAAAGCCGCTGCGTAGCCATTCAGTCATTCGCAAAGTCTTATAAGATAAACTATTCCTGCAAATAGACCGACTACACAGCCAGGATCGATTTGAAAGGTCAAGGTATTCAGACCGAATCCGATATTCAAGGCTCGGCGGTCTGAATCTACAGTCGGCATTCATGACAGCACAGCCATTCTGCACTGCCTGGCTCAAGAGACCTATTACGCTTCAGGCCCCTTCGCGCGCGGAGTAGTGCATCATGACGCTACCGTAAACCGTAGCGGTTTGTTATCCATTTGTATTGAACTCATGAGTTATAGGCAAATGGAGTATTGTGACGGTCCGGCCCGAGACTGGCGGACGGGAACCGGTGGAAGCGGCCACAGCTCGAAGTATGAAGTATGAAGGAGCTAGGCTCGGGTCCGATGAGACATCATGCGCTACAATGTTGAATCAGTCTGATTCAGACTTTTCTTGCTTTGCCACAACAAGCTTGAGTAGTAAGCACATCGCTACTCGATTTTAGTCGGCAGCTGATTCCCCACAAGGCTAGCCTGGGCGGCTACATGGAGACCAGCACGGTCCGGTGCCTTATGAACTCCACACCAGCCCCGCCCTCTCCCAAAAAGCAGACCTCAGACGTTACAACTGTTTCCGACGGTCGCATCTACGATGACGGGAAATACAACGTTAACCGTGGTTCAACAAGGATGGGTGGACGAGCCCTATACGCGTGGAACGTGGAGTATTATCTCTACCTGCTTGTTGACTATCATTCTTTGCTGCTGGACGGCTGTCTTGCCCAATATCCCTGCTCGTAATGACCGCTGGTATGATCGTCTACGGGACCGATTGCACCTCTTCTCAATCGGGCTGTTAGGGCCTGAATTCCTACTCATGCTTGCCCTGGGCCAGTGGTCCTCCGCCCGGGCATCAGTTAATGTCAGCATCTTCGGTCGGCGACCACTCGATCTGATTGCTGACATTCTTTAGAGCTTCGAATGCATGAAGAACAGCAGCCAAGGCAAAGCCACAATCCCATGGACACTGACTCATGCCTTCTATGCTGACATGGGAGGATTTGTGCTGAATGGGGAGGGAATCGACAGCCCATTTCCTGTCAACGCGGAGCAGCTCTTTTTCTTGGTCAAGGAGAAGTATATAGATTACCCAGAGGTCACAGAAGATGATATCAAGGATCGGAACAAATCCGACGGCTTCTCTCGGTGGGTTTGACTGAGGTGAATGACTAGAGTCAAGCTAACTGAGCCCCAGCGTGATCGCAGCATGCCAAACACTATGGTTTGTGGTGAACAGCACCACACGTGTAGCCCAGGGCCTCTTCTTGACAACACTCGAGCTCACAACCATCTCGTTTGTGGTGGTATTTCTAGTGACCTCATACAGCTGGAAGCATAAACCATCGAACATCAGCAGTACTATACCGATCACAACCAAAACGCCAATCGATGCCATCCGGGAAAAGGTTCGATGCCTTCTCCCTGACTCTGATCAAGGTTCCGATCCACTGACAAGGGCCATCCACTAGCATTGCGATTATCCAGACCAGCCATGGCATGAGACTCCCCTAGACTTTGCCTGCCACGACGTCTCCTTCTGCCAAGTCCACTGGCGCCACTACACTCGGCTACTCCAGAAGATGCACCTTTCCATTTTCTCGCGCCCCATGACCGCTCGCCCTCGAAACCGCATTCCCAGCGACAACTTTCTGGGTACCGACCTACAAGCCGATATCGTCGCGACTCCGACTCTTATCGTTGTCGGTGTGATGTTCATGTTCGCCTGGAATTCTCACTTCCCCAGCCGAGCCGAGCACATCCTCTGGCGCACCGCCAGCATCTACAACCTCGTCTTCACCATCGTCGCCGGCCTCCATGCCGGCTATTGCGATAAGGTCCTTCTCCCGGGCGAGCTGAAGAAGGCCCGTTCACTGCCTTGGTACGAGCCGCAGCGGCCACCGCCGCCCCCACCAGTCTCTCGCAAATGGGACTTTTGGCGGCGTCTGGCCATCCGAATGCGCAACTTGGATCCGTCCCGGAATCCCCGGTCGCATGTGCCTCTGCGCGTGCTGCTGCCGACCACAGTGCTCTGTGCGCTGTATTGCCTGGGACGGGGTTACATACTGGTTGAGGACTGCATTGGGCTGCCGAAATTGCCGGAGTCGGCGTTTCGCACGGTTAGCTGGTCGGTTTATGTTCCGCATCTGTGACCGAAAACTGGGTGCTTGATAGATCTAGAGCAATGTACATAAACTTTGTAGCTTTATACAGTATCAAATCCTGAACAGATCTTGGATATTATCCTAGTTGGAGTATAACATGATGGTTGCTGGCAAGTCCTGGAAACTGTAGATTAAAAGCTTATTGAGGCATGAAATGAGAGAGACGATCTGGATCCCAGAACGCCCCAAAGACAAACTGATTCTTACAGCGTAAGTGTGTTGATGGCCATCGAGGACCCCCTCCCTAAATCGGGCATACACCGTAAAGCCGGACCCGCCACAGAGGTCAGCAAGACGTTGGCAACAGCACGAGGAGACGCACTGGTGTCGCCTGCTTATTTCTGGCTAAAGTTCGGTTCAATGCTGACCCATACTTTGGGATCGATAGTCAATGTAGAGAACGCGACTAATGGGGAGTGATCAGAAAACCCGCTAGTGGTCCACAGACTGCAATTCGTATTGCAATTGAGAATAAATATATTGTCTTGCTCGACCATAAACAACACATTATCTACCTATCGAGGTCTAACGTCGTGCAAGGCTGATTTGGACCAACGATGGGAAACACAGATTTGATGCGATTTCGTTCCCGCTCCGGTTGTGCACCTTATGTTCAGAGGGGAAATCCAAAGAGCCTCACACGGCGATGAAGGTTGTTCTAAATTGCCTGAGAACAAGGCTGGTCTTCAAGTGACGCCGTCCATGTTCTTGCAGGGTTCAGTCCAGGCTCCTCTTCTATGCTGGAAACGTCAGTCGACCCCTGAATGTGGGCTTCTTCGGAAACCTCGGTTTATTTGATTTAGCTTCCTGTCATGATTTGATCCAGTCGCCAGACTATTGGCCAATGATGTAGACTACTCGAGAAATGGGGCTCTTCACTTTCATTCGGCATTGAGCCATGTGCTAAAATAAGTACCGCGGAGTGCTTGATTCAGGTTGACGTCCGTGTCGGAGGACATCACCATGAACGTGATTAGGGTCGACTATTCAGCCATTCCTCACCCTGAAAAATACCGGTGGTGCCCCACTTTCTTCACCAGTGTTTACGCTACCATGGCTGGTTGTGGTTGTGGGGGGTTCCGGGCTGGACGCATTGGCGACGGGCCGGCGGAGAAAAAGTGGGCGGGGAGATCAATATGAAACCCAAGAGGGCGACTAGGATGATTCAGGAGCGCGCCTCCGAGCTCCCGAACCACGAAATTTAATTTACGACAGACGTCGCTGTCTCCCTTATTTGATCCTTGCTCAAATTGTCTGCACTCCTGCTGGGAGTACTTATACACTCGCTATGGCGATCCATCTCCAGCGCCGCAAGCAGCGCTTCTTGTCCACTCACTACCTGCACCGTCGCTCACTCACTACATTCTTTGTCATTTCCTTCTCACTACCACCACAATGGTCGCGCTCTCTAACATTCTCCTCGCTCTTTCGGCCGCTTCGGGCGCCCTGGCGGCCCCGAACCGTCTGGCTCTCATGGAAATGGCCAAGCGCAGCCTGACCTCCTCCAGCGAGGGTACCAGCAACGGCTTCTTCTACTCCTTCTGGACCAATGACGAAGGCTCGGTCACCTACACCAACGGCGACGCCGGCGAATACTCTGTGGAATGGAGCGACGCTGGTAACTTTGTTGCCGGCAAGGGCTGGAGCACCGGCAGCGACCGGTAAGTTATGCTGCCTCCATCTCCTGCGACCGCCATTACGTCTGACACGCCCATCAGTGAGATCACCTACTCCGGTACCTGGACCCCCGTCGACAACGGCAACAGCTACCTCTCCGTCTACGGCTGGACCACGAGCCCCTTGGTCGAGTATTACATCGTCGAGCACTACGGCGACTACAACCCCTCCAGCGGATTGACCGAGCTGGGCACCGTGACCAGCGACGGCAGCACCTACAAGATCTACGAATCGACCCGTACCGATGCCGCCTCCGTTGAGGGCACCAGCACCTTCAAGCAGTACTGGTCCATCCGCGATGACGCTCGCGTCGGCGGCACCGTCACCACCAAGAACCACTTCGATGCCTGGGAGAGCTTGGGTCTGGAACTCGGCACCTTCAACTACCAGATCGTTGCCGTTGAGGGCTACGAGAGCAGCGGATCTGCCGCCATCACCGTTGACAGCGCCACCCACACCACCGTCACCACCCAGAAGAGTGTTGCTACCACTGCTGCTGAGGAGGATGAGGAGGACTGCTAAGCGGTGACTCTGGGTAATACTGGGGTGTTTATAGTCTCTCGGAAGGAGAATTGATTTTAATACTAGAATTCGTGATTTGGTGGCCGGTGTAATGTTCTTTGTAACTGTTTTTCCGTTGTTGCGGACAGCTAAAGTTTGGATGAAGGTTTCTTGCGGGTGCATGATGGGGGCCAGCGCCGACAGTCTGAAGTACGTGGACCCTAAGTGTCGTAACTTTTGTCGCTTTCCGCTCTGGGCCAACTCAAATACTATCGCTTCATGTAAATTGTCTCCGTCATGCTACATTCACGTGCACATGAAAGTGACAAACATCATGCCAAGCAAATATCTTGATAGTCATCCCATTCCATGCATATGACTAAGGGCTCAGTATGGAGTTTAGGTGTATGTCCTTTTCTCCAACCTCTTCCCCCACTCACGATCGAGTGACGGATGCTTCATTCTCACGAGCCCTGAGGTAGCACAGAAGCTTGTGATAGCGCTGGCCCAAAATCATATCTTCTTCAGTCAGCAGGCTAAAGGTCGCGGTCCTGCGGAGATCGGCCACTTCTTGTGTCTGACATCCCCAGTCACTTGTTACTGCCAAGCCTCGACTGTCGCGTAAGGGTCTGGCCCATGTAACAACAGGAATAATAGCCGCTGCAATGGTTATATGCACATTTCATCCCCATTTAATTTCAAGTTTCTTCGAGCCTTCATCACTGTCTATAACGCACCTGAGCGAAAGCTCTTTATAACATGCTGCACATTAGTACACATTTACAGTGACGAGGAACTACTCGGACAACGTGGAGTCATCTTAACTGAGTGGGTCTAGAGGCCGTTCCACTTCGTCGACAGCTACCACCAGCTACGGAACAAGCTCCGGATGCATGAGTTGAAGCTTTCCTCTCCAACTACAATGGTCTCACGATTGGTCATCGAACCACTGATCAGAGCACACCATGAGCGAGCCGATTGTGGTTCTTGCGCTCTTGATGGGAGCGTTGGCCAGTTATCTTCTTCTCTTCTCGCGCAAATCGGCCCACGGCCCATTGACCGGATCAAAATTAGATGTTGACGCTGGCGAGGATACGATAACGATGCTAAGGAGATCCACTCTTGCCACGCGTCTTGCGAGACCGGGAGCGCCGATCATGAAGAGGCTGTTCAGTGTCAGTAATCCGTTTGTCTGCGACTCGGCAGCAGTACAATCTTCCTATCGTCAAGCAGTGTACAAGGCCATTGCCCAGGTGGACGACCGTGCATGGGTAGCGGTCGCTCGTACAGTGGCGAGAGCTGCGAAGCCTCTTCTATGCCGACGCTCGTGGCCTAACGGCACTGACACCATCACGGCCGATCTGAGACATATGAGCCTCAACACATCGCTCGCTGCCGTGCTCAAGACCTTCTTTGACATCGACGACGTCCCGCACGAGCAGCTCAGCTGGATCGCCTACGAAATCCACCACGTTATGCACCATGGCAAACTCTTCCTCCTGACCGGTGCCTCCGTCCACGAAATCCCAGAAGACTTGCTGCGCCGCGTAGACGCCCTGATTCAGACTCTACAGAACCTTTTCACAGAGCACCAAGTATCGACAGAGCTCGCGCAGACAATCCTCTACTCCGTCTCCGGGTCCCCCGACGACTTCAACCCACTCAACCTCCTCATTCCCGCCTTCGAAGCACCCTGGAGAGCAAACCTGTACACAATCCTCTCGGTCCTCCAGCCCGGCCCAAGCAGCCCAGACTATCTTCTCGCACTGCGAGGCTGCCCAGCCGCGCACCCGCTCCCCCCTCTCGCCCAAGCAATCGCCTACGAATCTCTTCGCCTCTACCCACCCGTCCGCCGTGTCAGTCGCATCCCCAGGTTTGTCGACATCGAAGCCATCCAACGGGACCCGGTCCACTGGGGCTCCACCGCGCAGCGCTTTGATTCGAGCCGGTTCTTGAAGGCCGACGGCAAACACGTCCGCTCGTCGCTCGTCGGATCGCAGCAATTCGCGTGGATTCCGTTTGCGGCTGGGGCGATGAAATGCCCGTCTTCGCGGGTGTTCTCGGCCCGCATGATAGTTGTCGTGGTGGGCGAGATCTTGAGGCATTTGTTTCCTGGTGACTCTCCGCCCGACTGGGAGATGACGGGAGAGGAGTGGGATGCGGCTGCTAGGCGGGGAGATGTCTTGCGTTCGGGGCGGAATGAGTACAACGGTGTCAACGTAGTTTCGATTCTGCGGTGATTGAAATGTGTCTCGGATTCTCGTCGGGCATCAAGATGTAGAAGTAGAATGAGTACCGGAAGGGAAGAGCCCGGCAGGCATGGTTGCGAAGGAGTTTTCTGGGTTGGTAGCATGATAATGCGTCTTAAATCAACTTCGCCGTCGTTTAAAAGTGCTCTTGTTGGCACTGACAAGCAGTTGGAAGAGCAAAGGCAACCATAAAGAAAAGACAAACGCACAATGACGAATGGCTGGTATTCCGACAGTAGTGCATGAATGGATGGGCAAGATTGAAGCGGAAATGGAGAAGGAGCGGGAAGGTGACTTTGTAGGTCTAGCCTTACCCTCCCTCGCCATGCGATTTACAAATTGCTGAAACGAGAGAAAAGGAATATGGAGCAATGCAATATAGGCTGTAGCTTATTTGAGGATGGCTGGACATAAGGGGAGACTGTACCTGATATCTTCTCCCAACGAAACATTGTATCCGACGATGACTGAGCTTTGAGTGGTTTGCGAGCATTCACTGCAAGCCGTAATATGCGTGGCCAGGGAGTGTATGGGTCATCGAGTTGACCCTTGCGTGCAGCACAGCGCTCTTTTCAAAGCAGACTGTATATCATCCTTTCCTAAGCTAGAAACGCAAGACGCAAGTTGTTGGACTAAACGCGGAGTAGTCTTGATCATAAGCTCGCTTATTCGTGCTTACAGAATATCTTGAACCGTCTAGTAACCCGGTCCCCCCGAGTCCCTTCTCTCCCCCGGCCCTCCTTCCCTAGGGCCCTCCCGCCCGCAGACTCTGTAAGCCAACCCTTAGCCCTCCTCCATAAAAAAGCCTTTAAATCATGTAATTTATTCACCCCTCTTCATCTATTAGAGTATTTAGGGTTTCTAAAAGACTCAATATACTATTATTCACTTCCAGAATACTTTTATTATTCTTTTTTACTAGGGATAGTCAAAAATCATTTATATTTTTTATTCTTTCATGTGTGATTTTACCAGTAGATTTCCCATTTGCCGAGTGGCCGCAATGATCTTCCGTAATATTTGCCGCCAGGGGATCCACAGTTGACAACACACCTTCCCAATTGACCTGAACATTACATCAACTGCACTATCAGTGCTCTCTGTCTTGAGGGACGATGTTCATGATGTGATGAATGAGATCTTGCGCCTCGTGAACAAGAATGGAATCGTCCCGGTGAGACCGTCTGCCCAGCATCCTCTCTATCCTTTACTGATCCCGCTTCACAAGACATATTTTGCTCCAAGCCGGCCACGAGTTGACCCTGTTGTCTGTGTAAACGTCCTCAGTCTTTTCGCCAAGAATGGTCGAGAGACACATTTACAGGCCACCTTCAACTTGGGTGCTAGATGTCCTTCGCCATCGAGCCCACCTCCAGGGCACGTCCTACTACACTAGTCCCGACACTTTCTTGTATACTTTGGTGGCCCGACTCTCTGTGTTCCTGACGAATGATACGTTCCGCGGTCGACTGTTACCTCTTTCATTCGACCACGTGCGTGAACGAATTGGCGCTCATAGTGACTCGGTGTCACTAGCTATGCGCCTTTACGCTGCAACATGCTCGCGATGTTCAATACCCATGACGAGAGAGCATTGCGGGATATACAGTGTGAGGATGGCGGGTTCCCAGCTGACTGGGTGTATAAATATGAATCTACGGGTGTGAGGGATTGGGAATAGGGGCTTGACTACTGCCATCGCTATCAAGGCCATTGAAATGACACCTGCTGCGTACGAGCCAGGCGAGAAAAACCGATCACAGTGGTGGTTCTGGGGTGGAGTGGAGTTCTTGAACCTGTTCACGTTCTGGAAAGCTTGATCATAAGGCAGGCTTTGATTTCATTGTCATTGCTAATAGGTCAATCTTCTGCGACTCTTGCATGCATTCACTGTCCAAGCCATTGTTCTAAACAGCACTAGCAGAGAAATCAAGTCCAGTAAGATTCAATCAGGGCCAATTCAGACCCTGGAATATAGTTGTACCCGAGTAGCTGGAATCTGGTGTCCGCGGCGCGGAAAAGCCGAGTCCAGTCCTCAATGTCCCGCTCATAGGAATTGAAAAGGCTAAACATCCCCATGCTCATTTTACTGTCGCGACATGTCAGCTCATCCATGCCCACGACGAACGAAACAACAAGGAGGAACATACCGGGCCAGTCTCTCTCTGTATACCGAGGCTTCCCCGGGCGCGGGCATACAGATCTCATTCACAATCACCCGTGCCCCCGGCTTCAGCGAGGGGACCAGCGCAGAGAGGATTTTGATGCAGTATTTGTCCGACCAATTGTGCAGAATCCAGCGGAAAAAGTACGCGGAGGCGACAATCGGTTGCGGAGAGAAGAAGTTGTGCGCCATGAAGCTCACACGGTCGGTCAGCTCGGGTGGACGGTCGGCGGCCTCTGCTCCGGCTACGGTGGATTCGAGATCTTGCACAATAAACCTCATTGCTGGATATCTCGAGACTACAGCTACCGCAACCTGGCCTCTTGAGCCTCCGATGTCGACGATGGTGGCCGCTCCTAGGCTACCCCAGTCGTATGCATCGACGACTCTTGACACCGAAAACATCTCGCTGGAGGCCCAGACGCTCATCGCCTCCGCCATCCAAGCGCCTCGCACGGGGTCATCAGCCATGAGCTCGTACATGGATTTGTCGGTGTTGTGAGCGAGAGAGAAGCCCTATACATTTATACACTAGTCACGTCTAGAAGAGAGGGCGTAGTCCACACCAGGAGCGTGCTTGTCAAACTTACCGTCTCATTGGGCCCATCTGACCGGGCCATTTGTCGAAAGCTTCGGCAGCCTGGGGGATGGCCAATTAGACTCAATCCAGTAGTTCTCATGGTGACAAATTGGACACCTACATGCAGAACACCGCTTGTCAATTCATCAATAGAGAAGGCAACAAGCGGAGCCATCTTATCATCCCTCAACGCCATGGACCTGCAGATGCTTGCTAACTTCGGGTCGCAGGAAAGGACTCGAGCGCAGTGGAAAGAGTTAATCGAGCCCGCTAGGCTCCAACTCAAGCAGGTCGAGTATCATGGTTTAGATCTGTATCAGGGGCTCATTGTTGCAGTTAAGCAGGGAGAAAGGGTTATGTAGCGATGCTTATGTTTCCCTTACATGGTTATCTCGGCCGCGCCTTGGAGTTGACTCAATGTTTTGTGATTTCGCATTACAAATCGTACGCCCATGCCTTGAAGTCTAACTCAGGATGCCTCAAAAAGTGTGCTTCACTGCCAATGACCTGATCCTATATCGCCGCTACTGATGTTGTGATATTGGGGCCTTACCGTGACCCTGCCGTGAATGGATGCCATGCTTGCCTATATTTCGAAAGTAGAGTGTTCTGCTGAGGTACGGTGAAACCCAGACCAGAGTAAAATGAGCTGGCCGGGATGATACATTGATCTCAAGTTGCTACTACGAGCACCGGCCTTCAATTGCCTGACAGTGTTCTGTGCCCTTCTACCATGTTGGATACTTTTTCGTCACTATCAGATACCTCGAATGCAAGCGTCAATGACAATCCTCCAACAACCATCTTCTCCCGGGCTTCGCGGAAGTAGTATTTCTCATTCTCCTAAACTCTTTCTCGTCTGTTCCTGTTTGCTCCTCCCCGACAGGTTCTCTTTCCGATCAGGCGGGCCAGAGGTAGAGCCAAGGACACGGTTAAGACAGTCCCCACCCTAGAACCTGTACTCGATTGCCCTCTATTCCCCTTTCTTCAGTTTCTCAAAACCCATAGAGGGCTTCGTTCTCATTTTCCAGCGTGTAGGAGGGCGCCAACTGCTGGTTCTCCCCGTGATAAAAGACTCTTACGTCAGAGGAACCGCCCATATCAACACCACGCTCACAATCTCGTCCTTCAAGGACACTCGTCGCTCGCTGACATGGCCCTTATCATCATCACATGCCAGGGAATTCAGATAAGTTCGAGGTTGAGGTCGTATGCTTGCCCACAAGCTGGTGGTACAAGATCGTGATTCTAGATCACTCATTGTGGGTGCCACTCTTACGCGCGTTCTTTTGTCATGATTATGGGAATGACGCATTTCAGAGTATCAATGAGCTCACTTGGGAATCTAACCACACACCATGCGGAACCCCATAAGATGGTGCGACCAAAAGGTCTAGAAAGGAATTCCATGGGAGCCCGCGATCTATAATTTTCGTGTCCGAATCATCAGTAGACTCTGTCATAACCGACAGTTTATCGATTGCTAATCATTCAGGTTTGACAAGAGATCTATGCCGATGTAAGCCCAAGACACTACGGGGACATATAAATAATCGCTTACATTGTGTTATCGCGCTAGCATCTGTTCAGACGGTTGAGAAAATCTTCTACCTCTAGAAGTCTATCAGAAGGTCATTCTTTCCTGAATTATCCTCCCAGCAGTAAGCCAGGATGTCGTTTGAAAACATAGTTCAATTGCTCGAGACCGTGGCTAGTGAGGCCCACAGTGGTAAGGTCATCTGTTACCCCTCTGGCCCGACCAAATGCCGCACATCACACTCCTATGGCGAGCTCCTGCACGAGGCACGCAGGGCTTGCCAAGCGCTTCGCGCTAGATTTAGTGACCTGGTCTCGGGATCTCCAGTCCTCTTGCATTTTACCTCTCATTGGGACAATATCGTCTGGTTCTGGGCTGTCATTCTGGCAGGATGTGGCCCTGTCATATCGACAGCGCTTCCTAACAGCCCGTTCCTTCGACTAGCTCATCTGAAACATCTATCAGTGATGTTGAAGAAGCCATTGTGTTTGACTAGAATGAGTCAAGTGCCAGAGTTTGATGATCAAGACGCAATCAAGCCCGTCTCCATCGAGTCTCTCTCATGGTCCAAAAGTCCTTCGACATATAACGCGACTGTCAATGCTAAGCCGGACGATACTGCAGTCATGCTGCTTACCTCTGGCAGCACTGGGAACTGCAAGGCTGTCTGTCTCGCTCATGGTCAAATCCTGGCAGCGATCACCAGCAAACTCGCAGTCATACCGCTTGCCGGCCAGAGCTTTCTGAACTGGGTCAATCTCGATCATGTCGCAGCACTCGTTGAAATCCATCTACAAGCAATGCTAGCTCGCATGGACCAGGTGCACGTTCCTGGCTCAGACCTCTTGTCGAGCCCCGCCACCTTCTTTGACCTCATCGATGCACACCGTGTGTGTCGCACGTTCTCGCCTAATTTCTTCTTGGCCAAACTCTGCACTGCTGTTCGAAGTCAAGAAGATTCACCGAAGTGGGATCTCAGCTGCCTGCAGTACGTCGCTGCTGGGGGTGAGGCTAACGTGACCCGAACCTGTGCCGAGATCTCACAACTGATGGTTCAAAATTGGGCGCCACCCAATGTGATCGTACCGGGGTTCGGTATGACCGAGACTTGTGCCGGGGCCATCTACAACACGCAATGCCCGGAGTATGACCTGCAGCAAAAATTGGAGATTACGTCTGTTGGCCAGTGCATGTCCGGGATTCGGGTTCGAATCTCAGATGGCTCGTCCGGCAATGGCTCGTCCGGCAATGACTCTGTCCCCAATGGCGAGATCGGAAACTTGGAGGTCACTGGACCTGTAGTTTTCAGATCCTACTTCAACAATCCCACAAACACGGCAGACTCGTTCACCAGTGACGGCTGGTTCAAGACGGGTGATCGTGGCATGCTGGACAGCAATGGATATCTCACATTGGCCGGTCGCGCCAAGGACACGATGATTGTCAACGGGGTTAAGTACGACCCACGAACGGTTGAACGAGCGCTCGACGACGCAGGCATTCCAGGGCTCACGCCTTCCTTCAATTGCTGTTTCTGCTCGTTACCAAGAGGAGCCGAAACCGAAGAGATTTGTCTGGTATACCTGCCAACATACCAGAATGATGATATTTTGGCTCGCGTTCAAACCACGGATGCCGTTTCCAAGACAGTGATGATGTGCATTGGTGCACGGCCACGGGTTATCCCACTCTCGAAATCTCTCCTCCGGAAAACCGCTCTGGGCAAGCTATCCCGGGCACATATTAAAGGGAGCTATGAGCGAGGCGAGTACCAGTTTTACCTGGATCTTAACACCCAGATGGTGAAGTTGTACAGAACAATCACGGAAGAACCTCCGAAAAACAAACTTGAAGCCACTCTACTGTCCATTTTCAACGACACTCTCGGTCTCCAGGACAGGGACTTTGGGGTATACAGCCCTCTCGTCGATCTCGGAATCACATCGATCGAGCTCATCAGACTCAAAAAAGCTCTCGATACACGGCTGGAGCTGTCTCAGGAAATCCCGATGATCGTGCTACTGAGGAATCAAACCATTCGAGCCCTAAGCGACTCCATCTGCGCCCTTCAGGCAGCCGACCGGCAAACCACTCATGTCTACAACCCGGTCGTCGTACTGCAGATTAATGGACAGAAAACGCCTCTCTGGCTCGTACACCCTGGGGTTGGAGAAATACTGGTCTTTCTCAACCTGACCAAATACATCCCAGATCGTCCCGTCTTTGCCCTCAGTGGCGAGGCTTCAACAGCTCCGAGGTACCGTTTACCAGCATCGACGAAGCAGTCACCACCTACCACGCAGCTATCAAGCAGAAGCAGCCACAGGGCCCCTACGCAATTGCTGGCTACTCTTACGGGGCCATGTTGGCCTTTGAAATCAGCAAACGCCTCGAGCATAATGGTGATACCGTTGCGTTCCTTGGCTCGTTTAATCTCCCGCCACACATCCGCTCGCGCATGCGGCAGCTAGACTTCCGGCAGTGCCTGCTGCATCTCGCGTACTTTCTAGATCTTACGAGCGAGGCCCGCGCGAGTGAACTCGCAACGGAGCTAGGAAAAGGCATGACCCGGGAAGAAGCGCTGGAGGTTGTCTGGCACAATGCAGACGCAGCTCGGCGGATGGAACTTGCTCTCACGCGGGAAGGTCTGCTGAAATGGGCGTGTCTTGCTTTTGGACTGCAGAGCATGGCAGTCGAGTATGAACCGTCCGGGTCGGTCATGGCCATTGATTGTTTCTACTGCATCCCTCTTGTCGGGGTTGCAACTTCCAAGCGGCAGTGGTACGACGAGCATATGGTCAAGTGGAGGGACTTTTCCCGTTCTGAGCCACGCTTTCATGATGTCGGCGGTGCGCACTACACAATGCTGGCGCCGGAGCATGTGTTTAGATTTCAGAAGACGTTGCGCCGGGCGCTAGAAGATCGAGGGCTTTAATGGCTCGGATTGTAATTTTGTCGGATCTCATGCCAGATATATGTGTTGCTGTCATCGTTTCTTGATTGCACATGAGAGACTGGTTTTGGAAAATGTTATCGGACCAAATGAAGCGTTTATTCTCCGCTAACCAGCGTCCAACTGTCCAGTATCATATGCATATCCTTTGCTACTACAGCCTTGCCTCGCCTTTCAACTGCTCATCTCACGGCCTCCGATTCGGCACTCGAATGGCTGACTATCCGGCTCTGCCGAGAGTTGGACCATCAACGCCACCCCTTCGTCTTACGTCCTCGTAATGAGTCCGGGACTATCGGCCTACGACCCTTGCGTTTCTTCATTTAGTAATCATTGCACATTGATTATAAGAACGCGACATTGGAGCTGAAGGATGCCAGCTGTCAGACCTCGCACTACTCATCACACGTCAGCATATAGATACTTGCATAATTGGACAGGGGGCTATTTCTCCCAAGCTGGCGGCGCTGCCTATGAAGGCAACTCCTCCCACCCGTTGCAGTACCTTGGTATTCACCACAGATCTACTTTCCGGAGCATTGGCATCGGGTTCTCTCTCATAAACCCGAGCACAATTCTCGATTCTGACGTGGCCCACACATGATCGACATCAAGGATCTCAGAGGTCCCTAGTACAACTGACTACGATGTGCGGCCGGATCGATCTCAACTGGCGGGCCGAAGATCTCCATGACATATCGACACGAGGTATTTTGATCTGGACTGATCTCGACGAACATCTTGCACAAACCCTCAAATCGGAGTCCACACGAACTCTGCCTGCACGGATAGCGAACTGTCATACCAATATTGTCATCTTCGTATTGTCGGGACTGTGCTTCCCTGTTATCGCTTGCCAGATTGAATATATAAACCCGCTCGCCGGCGGGACGCTACAAAGGTTGTGCTATACTTCTACCAACAAACCAGACACCCATCGCAAAGCCTACACCCAAGAAACCGAATCAATCGACACGATGATCCCCCTTCCCAAGACGACCACCCAACCCACCACCGACTCCGAGGTGACCATTCCTCTGCTCTACTACGTGCAGCGCATTCAACGGTAATCGCCCTCCTCGGTCTTGAATCTGATGGTCTAACTGACCCGGTTTGAAATCCGAAAAGCCTGATCTACGAAATGCCCTCCGACGAAGAGGCGATCCAAATGGTCACCGATACCTTTAGCCCCGATGCGACTTTTGAGTAAGCCTGATCCCTCCCTCGAGCCCCTCCTTCTGACGGCACACCCTTCCATCCAGACAAGACACCCACATCGCACCACCGGATTGCTGAAAACTGACTCGTTTCAACAGATGGAACTACGAACAGCTCGACCTAGACGGCTTCAAGAACTTCGTCAACAACTGGCGCACCCGCTACACTTTCCTCGATTTCCAATTCCACGAGGCGGTCGCGTCCCCTAACCCCGACGATGAGCAGGGTCGTGGTGGCACTATCGGGTTCGCGATGAGGGGTCGTGTCCTCGGCAAGGAGGATTCGAAGATGTATGAGGGGAAGGTTCAGTACGTCTACCCTGATTGATCCAGCAGTCAAGTGTTGTCTTGGCTTTTTTTGTGGGATTAGTTGCCTGTGAAATGATGCTGATATGGTTTACCAGTGCGATCTACAAGGTCGTGTGGGTGCCAGGTGCTGATGGGTCGCCTGATCGCCGGTTGATCACTAACAGCAACCAGGTGTTGCAGGGGCCGTACGTGATTGAGGAAGAGAGATGAGTACTTTACTCCAGGAGCTATACCTGTGAAGGCAAGGTTTCCTTGCTGTATGGAGAGTATCTCAACCAGGGGGTGTGGCTGATGCGAATTCGAGATCTAGGGAAGCTGGTTAGTCACTCTCAGTTGCAAGAGAGTGGGTCAATCGTAGCAGCCGAACGCAATAAGAATTAGTTAAGTTCTGAGTTATGTCCCAGTAAGCAGAATTGAACTGGAAAAAAAAGTAGACACTTCCCTTGCCCTTTTCCCGTACCCTTCTATGTGCATTGGCCATGTATTATGTTTCCCCGTTTAAAATGCCAGATGAAGTACAAGAGACTTGTTGGAGCAATACAAAGCGTAGAAGCGACGCTAGCAGGCCATTTCCCAATGCCGTCAATCTTCTTTCGTAACAGTGAGGCAAGTTCAAGTGGGCTTCTCGAGCATCGTCAGTACTCGTCCGAATCGTCATCAGAACCCTGATCATCGAGTACTGGCCCCGACGTAGAGCTCCGGGGCAGTCCAGTCTTCCTTCATAGCCTCTAGTTTCGCAAACAACGATGCCACATCTACCTCAACCTTGCGCTTCTGTTTGCGCGTGGTCAGGTCCGCCAGCCGAAGTTCCAGGCGGTATAACGATGCCACCCTCAGCATCGTTTGGAATAATTAGGATCTGTTGCCCAGAAGAAGCATGAAGACCTGGCAATCTACAATAGTGATTTGTACAGACACTTTTTGGTAACAATGACCTGACCATACTCATTATCTCACCAAAAAAAAAAAAAGAGAAAGAAAAGGAAAAAAAGGGAAAAAAGGGGAAAACTAATGCAAAACACGATAAGGGAGAGATGTTATTAGTAGTACTGGCCCTGTTGCCACTGAGTCTGACGCCAATCCCGTCTCTCGCGAGAGGTAAGAACAATAAACCTGATACCGGCTAAGCAAATGGATTGTAGAGACACTGCTTGCATGTGGGTCGACGCGACTTACAAAGCATGGATTATACCCGGAATGTCACCGAGCAGAGTCAATATGATGTTAATGCAAAGGTCGGGCCCACATCCTCGTTTTAGTAAAACGGCGAGCGGAGGAATGAATATTGCAAGGATAACGAGGCATACATCCCTAAAACAACAGATAGTATAGTTAGTATGTTCTTGTCATTCAATCTAAATGTGGCTATAAAGGCCCACTGACGAGGCTGTAGCTGGCATAATGGCGATGGTACCACTGCTGAATGTGCATACAAGTGGAAATAATGTCCTTGACGGATGTGAAAAGTTTCGAGGTTGATAACTCGTTATCTGAGAGCATAATGCTGAATTATAAATACAATTCAAGCTGCACCTCCCTTCAATTTCGCTGAGATCATAGACTTAATCGGTCCGTAGGGCGACCGAGGAGTCCCGAGACAGGTATCCTCCTCACCACCCCTACATCAACCCCGCATTAGCCAGGTTCTGGCCCAGACGTTCCTCGGCTCCACGCTCCTGCATCACTGGGACGGGCTTTGGCTTTGCCGAGTAGATATATCCGATTTCAAGGCCTAGTGCCATCAGGGAACAGAAGCTGTGCGAGTCAGTATTTCGCTGTCATCTCTCCGGGAGGCCTACAGACAAAACTTACAATGCGATGAAGCTGAACGCTTCCGCGGCATACTTCCTGCTGCAAGCTGTCAATCCATTCCAGAGAAAGACGCGGCAGTTGACAGCATCAAAATTCTGGGCCAGAAACACAAAGGAGACGAGCCATCTGTCAGAGTACTCGTCAGAACGAAGACCTACAACGGCACTCAGAACTGCATGATGGGATACTTACAAGTAGGACATCACTCCATCGGTCAAAAGTACTGGCCAGATGTGCCATCTCTGGCGCCGGATCATACAGCTGAAAAGCAGTGCCACCGCGGTTATAACAAGGCTCACAACCGCCTATAGTCATGTCAGTAGAATACAATCTTGGGCTTAAATAGGAGAGTAAAACCCATACAATAACCAAGGTATAGATGACCGTGAGGGTCTTTGTCTCCCGCACGGCCCAACCGGTGATCCCGAGAACAATGACTGCGCTGATGAACTGGATAATGCGGGGGAAGTAGGCTACGACGCCTAGAGGATGGTTGAAGAAGCTGTCCATGATCAAATAATTTTTCATTAATGAGTGGGGAGAAAAAGAATTGAATCTTTTCAAGGCAACCAGAGGTGTTATAATGTGTCAGGGGGATAGTGGGTAACCCAAGACTCCTATTCCCGCATCTTCTTTATCGTGAAAGTCCATGATCTCATTCCCCGAGTTGTGTATGGAACCGCGTCCCAATCTGGGCACCATCTAGTCAGAGAAATGAGATGGAAATGCGATGAATGGCTCAATGATTTCACCACTTGAAAGGAACAGTTAAGCGATGCTGAGTCATAATGGGTAAATGGGGCTGATTCGGCGCGGCGGGCGGGAAGGCGATCATTGCTGACCCTGCCAGCCTGCGAGCTCGGTCAGCAGTATCACCACAATCCGTGGTTCCCCTGAAAGCTTTCCACGGATAAACATCTTCAAGTCAGTTAGAGCCTATACTGTTTCAGCGCTATCCCTAAAGTTGATCATGCGCATAGTTGTGGTTTGAATCTTGGACTGTATTCCCACAACTAAAGCCAAATACCAAACTTCGTGCCTGGACTTTGCATCCTCATCGCTTATAGATGCCAAGCCTGTCAGTTTTCTTGAAGCTGACAACCTTACCTGGGAGGAGGGGTGACCCACAAGATATGCGCAGAGACTTCTCGAGTTTCACTTAGGTATGGAATGGGTGGGGTTCTTCTTAGAAAATAAGTAAGTAGCAATAGAGTCATCCTTCGACATCCACATGTTCAATCTTCCGGTCCATAGCCTGAGCATTATGTTTACTTGATAGGTAGATTTGACCGAAAATCTATGTGGTAGAGCGGAGGAGGTCTACTGAATGGCGGCTATCATACAATAAAGGGATCAGACTTAGTGTGTGTCGAACAGCAAAGCAGGGTGTTGGATCAGCTCGGCAGCCGTTGTTCTCTCTCTGCTGGATCCCACACAAGCATTCTCTTGGCCAAACTCAAGAAGGCATCTCTGTCTTCGTCGTTCAGCAATGGGAGACTATTCGCCAGGCTGCGCTTTGGGGTAAGGTCCGGATACATGAATTTGCCTGTTTTGGGATTAGTAACGCAGGCGTCAGATATCGGGGGCATGGGTACCATTTTCGTCAAAAAAGGGTCCATCGAATAGATCTTGTATTGTGTCGCATAACCTCCCATTACCACCTGCCATTCTAGCCTTCGGACCCCATGTCTCACCCGACCTTTCACGTGCTCTTGCAAGCATCTTTGGGGGGGGTGGCCCCAATAAAGCAATCATCTCCGCAAGATGTGATTTGGCATCATAACGACCTTGCGCATCATACACCTGTGTGAATAGCTGAGCCTCTTGGAGGAGGTTTTTAAGCTGCAAGGCGTTAGCGACAAAGCAATTGAAAAAAACATGAAACGCACCAAGACTCCTAGGTTCCAGATGTCAGCTCCTGTGTTCCAGCCACATCCTAGGATTACTTCGGGGGCTCGATAGGCATGTGGCTGAATTGGCCATATGCATTGGGCATCTGGATTTAGTTTGATCGCCGACCCGAAGTCGACAATCTTAGGGAGGCAAAGAAAACAGTTCTTTCCTTTCCTCAACCCTCCAAAGTTATTGTGAGGACTGTAGACAGGCCGACCCTCAGAGTCGAATTTATAGGCCATGGGCTCTTCGAGCTGCAACATCAAGAAGTCATCTAGGACTGTTGCGCTCTCAAAAGTCATCATGATATGGTCTGCTTTGAGATCTGCAGAACACCTAGTCAGTCTAGAACTACATAAGCAGGTGCTCGGGGCCACGTACCAGTGTGCACCAGCCGGCAGACACCATGTAGGTAATCCAGTCCAATGAGTAACTGCCTAATGTAAAGTTTCATCAGACGAGGAGGAACCAACCCTCCGACAAACCGGTCTCGAAAGTGACTAAAAGTTTCCCGCAGCGGCTCGTACGCCAAGCACAAATGCCTGCCTTCCTGGCTCTCGATGACAAAAGTTTCATGTGCGGTACGAACAAAAAGTCGGCCCTGATGCGTTGAATCGTTTTGCGGAATATGCCCTTCAAGTGTGCGTTCGTTTTCAATTTCAATGTTATTGGTGTTGCCAATCTTGAGCGCAACGACTGTCTCTGGCTGCCACCGGTAGCTGTATCACTGTTAGTGTGGCATCATTACCGAAGACATAGGGTGTGATCATACCCCCTGACATCCCTCGCCATCCATACAGTCGAGGTTGTGCCCCAGTTCAGCTTAGTGATAAGTTGGTATCGGCCGCCAAGGATCTCACCTGGCTTGGCGGGATAGTAGTCTTTGGACCTATAGCCAGAGTACCCATCTTCCTGGATAGGGTTGTCCCACACTGTGGGGTCTGGGGAATGTGGAATTGTCAGCGGCCTTTTGCGGAGGAACGTGAGGTTGCGCGAGGTTGTGTGCACGATGTGCCTTGGTTTATGCAACTTAAAAGGGTTGGAAAGTGGCTCAGCCGACAGTCGAAATTGTAACATGATAACTGGATGCTCTATCCAACAAATTTTCAACTGGAAGATCCACTATGACCCCATGGGGTGCGATAAAGGACACAGTAGCACGAAGATGGATACCTCCAACTTGAAATTGGCTGGGCCCTGTGCAAAATTCAAGGGCGCCTGTTGCCTCAGATATGTTAAGTACTGGACGGGGTCGCACAATGCGAGACTATTCTTAGTAAGTACATGTAAACATCATGTGACCCTCCAGCTGTCATTGGCTGTCTTATTAGTTTACTTGCCGGGATTTCAAGCAGCTTAGAAGCCCAATAAATCCGAAGTCATGTTGTCCCGAGCTCACAGGCTGCCGTGGTTTGTGCAATACAAAAGGGTTTGGGTAAAAGGCAGCAAGATGCCGAAAGCCTGACAATTTAGTACACCATAAGAGATACAGCATGCAATGAGACTTCCAAGCCCGTCAGGAGACATCACATCAACCATCCCAATACCCTTCTCGGGAGTCTCAAGCTCCGCATATTCAAGCAATATCCTTGAACGGGGAGATGTACAGGCAGATACCAGGACTCATCCATGGCTTCTCAGCGATTGCCCATTCCGGACCAATCATGTACGAAGTAAGTATTAATAGTTCTGGCTCTAAACTAACAGCAGCAACGGCAGCTGCAGGCGGGTGATCTATCACGTGATGACAGTCCTTACCGGGCCAAGACCAGCGAGTGAGCCCTTTCTCCCCCAACTCCATCATCACGCCACTTCCAATGTCTAGCCACGTGGATACACATTTGGAAGTCCACAGTGCCAAGCGCTACAATCCAACGATGCGGTCATCCTTCTGAGAGATTGCGGCAGTGATTGCCGATCCCTTAACCGATGGACTATACGGTGGGCTCAAGTGGGCCATGCCAGCAATGCGCCAATGTCCCATGGGGTACCCCGCGTCTCGGAGCGATGATCCACCGACTTGGTCGACCAAACAAGCCCAGCAGCTGCTGAAGTTAACTTCGATAAGCAAGGCGACCACAACTTCGTCGTCGGTGGATACCGTTCTCTTCTGGCTTCGGGACAAAGGACGGCGAGTTTCAGACGATATGCCGCCAAGCCTCTGGCTAAGTATTAGATGGACGCCATCCCGCTCAGCCATCATAGCTTATTTTCTCCCTCGGCTCCTCCACCTATGCATACGGCCAAAGCTAGAGCTGTAGCCCTTATTACCCACCAAAATGCGCCTTTGGAGACATGATTTTCGGGGCAGGGCCCTGATCTTCGCCATCACTGCTGCCTCGTGCCAGGCCTTTCTTCTCCTGGGCTATGATCAGGGTAAGTACCGCTGGTCGATTGCTGGACATGGTATGCTAAGTTGCTTTTAGGCGTTATGTCCGGAATTGTTGGGGCCGACAACCGATTTGCCAAGGACTTCGACAATCCCGACGCCGCGATGCAAGGCAATATCACCGGATTGTATGATATCGGGTGTGTCGTCGGGTCGATAGTCTGCTATTTCATGGGAGAGAAATATGGACGACGTACCATGCTACTCACCGGTGCAACAATCATGATCATTGGTTCTGCCCTGCTCGCTTCTCCTTACTCGATTGGTCAGCTGCTTGTGGGTCGGATTGTCACCGGCATTGGCAATGGCATGAATTCGTCCACGGCCCCCGTGTTTCAGAGTGAATGCTCGCCTGCGGCCTACCGAGGTGCCCTCCTCACTCTTCAGGGCACTGTCACCATTCTTGGAGTCGTGATTGCGTACTGGTAGGCTTACGTTCTTGACGACTATTGCCCTCGCTTACATATTGCACTACAAGGCTCGATTACGGCACCAGTTTCTGCACCTCGTCCTTTGAATGGCGTTTTCCCCTTGCTTTTCAAGCCGTCTTCGCCGTCTGCCTCATTCTACAGATCATTGGCCTGCCAGAAACCCCGCGTTGGCTGGTTCAACACGACCGACACGAAGAAGCGCGCGCCGTCATAGCCGCCATACAGGATACTCATCTGAATGATCCAGCCGTGACGAAAACAATCCTCGACATTCAATTTGTTCTTGATGAGGAGCAACGGGAAGGCCCATTCCACTTCGCGGAGCTTTTCTCATGGGGCGAAGTCCAAAACCTCCGTCGTCTCTTGATCACCATCTTCATCGAACTCGGACAGCAATTCACGGGATCAAATATGATAAATTACTATGGTCCTGTGCTATTTCAAGAAACGATGGGAATGAGCCGTAATCTTTCCATGCTCCTTGGTGGCGGCATGCAGTGCACTTACCTTGTCGGGTCGGCGATTCCCGTTTTTCTGATGGATCGTTTCGGCCGTCGTACGCTGTTGATGATTTGTTCTGCAGGTCTGTGTTTGTGCTTCGTGATGGTCACTATCTTGTTATCGCTAGACCGCGTGGACTGCGCTTACGGCGCGACTGCATTCATTTTCATCTTCCAGATATTCTACGGGATCGGCTGGCTTCCTGTCCCATGGTTCTATCCATCCGAGATCAACACGACGCGAGTCCGGACGCGGATGTCGGCCATAGCATCTGGGTGGAACTGGATGGCTGTATTTGCCGTTGTTAAAATTACCCCAATTGCTTTTGGTATGTCTCTCGTCTTCATGCCTGAAACGTCGAAATCATTGGAATCCTGACTTATAACCTGCTGTAGCTAATATCGGCTGGAAGACATTTATCATCTTCGCCGTGCTCAACGCCGTTTTCATCCCTATGGTCTACTTCTTCTACCCAGAGACTAAAGGCCTGGAGCTTGAGGATATCCCCTTGCTGTTTGCCAAGGGAGGCATCACAGGGGGGGTGTTCAGTTCCAAAGGCGGCCGGACCGTCATGCCGGGACAGCACGCACAGGAAACCCACGTGGATGAGAAACTCGAGACCGACGTGCAGCAAGTCGAGAATGTTGATCAGATCCCGATAGAGGCATGAGTCGAACAATGTAGATTTATTAAAAGGCCAGGCTTAGAGCTAGAGCATACATTGACAATTTCCGTTGAGTCAACCACGGGTTCATGTTAAACAATCTGATCTGCATCGCAAATATGTCAAGTCGCGAAATGAAATCACAGATCCCACCCCTAGAGCTACAGCTAAGAATCACATTTCGTCAATTCTTGGCTCTTCCCTCTCGGCAAAAGCCCCGTCTGTCTTCACCGCGGGTTTCTTGGGCGCGAACTGGATGTCCCCGCGGTCGGCTTTGACCTACTCCACATTACAACTCCGCTTCAGTGTTTATTGGATCGACGCAAAGACAAGACATACCGAAGTCTCACTCATTGTAGCCTGCAACTCGTCCCAAATACTTTCCTTGGTCTCCTTTTTGTAGATCAGCTTTGGAGGTTCGAGGTCATCCGGATACGAAGGAGGAATGAACACTTTAGGTTTTGTTGCGTCAGCTTTCAGCGTTATGGGTGGATGGGTGGAGGATATCCAGCATGTAGTGCTTGTATCGTGAGGCCTGGAAGAACGTACTTTCTTCGCCCTTGTTGCTGTGGACCTCTTTCTGGTATAGGCGGGTATGAGACGGTCGGAGGAGCAGAGGACGAAGCAAGAGAGTGGAAGAGCGGGTAGGTTTCAGAACTGAGCTCATGGCGCCTGCTTTGGTAATTTTCTGCTTTTTTATTGATCTCAAATGATGATCGTGATGATGATTGTGATGGCTTGTCAAGGGACTGATGCTGCTGGGGAACGAGAGTCCGGGGTTGGTGGGGTTAATATGACAGTCGATACAGAGTTTGGTTTGTGATGTCAGGAGAGGCTCAATTGGGCTTGGTGGTTTTGAGCAATCGTGGTTGAGTTACGGGGGTGGCGAGGCCTCGTGTCACCTCTTCTTGCAGATGTTTGTCCAATGCGTTTTGATCTGCAGAGCTAGATATGACTCCGAATAAGCCTCGATTGCCGGCATGATCACTACTTGATTAAACTATAGTGGGAGTTAGACTATGTATGGATGACATACAAAAGCATGTACAACACTTCACAGTTGCTTAATCTAGCCTAGAATTGTTGCACGCTTGCTCTTAGTTCGCATTCACTGGACAGTATAGAGCGCTGAGGTAATATTTCGCTGCAGACTATATGATTATGAGGCGCACTGCAATTGAGTTGTTTGAGGTCCATTTTATTCCTTGCTCCTACTTGAACTTACTGCTTATCATGCAGACGGTACTTTGACATCAAGGGCTTATATTCTCGTACAAACGTATCTTTTGTATCCTTTGTTAACGATTATGTCCTATACAAACAAGAACACATAACTATGTCGTGTCGATATGCAATGCAATGGCTCCTTTTCTGATAGCCAGTGTGCCTTATCATAGGGGCTGAATTTGTTACTCGCACAGTTTCGTTGATAATGAGATCAGTTCTTTATCATAAGCTCGAATACGTTAAAAGCATACATGAGCTCAGAGACCATTCTGAGTTGATACTAGCAGGTGTCTTTGCAGAGACCCCACACGTGAAAAATGTTCCGAAGTCTATTGTTCGTGATGGCCTGACGGAAAGACAAGTCATCATGAAGAAGTAGGCTGTTTATGGGAGCTCGAGTGAGCTCGAGTGAGCTCGTCAAGAGGTTCTGATGATCCCTGCTTTTCATTTTCCCCAAAAGTCTGTTCCGTCGCACTTGCATGGGTGGTCTGCAAGGACCTCGCTTCCGATGACGTTGACATCGACCTCCTCGCATGGCATTCCCAGCCAGCAGGCTATGAGATAGACCATAACAATTGGAGGGCTTTCAATGCAACTCTGTGTGCTGCACTGTACTGTAAACAGGTATTGGACTACACATGAGGTCTGAAGTATAAATAGCATCACGTGTGAGAGGGTGTCTCAGCTCTCGTTCATGCATCGTCGATCCTCTTGCCGCGAGGGACCTATCGCAAATTTCTGTCCCCTGCTGGAAAATCTGAGTTAAGAGATCCGAAATTTCCCTCCGCTCATCCAGCCGTACGATTTGTTTCAACTGCCTTCAAGTCCCTCGTATCCCGCCCGGTCACAGTACACACCGTTGCATGCCACCTACAGATCGGGAGCCCTTCCCCTTCCCCTTCCGAGCTGCGGTGCAACGCTCGCTGCAGATATATAAGAATCGAAGGTCGCGCTTCTTGATTGCTTTTTTCTGTTCTTACAGCACTACTCCAATTCGTCGGTCTGCCCACTCCGTCACCATGGCTATATTCTACCTTTTCACTCTCTTCCTCTTTCTATGTCTAGGAAGTGTGTCGCTCTCCCGGCCACATGACTCTATCGATATTTTGCTGATATTGAATAATCTTCAGAGTCTCAAATGACCACATTTGCTACAAGCACCGTGCCACCGACAACCACGACCATAACAACCCCAACTCCCTGCGGCACCCTTCCCTCCTGCCCGGACTCCCAAATTTGCACCACCGCCGTCTTCTTCACCCCGACCGCCGCATACACCACCACCGCCACCTGCGTGCCTAAGCCAACCTGTCTAGGAGTCTACGGTGAGTGCGCCCAACAATACCCGCCCCTAAGCCTGAAGCGCTGACCCGGCTCACTTGTAACAGAAGTTTGCTCCTATGGTAGCGGCCCCGGTTGCTGTTCCGGATACTGTGCTGCAAGCCACTGTCGGAACACAGATCCAAATTGGCCGTACTGTCAGGAGGATATGGGGGTCTGTCGTGGGGATGCGGACTGTTGTTATGGGAATCAGTGTATCGCTGGAATTTGCCTGCGCGGGGTCTAGGGTGTCTGTCTGCAGGGACCCGTGGCTTGAGGGAGGCCTTGCAAGAAGGTAGCATCGGTCCCACTACAAGGGAGAGAGTATGGGCTGCACTGGACATTGTGTCTGTACGCCGTGATGAGAGATGACTCGAATTATGCTGTATCTTTTTCTTATGACTCAATGATAATGACAATCCTGCAGGGCGTTTAGTTTGATGCTGTGCAAAAGTGGTCAGCTGATATCGACGAGTTTTGATCGGAGGCCATGGTAGCCCAACGAGTGTTGGACTATGCGGGCGGCTGTTCAATACCCTGCTGCAATGTACACCCCGTCCGCAGAGTGAGTTGATTCACGGTAACTTTCTTCGGCCGGTCGGTTGACAATTGCTCTCTTCATCTCTCATGATCCCACGCCGAGCTGGCAGGTTCTTCCCCGTTCCAACTACCTGCTTGCCCGATATGGCAGGTACCACCCTCGTCTTCTTCGTGTCATGTGAGCACTGCGGGGGTATAAACCCCCCCTCTTTTCACCCAAATTTCTCTCTCTCTCTCTCTCTCTCTCCGCGCTTTTCTTTTTCTCTTCCGGCACTCAGAGTCGCGACGGCTGGCTTGACGCAGCAGCATCCGTCGCGCGCAGCAACAACTGCACGAGTACGGGAGCCCTGCTAAGCTGGGTTGGCATCTGAGGAATTCAATGTGCACAGCGCATAGTGTTCATGCAGCGGTTCCTCGAATCACAGATCAATCGGTTGAGTAATCAGGGGTCATGTCTGGTTGGCGTGCTATTGCAGTAGTCAGGGGTGCAGCGGAGACGAGCAAGGCAGAGATGGACCCATATGTAGGACCTTATTCTTAGACGTTTGCCCTTGACGAGACACCGGGATGCTTTTTCGCATGCGGGTCGCATCTCTCCGAGACTGAAGTGGACGCGGTATGCTATTTTGTACTGTCTCAATTCGCCGCATGCAGATCTTGTTGCCCAGCCTTGCGCTCTAGAAGCCGTGTTTCAGTTGATCTTATCCAATAAGCTCTGAACCCCTGTTCTCGATGACTAGTACTGCAAGCATAAACCGAGGTTTAGGAAGAGCTGCGCCTTATGCCAATTTTCACCATCAGCAACCCCATTCCTCAGGGCGACATTGCCGATCATCGCCCCAAGTGGGGACACAACCCTTTAGCTTAAAAGGCCGCGCCGGACAATCCCAACCCTGATGGCCACGAGTTCCAGAAAAGAATAGCCCATTAGAGATCCACTGCCCCCAAACTCTCGCAACCGTTGGTGGCGCGCGGAAATTGAGTTGAGGCGACCGAGACTTACCTTGTTTGAGCACAGCATATCGGGATTTGCCTTTCCGTCGTCCACGGTAGCAGTCCGATTGACACATCGCCATAGAAAACACAAAATGCAGCCCCACGGGCGCTGAAACAATGTCTCATTGGGACCCGCCATGCATCAACTCTGATGTCTGATATTTGAGACTGATGATGTCAAACTCTTGGGTGGTACCATCATGATGTGTTGATGCAGTAAAGGGGAAGAGGGATATATAGGTAGGCAATGTCGCTTGTAGGAGAGCTCTCAACAGAACCAACAACAACAACAACAACAACAGCCCTGAAAGACTTTTGAGATCCTCCTCCAAATCATCTCAGCGACCCGAGAGAAATTTCCACTACAGTCAAAATGAAGTTCTCCACTGCTACCGTTGCTGCCCTTGCCAGCGCCATCACCGCCACTGCCGCCTCGCTCCCCGAGCGCTTCTCCCTTGTCGCGGACGACAACAGCGCCGTCCTCACTGATGGCCGTATGTCTTTCCCGGCTACCCTCTTCTCATAGTGGCCAGCAAACTAACCTCACATCGCACAGAGTACCTCTACATCGGCAATGCTACCTCCGCCGACCATGTCCCTGTCGTCCGTAAGTCTTCCGCTCCCACATAATTTCTCCGCCATAAATTGGGAAAAAACTGATCACCCATGCATGCAGTGACCGCCAACTCCGCCGGCGCTCTCACCTACCTCGCCGACGGCGCCGTCCCCACCGCCTTCCAGAACCTCTACATCGTCGAGAACTCTGTTGCGCCCGCCCAGTTCACCGTCCCCCACTCTGGCAACATGCCCGAAGGTGCCAACATGACCGGTTTCGGAGTCAACGAGGACGGCCAGCTCACCCACGGCGGCAATGCCTGGTTCGCCATCGACGGCTACGGCGAGGCTGAGGAGAAGACTGTGTTCTGGTACGGCGCTCACAACTCCGAGTACATGTCTGCCTACTTGACTGTCAAGGAGGCTTGATCCCGTGGTAGTGTTTGCACTGTGGGATGTGGTAATAGACAGATGTATATATTGGAAAAATTTCGATAAGGTGGCAAGTTGCCAGGTATTAGGCCACTGCTAATAATCATTATTCAAAGATTCCCTTTCGGTGTATAATATGCTAGTAGGGTTAACGTGCTCGTCACCTGTCCTGGTGTAGCTCGAGGTCCGTGTTGATATTTGAGTGCTGAAGAGCAGAAATCGGGAGAGTCTCAACTTTGCACTCGTACTACAGTACTAGGCAGAAGCCGAGCTGGAAATCCGCTGCCGCATTCACAGTCTCTGGGAAGACGGCGGAAGGCCGGTGGGATACGTCGTCGCGGCACACAAGAAGCCTAGGCTACCCGCGGGTCCATGTGGTTATTTCACCGGCAGTCCCACCACCAGTCACGTGTTCAACGAACATCCCAGGGTGTCATGACTTGGAGCCCGAAATCGCCTCTCATCTTGGCAAGAAGGTTAGAAAGGAAGTGCTCGAGAAGTCCATCTAAGCCCAAGGTCTGCGGCCCGCCTTTCAGCGCGACCATCTTAACAGCTCCGTCAACGTGATGCTTAAGCATAACTGCGTCCCGAATATATAACTGAGGAATGTCAGAGCATTCTTTGACAGGGTTTTAAATAGAGAGTTACCTCGTCGTAAGCGAGCATGGCCGCCTTCGCGACCGTCGAGTCACTCAGTGCCGGCACCTCGGTTGAGATGTCGCGTCTCAGTGATTGCAGACTCTGGAACTTGTATTGAAGTGTCATTCGGCTGAAGAGCCGCTGCTGCTGGCCATGGGGTTCTTGTTTATAAGAGAGCGACAAATGCCGACATGAAGCGAGAAGCATAAGTTCGAGTAGAGACGACTCGCTGATTGCAACTGGAACCCAGAGCCTTGTCATGCGCTGGAGAAAAAAAACCTGTGTCTCGTTGCAACGCATTAGAGGTATGACAACCGTGACATCTGAAGACCAGTATCGGTGTTTAGTAGAATACCACCGCGATCCTCAATCTTCGGGAGCCACTCACAGTGATCGAAGAGAAACCGCTCGGTCGGGTCCAGTGGCCTTGCAAAGCTCATGAACGGGTCCGTCCTGTCTGCCGAGAGAATCATTGATACTACGGGGCTGGCAAGTACTTGGGTCTCTTGTGCGTGTGCGGCATGCTTTGCTTGTTTCTTCCGTGCCTGGTACTGTATCGTCCGCAGGCGTCTGGCCTTGGCATGTGCTGAGCGGGCGGCGTGCGACTGGGCGGTTCTCCGTTGCGACTCTGTTGAGCCGGGCGCCCTAGTCGGGTGAAACGTGCTGATGATGAATGAAACCTCTTGCTGTACCATGTTGGACATGAGATAATATTCTGATGCACCCTGTTTGGCAGAAGGTAAGAGATGCGGCATCCAGTCTTATTTCTTGTTCTAGAGCATGGGGCTTGGTGTGTCTCTGACAAAGCATTAAGATCACAAGCCATGGCACGCCGAGACCTGCGCCTTCTCGAAGCAGCTTAGCGCCGGATGGTATGCCTTTCGCTAGGTCGCATGTATGCTAGCCACGGTTAAATCCGGCTGCTCTGCCAGTGTTTATATAGATGTCAGACTTGAAGGATTTGACATGCTCGACCACGCATGTATAAGACCGCGAGCCATGGAGTCCGATTTCGTGTTCTGATAGCCAAGACAGACGCCTGCCACTTTTGGGCTAGTCATGACAACCATGTGTTCTATTCTTCAGCGAGAAATTGGATCAGAAGACTGGTCGACTGCACGCCGATAACTATAAAAGTGACGGTCGTGGCTGCTTTACTGACATCGTCCAGTCACTCAATCCTCTCCTTTTCATAACTACTTATCATGGAAGGAACAGTGGTCCTCACCGGTGCCAATGGCTCTCTAGCACTGGGCTTTGTTCAGTCTTTCTTAGAAACCCATCCTCAGATGACACTGATTGCCACTGTGCGAAATCCGGACCCAGACGAAGATCCCAACACCTTCAGGCTTCTTGCGCTATGTGCAAATTACCCGGAAGCAAAGGTCCACCTGGAAATGCTCGACCTCGGCAACCTGGCCAACGTGCGATCTTTCGCAGACAAGCTTTCCCACGGTATCTCTGCGGCGGAGCTTCCTCGAATCTCAGCCATTGTCTGTAATGCCGCCAGTCTTTCATTTGAGGGAGGCCAGAAGTTCACCTCCGATGGGCATGAAGCCACCTTCCAGGTCTGCCACCTCGCGCACTATCTATTGATTCTGAAACTGCTTGGAAGCATGGACCGCAATTCCGGCCGCATCGTCATGCTCGGCTCCATCACACACTATCCGGAGAAACTGAATCCATTGTGCTCGCTTCGGCCCCAGTTTCCTGTGGATCTGGAGGAGCTGATCAAGCCGGGTCCGGATCCTCCCACACTTGGTCATGACAGAGGGTTTCAGCGATATGCCACAGCCAAACTGGCAAATGTCACTCTAGCTGATGATCTCAACAAGAGGTTGCAAGAAGTATGAAGCTTTGTTCAGGAAACTGACCCGCAAATTTGGCTGACATCAAATCAGGATGACAGGCTATCGAGGATCACTGTGATCGCAATGGATCCCGGCGGTCTGCCAAGTTCACGTGCTCAGGCTCAGCAGAAAAGGTCCACGCGGCGGATCTTCTCGATAATCAACTTTCTCATGCCGGTTCTTAAGCATGTCATCACGATGTTTCGGACTGCTGAAGATGCCGGCCGCGATTTGGCTGTCGTGAGCGTCGATGCGTCTTTCCGGGGGACGAGGGGCTATTTTGTCGGTCAGACGGAAGATGTTCCTGCAACTGTCAGTACAGACCCAGGTGTGCAGGAGAAGCTCTGGAATGCATGCTGGGGGTGGTGTGGGCTTACAGCGGAAGATACTGTGCTTCGAAACGCTGCTCCAAGGGACTGATGATTAGCGACTGCGTATGTGATTCGACAACCCGGGTATTTGAGTGTATATTGCGCCCGACTTGCAGGCAAGAAAACTGGGGGGTTCCATGAATAGTTATGAGGTGCATATAGCGGGGTAATGATCCTCCAATTCAGACAAATCGGCGTGGTCATCCATTTGCTCCAACTTCACCCGGGCCAGTTCCATGAATTTTGGGAATTCGTCCGGTTCTGGCAATATGTCCTTTTCTTCCTCGTCTTCTTTATCTGTTCCATCTTCGTCAGTGTCGCCATCTTCATCGCTCTTCTCGTCTTCATCATCCTGATAATTCTCATCCTCATCCGCAGTCAATTCATCATCGTCAAGCAGCAAGGGCTCCATATCTGCTATTCCACGCATCAAGAAGCGCGTAATATTTTACAAGCTTTCACGGTCTCCTAGCTCTGAGTCTTCATGTCTCCTACTGACCCACTCTTTGATCGCGCGTTCACCTTTCCCGTCCCCGAAATCCACAATCCACGGTTCACGATTTGCATCAATCAATCGCCTGCGTACGCGGGTTGCTCCAGCCGCTGCTTCATCCACGCCTCGGACGGCCGCAGCGCCCACCGGTACAGCTGGCCCGGCACCTGGTTAGCGATGGCACGGTCTTCCTCTACGACAAACGCCGTCTCCGTCACCTCCGTAAAGGTCTCCAGCGTGATCAGGGACGTGTAGAAGTAGTCCTTGCACAGTCGCACGCTGAAGTGCTTGCCCTCGCAGGCGCTGATCATTTTCACTATGCCATCTTCACTGTCATAGCCGACGCTCACGACGCGATGGGCGAGCAGAGCGTCGTCATTCCGGAAGCTGGTCGATGGGTTTGCGGGACAGCTGGCACGTTTGGCGTATATGCAGGCATAAGTACGGAGATTGAATGGTGTCTTGTGCGAGGTTGAATAGAAGTTCTTGTAGTGATCTTCAGTAGAGCGACCGGTGAGTGTGGATAATGCGAGGCACGAAAGCCGATTACACACCACGGGATTATGTCCCTCATTAGTCACCAGCCACGAAGACGCCACACTTTAAAGTATGGTCGGCGTGGTTGTCCGTGTATGTCAACATTGAAATGACATAACATTGCAACACTAGTTGATACCTTCAGACTTGTAAGACTTTGTCGAGCGTTCTTTCATACTAATGCAGTCTCTAATGCAACCAAACACACAAGCACATTAGTTCAGCTGAAATGTCTTGACAAAGCGTTATACTCATGAATTCTATCATATTCTATGTTTCAATGCCTCGCCTCCCTCCCACAGCCACCGCTACTACCGACCCTGAGTGGCCTTGATAATCCCCTCCGCCATCCCCACAAGCGACTCACTCGTAACGTCCAACCCCGCCTCAAACACCTGATAACACGGTTCCCCCTCATAAACCGTACAATACGCGCCACGGAACCCGACCTTCGTGGCCGCGGTAACATCCCACAAATGCGCGGCCGCGAACCACGGCCTCTCCTCACTGTCCTCGACGTACCCGAGCGCCTCCAGCGCGGGCCGATACGCTTGGAGGGCGGGCTTCGCGACGCCCGCCGTGTCGCAGCTTAGAAAGTTCTCGAGGGGCATTTCCACCCCCGCCCGAAGGAAGTAGCCGCGCACGCGCTGCGTGTCACCCGTCGTGAGACACCAGACGGTGAACCCGGCGGCGCGCAGCGTGGCAAAGCACGCCGCGGTGTCCGGGCGGAGCTCCAGCGCAGAGTACCCCTCGACGCAAGCGTCGCGCTGGGCGGCCGTAGCGAAGGCTGTCGGGTTGGCGACGCCGATCATCGACAGCGTCTGGTAGAAGAGCTCGGTCAGCACCAGCTTGTAGGGCTTGTAGCGTTCCGAGATTGAGAGAAAGGTGAATTGCAGTTCTGCGTTGGTCATCCAGGTGAAACCGAAGGCTTGCGCCGTAAGGTTGTGAGCCGCAAGCTGCGGGCCTAGCGTTTGTTGGATGGTGTCGTAGAAGGCCGAGAAGGAGACGCAGGTGCCGACTACGTCGAAGACAACGTTTTTGCTCGTCATTTTTTTGAAGGTCTAGGTGGGTGGAATGGTTGGTGGTCGGGAGTTGTGGTAGGGAGGGGTACAAGGTAGAAGTGATGGTGGTGGTGTTGGTGTGTGGTGAGGGGAAGATGTCGAGACGGGAAACTATAAAAAACGGTAAGTTAAGGTGAAGGTGTAGCTTAAGCCGGAGGTGTGATATGGCCGATACCGGGCCAACGCCCGTGCGGGGAAATAGTGGCGTTCTGGCTGACGGCCCGATCAATCTATGGCATGCAACTAGTATGCTTAGGGAGCGTTAGTCGACATTGGCCCCCACGGCGGTTAGATTAACCTGCCAGATGCGATATGCGACATGCGATAGGAAGTCGTCGATAATCTCGATAAGCTCAGGGGCTGATAGCGACCTTATCTGGACTTGTCTGTTGACAAATCCAGTGGTAGATAAATGTTGTGCCCGGAATGGCTAATCTAGTAGTGCCTAAACTGATAGCAACAGTGAGGAATCTAGATAGACATGATAGAGGAGGTGGTATTTTAAGCGTGGTCGCCAAGTAGAGATAGGTGATTAACATCATAGTAGGTAAGCTAAAGAATGTGATAGACAAGTCGCTACCATACAGAGACCCCAAGCCAATCAACAGGCACCCAGCAGATTCAAGGATCATCCCCATAGAATATTCAACCGTCCAAGTCCGCGTTTTGGCTCTGGCTTAGGCTCGGGGTTGGCTTGATAACGATCGATGAACGGGCGGATTGGCACATCTTCCAACCCAATAATCTTACTCTTGGCCCATAACTTGTAGCCGAAGTATAGCACAAAGATGATAGGTACATTCAGATAGGACGAAATGAAAGTCTCCGTTGACCAGTGGCTGTGGATGAATGATTCATAGCCGCCGGTCAGGAACAAGAGACCGAACAAGGCCAGCGAAAACCAAGTTCCCCACGGCTGGAAAGGAGCAGCCCAAGGCAACTCCTTGTGTCGATCAATCCCCTGTTTCTGGCATGCATAGAGGAATCTGAGGTACACAATACATATACATCCCCAGTTCACAAGAGTGGCGACCGAGACGATGTCCTGCAACCACGTGAAGACGGTACTAGCAGAGCTCGAGAGCGTCATGTAGCCCAGTGCCATGAAAATACCTAGAATCGTCACAGATACGTAGGGAATCCCGAAGCGATTCATGCGCATAAAGCACTTGGGCGCGTGGCCTTCGGCTGCCATGGCGTACATGATGCGCGAACCACTAAGCATATTCGAGTTGCCGGAGGACCAGGCGGAGGTGAGCACCACCGCATTGATAATGGATGGAACCACTTTAATTCCTGCACTGCGAGCTGCGATGACGAACGGTGACTCCGACGCGGTGCCCGAGGAACCAAGCAGATTCGGATCGTTGGAAGGAACGACGAGTCCAATCATGAAGATTGTCAAAACGTAAAACAGCAGGATGCGCACAAAGATGCGACGAGCGGCCATAGGAATGGCGTGTCGAGGAGAGCGTGTTTCGGCAGCTGCCACGGTGATGTTCTCGATTCCACTGTAGGAATACAGAGCACTATTCAGCGACGTCCAGAAGCCCAGAAATCGGCCCAGGGAGCCTCCGATCCCCAGGTATTGCACAAAAGGGCCCGGGTCGCGCCAGTAGCGAAATCCAATGCTTGTATGATTCGGAGCTCCACCACAAGTGATGACCAGTGCCATGAGGTTGATTCCAATGATAAGCAGAATCTTGAGGATCGAGAAGCCAAATTCGAGCTCGCCGTATACGCGCACGAACATTAAGGCTGTGATGAGCATAAGAAGGCCAAAGACGGTGATCCAGACGGCATTGTTGATGGTAGTCCAGAACTCAATGACCACGGCGGCGGCAACAATTTCGGAGGGAATTGACACGAGGTAGGAATAGATTTGGTTCCATCCATTGGCAAAGGATAGGGCGGGGTCGACAAAGAGCTCGGCGTAGCGAATGACTCCACCCTGCAGCGGAACAAGACTGCCCATTTCGCCTACCGCTGCCACCACACTGAAGACCGCCCCCCCGATAATTGAGTATGCTAGGAAAGCGCCCAACGGGCCTGAATGGGCAATGGCTCGTCCAGAACTCAAGAACAGCCCAGTGCCAATTGTCCCGGCCAGGGCGATCATCTGAATGTGACGCTGATGCAACCCTTGGTGAAAATCACGGGCCTCAGCCAGATGGCCGGGAGCGACAGCCTCAAGGTCCCCATCATACTCTTCGTGGGTCTCTTGGTATGGGGGCTTTTTCTCGTGTTTCTCCGAGGGAGCGGGGGCGTCCATGGCGAGAGAAGACTGCATGAGAGAAATCGAAGCCAGGATTTACACAAACAAGAGAGCAAGTGTGGCCCCATTTTGTATTGTGCACACCGATGCCCGATAGTACCCCGCATTGGTAATCACAGTTATCTTGTTGGTCCTTGTTGACCATGAAGCTATCTAATTGGCATGGCGATGATTGACTGTCAGTGACCGCTGTTGTGTTTACCAGACCTACATGTTACACTTATCGGAGAACTAAAACCGGGACCAATGACCTATTGGGGACGACGGCCCGCCGTCTGAGCGGCCGTGGCGGGGACCGACAACAATCAGACCCGATAAGATACTGTAAATCGAGGCCACAAGGTCTGCAACGTCTGCAACTGATAAGCCCCAATCCCTTGGCGCTGTTATCGCCGACTCCTTTTTATTTTAAGGGATGCACGGAGCTCGCGAGAGATGAACTTAACTTCCCCAACTCTACAGCCATTGACTCAGCCTTGCCCTTTTCAACCTGCACCATGACATCGACCAACTGCTTTCCTGGCCCTAACCCAGGAGAGTGCTTCTGGCAAAACCAGCGCAATGAGTTACACGATTTCCGCTCCACCGAACAATTGCCTGAGCACTCCGAGATAGTGATCATTGGGGCCGGATACGCTGGTACGAGCACAGCCCACCATCTGCTTCGCGATCACGGCGACGCCATCAAGTCAATTACAATCCTCGAGGCTCGAGGCGCCTGCTCGGGTGCGACCGGTCGCAATGGAGGCCATCTTCGTCCGGATTTCTACGGACACATTCCGACGTATATTGATCGAGCGGGGGTCCGCGCCGGAGCAGAGATCGCCGAGTTCGAAATCTCCCATCTTCACGAGATGAAGAAGTTGATAGAGGACGAACAGATTGACTGCGATTTCACTCTGGCACGGTCTATAGACGTCTGGTGCAATGAGGAGGCGGCCCAGAAGGCCAAAGCGGTGTACGATCGCATGAAGTCGCTCAATCTGGATTACATGAATGACGTGGTTTTTTACACGGGCAAGGAGGTGGAGGGGGTAAGGACCAAAATCCAGTACCCAGAATTGTTTCCTACGGTTGGTCACCTGTACTGATCACAATGCGCAGATCTGCGGGGTCAAAGGCGCCAAAGCCTGCGCCTCTTTCACTGCGGGAACAATGTGGCCATACAAATTCATTCTGCATCTTCTCAAATCTGCTTTAGCTTCGGGCAAGGTGAACCTGCAAACGTTCACCCCGGCTCAGTCGATCACACCCGCGTCTGAAGGCGGCTTCACCATTCAAACGCCACGCGGGTGCCTGCACGCTTCCACCGTCATCCACGCTAATAATGCCTACGTTGCGGGCCTGCTACCGGAGTACGCCAAGAACATCGTCCCGTGCAAGGGAATCTGCTGCCGCATCACCGTTCCAAACGGGACGACTGCCCCCCTCCTCAATAACTCCTACATCAATCGCACTGAGGACAACACTCTTTCCTATCTGATTCCGCGTGCAGACGGCAGCATCATTGTCGGTGGCGCTTCGTCAAAGTTCCGCCCCTTCAGGGAGCAATGGTACAACAATGTGGACGACAGCGTGCTCATCGAATCCGCCAAGGACTACTACGATGACTACATGCAGCGGACGTATCGCGGCTGGGAGAACACCGGCGCCAAGGTCGACCAAATCTGGACAGGCGTCATGGGGTACTCGTATGACTCCAATCCACATATTGGTGCGGTGCCGGGAAAGGATGGTCAGTTCATCGTGGCCGGGTTCAACGGCCACGGCATGCCGGTCATCTGGCGCGCGGCGCAGGGGCTGGCCCGCATGGTCGTCCAAAGAGTCTCCTTTGAGGAGACGGGCATGCCGCGGCTTTTCAAGACGACTCAGTCCCGCATCGATCGCGCAATGAATGGCTCGGAGGAGGATGGGGATATTCTTGGGACGGGCAATTTCCCTTCCACCAAGCCTTGAAGGAGCTGTCCTAAGAAAAACTTTTGTACATAGAGTTGCATGTTTGAAGATAGTAATGCGACGAGTGACGGCTGCCCTGATTGATTGATTATTAGTCACACTTGTGAGAACCAATAAAAAAATAAGTCTGGATTGTTCAACTTAGGATCGCGCCAATAATCATTTGGGCAAGCTGTGGTCATTGACAGCCGTTATATCTTCAGACATCCCACCAGCCTTCCAGGTACGACTTCAAATCAATAATGATCCGGCTGCTTCAGATGCGGCGTCAAGTCTGCATCGGGCTGCATCTCTCGAGTTGTCCAGCCGTTCCCCAAGTAGGCGAATCTATTCCCACTGGGATTTGTGTATGTGTACTCCCAGTCCTCCCGCCGCGGATCCCTCCGAACATAATTTGCAAGGCTGGCGCTCCCCGGAAACAGTCCATGCACGAACCCATTTGGCCGCCCGCCAGTCATCCACGACCGACAATTTGCCTTCCCCGGAGTCGAGTCATCATTTCCCGTCCAAACTGTGCGTGGAAAGAACGCGTGACAGTACTCGAGGAAATCGTCCGCCGCGTCTTTCGCAGGAACAAAAGTCCGGATGCCCTGGCCGCGAAATTTGCGAATGATCTTCGCGATGTAGGTGATCTAATTCTCTACGCAGTTTGGGATCGTGCCACTGGGGCCAACCACATGGGGTCCGCCCAGCCAGAGCGCGTTGGGGAACCCCGGCGTTGCCACCCCGAGATACGTGTAAGGAAATCCATACAGCCCGTATGATGCTCACACTTCTCGCAAATCCACCCCCGCAGCCACGACTGGAAACGGTGGGACCAGGTCCGAGCTGGCCCCGGTCGCGCAGACCACGATATCCGCTGACCGCTCCACCCCGTCAACGTCCGGATCCCTTCCCGCGTCAGGCAATCAATGCCCGACCGGATGAGCTCCACATTTGGCTTGAGCAGCGCCTCCAGGTATCCTGGCCCAGAGGTAGGGCGGCGACAACACGGCGGGAAGTCAGGGATCAAGTCACTGAGAAGGGCTGCATTGTGCTCCACGCGCTCAAGCATCGAGGCTGTCCACATCTGCCGCAGGAAGTCATTCTCGGGTGAGTCCTGGAAGCAAGTCGCGAACCCGCGGAAGAACTCGGCTTCTTTTTCCTTCCGGTACTTGAGGTAGACCTGCGGGTCACGGAAGGATTCCAGCTCCTCAGCTCCGAAGATTGCTCTTTGCCAGCCGCCTTCGATGTCGGGCGGGTGAACGATCCAGGTGCGGCTGCGGGCGTAGTGGTCGACCTTGGCGGCGACGGGTTGGATCTCTGGCAAAATCTGGATTCCCGAGGCGCCGTTCCCGATCAGGGCAACTCGTTTGCCGTCGAGACAGACACTGTGGTTCCAATTGGAGGAGTGGAAGATGGCACCTTGGAACTGGTCTTTGCCTTTGAAGTTAGGGATCCGCCAGGTGTTGAGGTAGCCGATGGCGGCGATGAAGATGTCGAAGGTCTCGTCGTAGATCTATTGTTCTACAATCAGCGCTAGTGGAGGAAGAGTGTGTCCGGAATTGTCCTCGCCTTATTATCCCGAAAGTCTTGGATGGCCACTTTCCAATGGGCTGCGTCCGGCTGCCATTCCGCTCGTAGGACTTTGTGCCGAAGACGCAAGTACTTGTAAACATCAAAACGACGCGCCAGGCCCTGCCAGTACTGGAAGATCTCTGCCCCCTGCGCAAATTCTTCTATCCATTGATTATTCGGTGCGAACCCCGACTGGTATACGTGGGCGGGCACGTCGCAGCGCACTCCAGGGTAAGTGTTCTCGAACCTGTGCAACGAACAGGTGAGTAGCCGAACTATAAGCGAGGGAAAGAACGAACTTAGCTCAACATACCATGCACCACCCTCAATTTTCGCCCGTACCTAATTAATCATCATGTCTTTTGGGGAAGGTGAAAAGGGTGACAGGGAAAGCTTACGACATCTTCATTTTTCTCGAGGATGGTCAGATCTATTCCTGGCACTTTCGCAGGCAGAAGAATCCCTGCTGTTATGCCTGACAGCCCGACTCCGACAATACCCACACGGACTTCGCGTGGCTGGTCACCAAGATGTTCCTCAATGCAAAATCCCGGTCGTGCTGTCGTGAGTTGACCGGAATGTTTGCTTTGTCTACCATTTCGGGCTTTGATTTCTCGGGGCTTGAAGTTTTGCAACATCCTTGCTCGCGGCTCAGGATCTCCTGAGCCTTACACATACAATTTTGGACATCTTTGCGTCAGAGGACTTAATGCGTGTTGCGGTGAAATATGCCATGTGTCTTTGTAAAATGAAATCCTCGTAGACATCGCTTGACTCTGTTTTTCACGTCCTCTCCGAGTTCTCAGCATTTATCGGCTCTATCTAGACAGAATTGTACAGATATGTAGAGAACAATAGGCATGCGACAACGGGGTTGGGGAGGCGGGGTATCGTTGGTGGGTTGATCCTATTGTTCTCCAGTACGCACCCGTTACGTTACACTTGGGCACGGTAAGTAAGATTAAAGTTAGCTTCTCTGCATTTAGGCTTTCCTTTTTTTCATTCAAGGCCTTCATGTGACCTTCTTTCAAACTCGAGCGGTCTTCGTCTCCGCGGGGTTTACAGTTTGTGTAGGGCAGGGCGGCAGTTTGTTGCAACCTCGACACACATTAGCCTTCCGTGGTGCAGATGCAGAATATCGAACCGCAAATGCGATCAAATAAAGGGACTAAGGGCCGGATTGAAAGCCTTTTAATTTCTGTAAACAACATTTTCATTCAACTATCATTCGAGAAGGGTAACTTCCCTGTGCTCCCGTCTCCAGATACCCTGTATCGAGAAACAGCTAGGGCTTAGGACCACCTTGTCACTTGCTCAGAAGCTGACAAGCCCCTCAGATCGAGGATCGTCAGCTCGATCGGGCTGTATATAATCTAGATTGTTATGTAAGATGGCTAATTGCATCACCTGAGCTCTACAGTTCTGGAATTGAATCCTGTAGTCTTTCTTTTCGACGGATTGGGCTATCGTGCATCCTGGCGGCTGATTGAGCTCATAACCGTCAGAGAGCTCTAGGTTACTATAGCAGAAGAGATAACAACGTTTCCTTTGTTAAAACTTCCATGTGCCTAACATGTGATCATCAATATGGATATTGGTCTTTATTCGTGATCCTTGGCATTCTTGGCGTGGTCCTGCTCAGCTGGAGACGTCTCAAGCAAGTAGAGTTCTGGTTGTTTCTGTTACGTTTGGGGTTTCTTTGTATAAACAATGCGGAGGCTATACAGGAGATTTTCGATAGTTCGTGAGTTTCTGGAACCCTATATCTGCTTAGTTGTAAAATTCAATAGACTTGAGCGAATTGCGCGGTGCTCTTTGTCTCTATACCGCCCGATCTTTGCGAGGGCTGGTGATGAACCAGCACCCTGTCCTAATACCTGCGTTCAAAAAGATTTCGATGGGCTTGACAAAGTCTACTTGCGGGCACAGCAGCATGCAATGCCAGTTCGACCCAGAAACCATAGAGCGCCCAAAAAAACGAAACACTGATAGGGCCGACGTGACCAAGAGAATGATCCTGAAGTACCAAGCGGTTCGGGTGGTGGACGTGTTCTAATACAGAGCTCGTACCCGCTGCGTGCCTGCTCAACGCGTTTCTCCAAGCAACGGGGGCAACCAGCATACACAACATGGTTTTGAGAAACCTAATAGCTACCAATGCACCTCACTGTATTTCAGTGACCTCTAAACCACAGAAGATCAACTTGTCATCCCACCTTATACTTGGACCTGACGATTTGGATGATGATACGTCCACTTCGTGGGTAACACACACAACTGCTCGGTACAGAGATCATGCCGGCAAACCCACGACCACGAGCCCGATAGCAGTGAACATCACAGCCGTGAGATCAAGCATCCGCGATCGCTGATCTACCTCCTTCACTGGTGGCTATTGGGAGAAAGTTGGTGTATCCGCTACGGGGTTTCCGTGGGCTGTGCAGGAACACTATAGTAACCACCATGAGGTGGTCGCATATGTGGATACATGTCCTCGTACTCACCTGCCAGGGAGTCGACCCTTCGTCTTGGGCGTTAATCTTCAACGGCGCAACATCAGTCGGATTGACTCTGTTTTCTGATGAGCCACGTCTCCGTGTGCCTGCTGAGATTGACAATATGGAAGTCTTCCCGCGAGAGGTCCCAAGGGAAAAGTTTGGTCATCTGTCAAGAAAGCTTCTGGCAAGGAGCTGACTGCTGGATTGTCAATTTGTGACGATAACGGCGCACTTCTTGTCAGATTCACCTCCATGCGCTTTTCAGGGATCGAGGGGACTTCCGGGGTGTGAATGGTAGCGTTGAAAGCATCGTCAATCATAGCACCTGGCCCGCGGCTGTTCCAGCAGAAGAACCATTACCTATCTCGAGGGTGGTAATCTTTCCAGCAACAAGCCCCTCCAGGATGCGTACGTCAGTAAAAGACAAGGGTCGTGTTACTGTGAACACATTTGCAGCCCTTGCGGCTCTTGCAGATGGGTCAACATCATCACAGATCTTTAAGAGTCCACAGCAGTAGTCTGCAGCCCTGCCCACAGTAGGGCCAGTCACTAACATCTCACTGGCGGTGAGCAAATGGCATGGGAGATACTGGAAACTGTGAAACTCCTCGTAGTCACCTAGTGAATGGGTTCGCCGCAGAGAGTCGGTCGGTGTTATGACGGTGTCAGGGTGCGTGCGGGCCAGGCTGCGCCCCCATCGGAGAAAATTGCTCCGCCCGACCAGACGCGTGACTCGACGCGTCTCCCAAACACACACCCACTAAGTGAACTCTTTCTTCATGTATACTATAGATACTGTGAGTTAATGTAACTTCATTCGGTCGAGCACGTATAGTCTGAGATGAGAATGGTGGATTTCTACAAGTCGTGCCGGGCGGTATCTGGCCTCGACCTCGAAATATGTAAAAGGTTACATGTAACTATATTTCTGTGGCTGTGCCTGGCTCCAGGCCTACAGGGTTTTGCAACTTGAGTATCGCAGCTGAGAACCAACAAATTTTGTTTTCGGACCAAGGATTCCAGCGCTCTTTCGATAGTATTGATGAACCCAAAGTTATCAGGATTGTTATTGTGACTGCACAAAGAGCGGGCGATCTTATCACTCTGCCTTGTGAGGTTGAAGTCCTACCTCTCGGTCTGCGACTATACAATACTTGCGGCTTTGTTAGGCCCGCATTGCCCGCCCTATCGGCGCCAACGGAAAGCCGAGAGCCGAGCCTCCCTAAACTTATGCGCAGCCTTACGGAGTACTATTTTTGTCAAGTACTGTATTAGAATATAAATAGCCAAATTCATCCACCTTGATCCCAGCATAGATTCGAACTAAACGATCTAATGCACAACAGGACAGAAGTTCTCATTGTGGGCGCTGGCCCCACCGGCCTAGTCATGGCCCTATGGCTTACCCGCCAAGGCATCAAAGTTCGCATCACCGATAGAGCGGAGCACAGCGCCACCACTTCCCGCGCGCTGGCTGTCCATGCTCGCACTCTTGAACTATATCGCCAATTAGACCTGGGAGATCGGCTGGTTTCCCTCGGCCATCCACTCGGGGCGACAAACGTTTGGACACAGGGCGTGCATCGGTTTCGCGTTCCCTTTGGCCACTTCGGAACGGGGCTAACGCCATATCCATATATCTTGATTGTCCCCCAAGATGCGCATGAGCATTTGCTGGAAGAACGGTTGAAGGAGATGGGGGTCGAGGTGGAACGGAATCAGGAGTTGGTGGATTTTGCGGAGACCGATGGCGGAGTCGTGGCGCGTTTCAGAAAACCACAGGCTCAGATCTCGCCGGAGCCAAATGATGCAGAGAACGGGCTCCAGACGAGTGAAGCAGCGTATATCGTCGGCTGTGATGGCGCCCATTCTATTGTGCGGCGCGCCGCAGACATCGATTTTGCTGGCGAGACGTACGGCCAGATCTTCTTCGTCGCCGATGTCGAGGGCCAAGGGCCTGCCATCAACGGTGAAGGGCACGTCCAGCTCGATGGCGAGGTGACCTTTCTCACTCTGGCATATGACTCGAAGCGACATGCTCGACTGGTGGGAAATGTGGATGGGAAACAGCTCGCTCGCATTCAAGCCAACAAGGACATGTCGGACGTTAAATTTGAGGACATTGCCGTCGCCGCGCCGGCTATGCGCCACATGATGCAGATCGACAAAGTCAACTGGTTCGCGACGTATAGAGTTCATCACCGTGTGGCCGAAAACTTTCGCAACGGCCGCGCGTTTCTCGTCGGCGATGCTGCTCATATCCATAGCCCGGTTGGAGGACAGGGTATGAACACCGGTATCGGCGACGCGATCAATCTCGCCTGGAAAATGGCCGCTGTATTGCATAGTCGGGCTGATGTATCATTGCTGGATACTTATGAGACGGAGCGACGAGCCTTTGCACTCACCCTCGTCGAGACGACAGATTCAGCCTTCACCAAGCTAGCTGCCAGAGGCTGGCTGGCAAACCTTGTGCGATGTTACATCATCCCCTTCTTTGTGAAGATCGCAGTACAGTTTGGCTTCATTCGGCAACGAATATTCTTTGGTCTGTCGCAGATCAAGCTGCAATACCATAAGAGCCCGTTGTCTGCAGGAATCGCCGGCTCTGTGAGGGGTGGAGATCGACTACCCTGGGTTTCAGATGGCGAAACAGACAACTTTGTACCCCTCAAGGAGATCACTTGGCAGGTCCATGTTTATGGTGAGGTTTTGACAGAATTGGCTGAATGGTGCCAGGTGAAGAACGTTCCGCTGCACCAGTTCAAGTGGAACGCTCAGTATGGCCAAGCGGGTCTCGCACGGAACGCAGCATACTTGATCCGACCGGACATGTATGTCGCAGTCGCTGAGGTGTTGGGCAAACCTGAGCGATTCGATAGCTACCTCCGGGACTTTGAACTAGACATCGAGTAGGATTCTGACGAAGCCTTGCCGTGTTCATCTTTAGACAAACTCAGCTCTTCAAGTAAATAATTATCGACACGCCAATCTTCACATAAGTCAACGCCCCCCAACGTGGAGTAGGATTGCTCTCTGACAAGCATCGTGAGAACTTGGTTCATGAATGAGATGATTTGGAACTGATAGCCAGCCAAATAGTTGAGATGTCCTAGGTGTCGGATTCCGGCCCGCTTGGAAATTCGCCTTCGTCAAGCGCAACGGTTTTGTTGCATGTCAAGCCGCCAACTCCAGTGTAGCAAGCTGCGATGAATAACATCGCCCATCAATCCCAAGCGCGATCGAAGCCACTGTGACGGCTACTTCGCCGCCGATCAAAGCACGAATTAGCGTTAGTTAATCATCGTACCCTTGATTTGTCCCGATCCGATTGATAGGTGGGCGTGGATGAGCGCACTGAAGTGGATCACCCCGCTGATCCTGACGAGATTCTACTCTAAGATCTGAATTGTGATGTGAGCTGTACCATTGAGCAACCAATGTCGTCGATCAGCATGCCTCGGGCTGCGGGCCCACTTATGACGTCTTGCTTGACTCACACTGCGCAAGGGGTGATTCCACAGCCTCAGGTCCTCCATCTAGAAAAGTGACGAGCATAACTAAGATTATTGTTAGCTTAGATGTTACTACTAACTTGACATCTTTTCGAGTCAGAAATACCTCAATCTCAGATATTGGCTTGCAAAAAAGAGAATTAATCCATGGGACTAAGTACTATATTTAGTTTATCCGACAAGTAGCTATGATTGTATCCCATGGTTCTGCACTCAGTTTTGATTTCTGAACATTGGTATCCAGTTGTTAAGGTTAAAATATCTACTTATGATAAACTTATGTAAAAAACCGATAAAGATAGCTACTACTATTTAATCCTCCATAAGCCAATAATATCGAGAAGAGTGGGATGCAACTAGAAGTAAATAAGAAGAGGCACCGAAGCCCTAAGAAAGCAAACAATCTCCAGATCCGAATCAGTAAATTAGTAAAGTGGCCCCACCCAAGCAGGCAGGGAAAGAATCCTCAAAGATCACTAGTTAGGGCTGGAGCCTGGACCTCGTGCCTTACTCCGTAAGCGGTGAGTATTTCTGCCTACAACCTCAGAGTGAAGCCTGTACTAGTCCCTATCAGGCAAGTTGCTCGTCCAATCTATGATGGAGCTTCTTAACCTTATAAACAGCTGGACGCCACCTTGAAATCTTGATGCTGTCTCTCTTTGTTTTATCTGGCTCCTGATAAACCTCTGATTCCTCATATTTCTCCACCTACTCACCTTCTCTAATTCTGCATTCCCTTCTAATCTGCAGGCTGTGGTGCCCCACGACATGGCGACGGCTCAGTTTACATTGCCATCTCTACCAGTGAATCACCGAAAGCTTCCGGAATGGATTTTGAACCAATCCCTGACCCCAATTCACGACATTATCCGACCGTACAACAATTACGATGCGGTTGTTCGTAAGCTGTTTGCTCAGGACCCATCCCACCGTCTTTTGCAGGACGCGTATTTGAATGTGATCCCATTATACGACGAGACTGGGACGGCGGATGTCCGCGTGCGAGCACGTCAAGTTGAATCGGAAACGCCTCAAATGAAAGAAAAGTATCTTCTGCCCTTGAAAGATAAAGACCGTCGCACCACAGGTTCTCCCGCGGTGGTTCCGAAATTCGTGGATTTCCTGAAAAATTTCACAATCTTCTCTGAAGGCGCGCTGAGTGACCTCGACTGGTCGAATGTGGTGGTCGCTGGTAGTGCTGTGGTGACCTGCTTACTTCCCGTGCCAGAAAAATACAATGACTCGAAGCGCTCCCTGCGCAGTTTCTACCACGAGAAAATCGCGCCCGCGTCGGACGTTGATCTCTTTCTGTACGGGCTGGATGAGCAGCAGGCCTTGGAAAAGATCAAGCAGATCGAGGACCGAATCAAGAACACCATTCTCTACGAAACTACGACAGTACGAACCAAAAATACTATCACAATCGTCTCGCAGCATCCGACCCGCCATGTTCAGATTGTCCTACGCATCTATAAGTCGGTGGCCGAAATTCTGACTGGATTTGACGTGGACTGCTCCTGCGCCGCCTTTGACGGAAAACAGGTCTACGTCTCGCCCCGTGCCCTGGCGTCGTACATCACGCAAGTCAACACAATTGATTTGACAAGACGCTCTCCATCCTATGAGAACCGCCTCTCGAAGTATTCGCATCGAGGATTTGAGATTTTCTGGCCCGAACTAGATAGGTCGCGAATTGACCCGGTAAACAGCCTCTCTGCATCTGTGACTCCCGTATCTGAGCTAAAGTGAACAAATCAGACTATCTTCGAACGGAGCTTCACGAGAGTAGTTGGCTTGGCACGGCTGCTGGTCCTCGAGCGGCTCCCGAAGCAATCCGACCGCGACTCTTATATTGAACAAAGACGAGAAGAACGTGGCCGACCGGCACCTAGGAGCAACACAAATCGGAGAGGAACGAAGCGTGGCGATCTGAAGAGCGATTGGAACGATGAGGTTGCAGAATGGGAGATTGAAGAGCAGATCTCGTCATATGACACATTCGTGCGTTCATGTGATACACTCTATCTCCACCCCCAGGCGGTCCGCTAATACCATCGCATTAGAGAATTCCTTATGGCCCTAGGTACACGGCGAAAAGGGTTGAGCGACTGATCTATGCGAAAGACCTATTGCTCAACGCTGAATGGAACAAGAAAAAGGAGAGACAGGTGAACCTTCATAGGCACCCTGCTTTCTTTGGGAATGTGGAGGATGTGATACATGACTGCTGTGGTTCTTGTCCGAAGCCGGCGACAGCCGAGGACAGCGAAGTTGCGGAAAAAGAGAGCAAGATCTATGTCTCAGGGGACGTTTCCTTCATCAAAGACGATCCCGGCCGCCAAGAAATTGGAAGCTTTAATCCCATCACAGAGACGGAGTGGACAGGTAAGTCCAATCTCAATTTGGCTGGGAACTGCACTAATGATCGGAACAGATATGGCCTACCTTGGCCAAACAGAGATACTTTGCCAGGCTATCATTGACTGCGACTTAGAAAAGGTACAGGAATGTGTTTCGGCGGACACAGCCAGTGTGAATAGTCGTGATTGCACGGGCCGGACACCATTGCACCTGGCTTGCATCTCTTCGACGCCCTCAATTGTGCAATGTCTTGTTAAACATGGCGCAAGGCTAGTGTCTCGCCTGGCAGATGGTCGGTCTGCTCTTCATCTAGCCGCTGCTAGAGGCTCTGTCGAGATGGTTCGTACTTTACTCACGAAAAGTGAGCAGAACGAAGCCAGGACCAGAACTCGCGAGGCGCTCTTGAATGAGGAAAATGATCATGTTCCTGCTGAGGAGGCGCAGTCTTTCACAACAGGCTCTTTCGTCAAGGTTGGCACAAATCCGGACACCGAAACCGACGATGCACTCCCAGTCGAAGAGACAGAAGATGCACCTGATATCTATGACATAAATGCCGCATCTTGGGATAGTCACACAACTGCGCTTCACCTGGCTATACTCAACGGTCATGCCGAGGTAGTCCAAGAGCTTGTGTCATCTTTTGGAGCAGATGTGCTATTGCCAGTCAAGCTGGTGAACGAATACGACAACAGCCCAAAGGCAGCTATTCTGACCCTGGTGCTTGCACTCAATCTACTTCCGGCTGAGTCGGCTGCAATGACGGAAGTCCTTTTGAAACTGGGCGCTACGCCAACACAAGCCGACATTGACAACGCTACACCGTTGATCTATGCCGTCGCTTCTCGGTATAACCATCTGTTAGATGTCTTTATGAGGTACAGCGGCCCCGCCACACGCAAAGCCATCGACTACTTCAGTTGCAGAGGTTCCTCCTGGTGCCCCTCAATCTCTTCACCCCTCATTACATCGATCTGGGCAAGATATCATGGCGGTGCAACTAAGCTGTTGCAAGCGGGCGCGAATCCATCTATTCAATTCGATCAATTCGTGAAACCAGGTCAAGGTATTTATGAGCAGCTTCGAGACAGGACAAGCGATCGCCTCAAGGATATCTTCCGGCACCAACTCACACAGCCGATCATGGCGGCCACCCAGCAGGAAATGCCAGTGTTGGCTCTTGAGCTTCTAGAACTCGGGGCAGATGCTAACACATTAACGGCCCAGGCCTATCAAGCTCAGGACGCGGGTTATCAGCTGCAACAAAACATGGGCGGAATGTCTTTGCTGGATTGTGTCCGAGATAAGCTCAAGACACTTCGTGCATATTTAGCTCCCGACTCACAACAGCAAACTTCGGGGGTTTATACCTTCAAAGACGATTATTTATCAGACTTGGCTGAGGATACGTATCAATGGTGGACCACGAGAAATATTGTATGGGATGCGAGAAAGCCGAGCAAGGTACAGTACAACTGGAACCGGAGGCCCAACCATCAGGGATTGCAAGACAAGAATCCTGCAGAGAAAGAGTCGGCTGTACAAGCTCTTATCTCCGATTTTGAAAGTTTGGAAGCTGCGCTCGTCAGCAGAGGAGGCAAGCCTCTCCGCGAAGTTTGTCCGGAACTTCTTGATCGCGAAGAGCAGTTTGAGACGGAATCTCCTAAGCCCAAGCCGTTCGAACCCGAGATCACATTCCCCAATGTGCGCGATATGACTGCCAAGAAGCAGGAAGCCTATGTTGAGCTGTATGTATCACATTGTCAGGCTAGATTTGAAACCATTCTGACGCATTTTTGCCCTACAGATTCCAAGCAGCGTGGACTGGTGACCTTGATACCGTCAAACGTCTTACCTTGACGGTCGAAAACACGGAACAGGATCATTTACCATTGCAGATTGCTGTGCGCGATCAGCATTACTTCTCTCCCTTCTCCATCGCTGCGCTTCGTGGCCACTATCAGCTGGCCAAGATTGTCCTCAAAATCGCGCAAGCCCAGTTCAAGCCACAAGACTCCGAAGACCATGAAGAATACGAGTTGGACATGGAAAGTGATGCGGGTGACAGCAACGATCTCGGGATCCGCGAAAAGGTTGTTACCAACAAATTCACGGTGGAGGACATAGGCGAGGCGGCTGCGCAAGTCGAGAGTGACGTATCTGCTTACAACATGTTTGAGTGGAGTTGCCAGGGGGCTCGATATCTGGCGGCACAAAGGCCCGAAGACGCCAGTGCGCTCACGATGGGGCACAGGCTCTCTAAGGACACATCTGACTGTCCGAATGGTCTGATTGAGTACGCAATCTGGGTCAATGATGTGGCGTTGCTCCGATTCCTCCTGAAGCTTGGTCAGGAACTTGTTGAAGCCGGAATCTCAGCAGACAAGGGCGTGTTCAAAGTATCCAGCAATGCCACACGCTTGGCCATAGGCAAGGGGCACCTGGACTGCCTTGAAGAGCTTATTCGACACACGGGCGCCAATCTGCCTATTGAAACCATGCTTCGGTCGTGTGGAATTAGCAATACGGAGAAATCAAAGTACTACCAAGGATTGTCGATTCATGGCAAAAAGCGAGCTGATTGGGCGGCAGCTGGCAGAGACATGGGTGTAAGGCAAGAAAAAGAGAACCATCCACTTCTTCTAGCCGCGGTGCAAGGAAGCTTGAAAAGTGTCGAATGGTATTTGAGCTCGGCGCCAGAAAGGCTGTATATCGAATTTATTCAGGAACACCAGCACGAACCAAAGTTGAAGTTGTTGGCTCAACAGGGTGAAAAGACAACAGCTGCTCTGAGGAAGTGGCTCTCGGCGAAGAGTAAGTCCAGCCTTAATTTTAGTCTCTAAAGGCTTCCAGCTGACGCACAAACCAGGTCAATTTGTGCTACACTGCGCAGTACTATCGAAGTCGTCGGAGGATGCAGCCAGATTAGTCAAATACTTAACTCAGCGTGCTCCTGGATGTCTGGAAAGCAGATCTTCAGATGGCCATACCCCATTGGCACTGGCATTTTCCCTTCATCGGGTTGAATTCGCCCGGATTCTCATCGACGCTGGGGCAGATCAGAGCACCCGCGACAACAAAGGCAACAACCTCATCCATCTAGCGCTCTGTGGCTTAGGCAACAGCCCGCAATTGACTCAGCACAGCCTTCAACAGCTTCTGAGCATGCTCGATCCACGGCTGGTCTCATCCTTGCTAACAGAACGCTCCTCTGACCACCCTGGGTCTCTCACACCTTTTGCACGCTGGCTTCATTCTTCGGGAAGGTCCTGGGGTTTGTGGAGGAACAACGACGATAAACAATCCGACCTGGAGAATACCGCACGTTTCATTCTAGACTATGCAAGCCCCATTAACCAGAAATTTCTGGAAATGCTCGATGGAACAGGAAACACTCCCCTCCACGAAGCAGTTCGATTTGGGCTTCCAGACTTATTCAAGATGATGGTCGAATATCGACCCGATTTGCTGTTCCGCGAAAATGCAGTGGGCAGCACCCCCTTCGAGCTCGCAGTCGACACCTGGGTGACTCATGTGACCTCGCAATGCCCTCCAGTGGACCAGGGAGACATGGATCGAGCCGCATACAAGGACCCCGAGGCGCAACGCGTGCTTGACCGTTCCCCGGAGTCGTTCATTCCGGGCCATCGCGCGCCAAAGCATCCGAAGAGATCCCTTTACGAGATTGCCCAGGAGACAGCTGCAAGCCACCCTTCCAAAAGACGCTTGGTGAGTCTGAATGAGGCCTTGGAGGTGACTAGAAGACTGGCTTTGCGGAGCGAGATGAAGCGGGCTGAAGATGTCAGCGATAACGGTGGTGACGATGCAGTGGACGAAGTCAAAGATTGGTACAAGCGTGGAGGCCCGAACAACTGTGGCGCATTCTCTGACGACTACTCCGAGACGGAGTGGTAATTTCAGGGATGGGCTTGGCTGCATAGCGAGGTTGAAGTAGAAATATTCTTTTTAAATGCATTCGTCACTTTCAGCTTTGCGACAACACTGGCACAGGCAATGAGAACTTGTTGAGGACTCTCATAGCTCTTGGAACATAAGAAAACCGAATATGGATGTAGCCTTTATACGCTCTTTACCCTGAGAAGGTTGGGTTGCCAGACAGAGTAAGTTCCTCGACCGGTATAGCGCTGCTTTTTGCTGTGCGGATCTAAATGCAAGGCGGTAGTTGTATCAAACTCGCAGTAGCTTATGATAGACATAGCAAATCCTGACCCTCTAAAGAGTTCTGGGTGACAGTCGTCCTCAGAGCACTCATATTAAGCGAATTCCTTGATCACTTCTATACCCCGGCAACACTGAAACTAGAAGGAGCATCCACTGCCAGTAGTATCGCCTGAGAGCTATTTCGTGACAACCAAATATCCCGCTTGTTGGGACAGAGCTACGCACTGGGAAGCACAGAAAATTTACAGATTCAAGGAACCTTCGAGGAAAAAACACTCATGCTTCGAATCCACATACACGCCTCAGGAAAATGGCAGCCGGAGAACCGCACGTACAACAACCAAGCCTCAACATTGAAATGCCTACTTACTCAAACACCTCATATTTGAAGTAGTTGTCGGATTTCAGCTTCGGCTCGAGGACCTCATCGAAGACCGGGACTGGGTCATTGATTGCGGGCTCAGGCGTTCTGACCGCCGTAATAACATGATTTGTGAGGACCCGTGACCGAAAGCCTGCCTCGCAGTAGGTGAAGTAATACTACCACATATTAGCCTCTATTCGGTTACGATGTGCCAACGCACTTACCACCCATACTCGACGAAACGCCTCGATCTCGTCCTCCTTGGCCTCCGGATGTCTTCCAATGTAATCCTGTCGGATGAGCTCCCAGTTTTTGAGGAAGTTCTCGCGCCATGTCGTCAATGTCTTTATATAGCTCGGTCCGATACTCTGTAGAGAGTCAAGTTCCAGCGTCCCATTCGAACCGATATGCAATGCGTTCAGAAAGACGTTCGTGGAGCAAAGGTATCCGCCGGGGAAAATATATCGATCCGTGAATGTAGTGATACCGGGTTTGTGATCGTGCATCTGTTCTCCCAACGGCCTCAGCAACACACTCTCATCACGCAAAAGGAAAGAGTACAGACCATATTGTTGGTTGTGATTGCCTGCATGACCAGAATGCCGCCCTCGGGCTTCAACAACCGGGAGATCGTGCCGAAGAATCCGTTCATGTACTTCTTGCCGACATGCTCCACCATCTCCACTGAGACGATGCGATCATATCCGCCGGCTGGCATAGGTGCATCTCGGTAGTCACACAGCATAATAGTGATCTTATCGTCCAGGCCTGCGGCCTTGATGCGTTTCTCGGCCAGCGCTTTCTGCTCCGATGCCAGGGTGATGCCTGTCACTCGGCAGCCGATCAGCCGGGCGGCTTCGATTGCAAGACTGCCCCAGCCGCAGCCAATGTCGAGGATGTGGTCGGTAGGAGATATGCGGGCTTTTTGCAGGATGTTGTGCACGCTGCGGATCTGCGCGGTTTCGAGGGACTCATGCGGATCGTTGGACCACCATCCGTTCGAGTAGTTCATGTCCGCAGAAAGCAGGGCAGAGAAAAGGGCATTGGAAGTATCGTAATGAAATGTGACGTTGGAGCGAGAGTGGGCGAGGGTATTAGTTGGGGTGAAGAGGAGGTGGCGGAGGCGGGGGAAGAGGCTCAAGAAACGGTTACCGAAGCCGAGTTTGGTACGGTTACGGAGGTAGAGCTGCATATGCATTAGCTCCTTTACTTTTTCAGTCAGGTAGAGGAGATTTATGAGACAATGGTACCTGGAAAACGTGACGAAGATCATCACACTCGAGCTCTTGGTAGATGTATGCTTCGGCGAAACCCTGCCTTGAAGTTAGGTTGTTCGAGGAAAATGAAGAGTGATTCTACTAGATCAAAACCCTGACAGATGCGGACCCAAGCGTTGGGATTCACAATCATGATTTGGACACCTTTGACTGTGGACTCTGGTCCGAAAGCAACAATCTCTGGCTTCTGCGCATGACTCTTGATCACAACAGTCAATCGCTCCTGGTGCTCAATGCTGGCCAATGCCTGCAGGACAAAGACTCGAGAGTATGACTGAATGAGTCCTTCCAGCATTGTGGAGAGTCAAGAGTGACTATGATCTTCTTGACTTCGCTTGAAGCATCGACAGGAAACATCGCACGTTGACCAGATTTAAGTAGTGGTTGCTTCGACACAGAGCGCCCTCCGACATTCTGGTCTCGCCAGATTCATTGATTGCTGGCCGCGTTGTCCAAGATCCTTGAAGCCCGAGTATACGAGGAATGCGTTTGACTGGTGCAAATTGAAGGATTAGGGAAGGAAACGTTGCTACGCAAGCCACAAAGCGCTTTGACAGCTTTGCTGGCTCGTATAGGAACGCATGCATAACAGCTCAGTTCAGCTCGCTGCATGTCTCAAGGTCAATTTTCCACACAAGAACCTCGCTAGGAAGATATTTGACACCTCTCTGGCCAAGGGTTAAGGCCCCTAGCCCGAAGGTTGCAGGCGTTCAATTCACAAGTACCCGCATGGGCAGACTCAGGCATGGCTGGCTGAAATCTGCTGATGGGTACAAGACCTGGAATGGGTCGGATCATCATCGCTTTTAGCATGCAAGCATGTGATGAGCGTTTTATCAGCTTTTTCTGCCCAGAATTTGAGTTAGAGTCATTTGAAGCGAGCAGATGTGGTGAATTCTTCCCTACTGAGCGCTGCATCCATGATCAAGTGAAGACAGATAGATACCGTGGACATTCGGCGGGGTAGACTGCCTCAGGCGCTATGTATGTCAGACGCTGTTGGGAATATTGGACCTGATCGGCATAATCTCGGCCCGTGATCGGCAGAATACTTTGGCACTCACCATTACGGATTCCGCGGCCAACTACCGCTTCAGGTCATTCTCTCGTGCTCGTATTCCATCTTCCTGATAGATTTCGAATATGGCACGGTCCGTCTTCGCTTCATCCCGGATTGTTCCAGTGGAAACATATCGCGATTCCCTTCGAGATGGTTTCTGATCGATCACTTCGGAGCCATTCAACAAGTGTGACGCTGTAAGTTTCCACCTTGGAACTGTTTTCCATCTTGTTCAACTCCAAACCACAGTACTGAGACATCTCAGATAAGGGGATCCCATGACACTCAACTTCCATGCTGGGAGTCTTCACTCGTCGAGTGACGTCGTGTTAATCTTCAAATAGCAAATTTCGCACTCCTCACCCTCTTCATTCGGCATCAAAACCGTATCCGTATCCCGCGACCAGGCTCCTGTTGATCACCAGCCCATACACGCGCTGGAGTGGACCCTTAGAAGGATGATTCTACGCAGGCAACATGAGCAGCTTGCACGGCTAAGCAGGGACAGACAAGAATGCCAGGTACCAGGTATGACCGAACAGTGCGAGAGCAATCATGAAGCGCTTCAGTCCTGCTCCTGGGCTGGCAATTCAGTAAGATCATCATCCACAATACTCCGTACTCTCCCTCTTCTTATCCGCACTTTATCTTGGCACTCCAGCAGTGGCAGCCATATGCAAAGGCACTCCTCGCGATGCAACTTGGCCTACTGATAGAGATTGGGCCACCCTGAAGGCCTCCGTTGGCGGTCAATTGCTTCGCACCGCTCCTGTCGCTGCCTCTTGCTGGCCCAATAGCTCGTTTGAATCCTCTGTCTCGTGCAATACAGTTCAGTCGGAGTGGATCAATGCAATTCTGGCACTCACGCCAGCCAGAATCCATCGACTACTAGGTATATGCTAACAATTCTTGCCTACCGCCAGGTACGTCAGGGATACGCAACTGACCAGGGCTGTACGATCGGCGGCCCGCCGGCGTATATCGTCAAAGCCACTACAGAAACCCAGATTGCAACGGCGATTGAAGTAGGCTGCTACCCGTACCATTCGCATTGTCATCAAGGGCACGGACCATGACTTGAATAGGCGGTATATTAAGACCTCTTTTTCGTACTTCATTATCTATATTCAGTAGAGCATTATACACTGAGTACATAAATCGTTCACACATATATACAATCTATGCATTCACACTCCCCTTCCAGTTGCCTACTTCTCCATCGACGGAGGCAGGGCCTGCGACCCCTCCAACTCCTGTTTCTTCTCCAACATCGATTGTCTCATGAACGGACTCCGCGCGCGGATCTTCCTCCCCCAAATCAGTACCAGGACTGGTGCGAAAGCCAAAAGCAACGAGACCAACGCCAGCAAGGTACTCGCCCACTGAAAATTAAGAGTAGTGTACATGCTCTGGGCCGCAAGTGGCAGAAACGCCGAGAAGATATTCTCGCCCAGCGCCACAGTGGCGACGGCGCTGCCCGCCCAGTGGCTGTACGCATCAACCACATAATCCGCGATGCCACACACAACCACCACACTCCCCGCCCCGACCATTGCCAGCCCGACCGCCGGCGCAATCCAGGGAAGGTTCGGGTACGAAGTCCACGCGTACGTAAACATCCCGCCCGCAATGCCAAGGATCCCGCCCGCCACGGCCGTGTACAGACGCGCCTCGGGAATGGGGACGCCGGGGATCTCGGTATTGCGGCGCGCGGAGTCGAAGTATAGTTTCGCGGAGTAAAAGCATGAGGTCCAACCCAGACACTGGCCGACCACGATCGCACCCTGTACGTAGCCCGCTTGCACGGCGCTCCAGCCGTATAGTCCACTGAAGACCTGCTCGACGGTCTGGGTGAAGAGGTAGAGCGTGCCGACGGTGAAGGCAGACCAGAGCGTCGAGACGAAGATCACGGACTCGGTGCACAGGAGCTGGATCGGCCGCTTGATACTAGCCAGCAGCATTTGGTGGCTGGGCTGCTTGTGCAGCTCTTCGCGAGCGTACACATTCTGTCCCTTGGCGCGGAGGTGGCGCGCGCGCTGAGCGAGAATGACAGCGCCCCGGGATTCTTTGAAGAGCAGGTAGTAGATGGGAAAGAGGGCGCCGAACCAAATCAGCTGGAGGTAGGAGATCCAGCGCCAGGACAGGAATTGGAGAATCGGAGCCCCAATGACGGGGCCGATGCTACTTCCAGATAGGTAGGCCAGGATGTATATGCTGACGGGGATGTTGCGTTCGCGCTCGTCTCTCCAGACATTGCCGATGACTGAGGCAACAGTGTTCGCGAGGATCATGACACACCCCCCGCAGAAAAACCGGGTGATGATCAGAGTGGCGAAGTTTTGCGCCAGAGCTTGCGGGATAATGAAGCAAAGAAAGATGAGATAGGTCACCAAAAAGCAGCGCCGAATACCAAAATCCTCCATGACAGGGAGAATTAGTAGGGAGAAAAATGCTCCGCCAACGGTCCACGAGGTGACGGGCCAGTACGAGTTTGGGAAGCCTGCATCGCTGACCCGAAATTCCTCGTTGATCTGTTCATGGGCGACGGTGATGATGGTTCCATTCATAAGCGTGGTGAATGTTGTGAACAAAGGGATGGCTGTCACAATCCATTTTCGGTGCAGGGGCCAGTTGAGGGGATTTCCTTGGTCATCGGGACCCTCCCAATCCAAGACGACGATGTCTGACTCTTGCGAGCTGGCTGTGGGTGACCATCAGTAATGAGTTGTATAACGGATGAAGGGATTGTCTTGCCTGACGGTGTTCTTTCGAGATCATCAGTCACCATGATCGAATGATTGACACCATGCAGCAAATTTCTACAAGGGTATAATCATATATGCGGGTTTGGTGGATTTTAGGGGGTTTCTGCAATTGTGCCCTAGGCGGCTTCGTGTCTCGCCGCGAATGAAGATGACAGTGGAGCGTGAAGGACAGGAGCGAGAAAGCTTTTAGAAACCCCCGGGGATCGCCACCTTTAAGTGAGCAAGAAGATTTTCCTTGACATTTAGGCAGGCGCGCCTTCGAAGCTGCGATGAAGATCTGGACTCCGACATTGCTGGAATCGCCTTCATGGAGAGAGAAAGAGAAAGAGAGAGAGATGGGAAGACTCCACCCACGCTGTTAGTTCAGTTCCTTCTCTGGTCACCTGCCGCATGCGGGTTAGTCGGTCGCTCTCTTCCCACTCCCCGAATTCCTGGTTTCGGGTCTTGTGGATATCGAACATTAGAATGGACCACCGCAACTGCCGCTTCTCTTCGTATTAGATGATTCCCTCACATAACTCCACGGAGTGAAAGATGAATATCTTGCATCTCTCCAGCTGCGCATGTGTTCGACAGGTCCGGCCGACTTCTAAACACCGCCACCGTTGGTCCGGGCTTGCTGACACGATGCGAGATCATGTCATTTGCATGTCATTCCGCTGAGATGCATGGGATTTGGCCTTGAAATAAAGGAACAATGGCCGAACCTCTTGGGTGACAAAGCAAGGCGTGCCATTCGATAACATGAATTTGATAAGTTATATCCAAGTCTGAAGAGACTATTGGGCGCGAGTTGGCCCGGAATAGGCTAGTCGAGCGGGAACCGTGGACTGTTGACCTTGACTCAACCGAGTTTTCTTTCTTTCCCGCGGCCTTCTTCAGGTTTCTCCATGCATTGCCTCAATCCAGCAGGTCGGAAGCGGGTTAGCCGAGGTGGATCTGGGCTGGTTTTCCAAAGATGGCGGTGGATGCTGGTCTCAGCGGGCGCTTACCGCGCTCTGGTTCCCCGTGCACCCTGGGCTTCAACAATCCCCTTGTGCGCGTAGTCGTACGATTGGCGCCCCTCTTCCCAGGGGGCACTGTAACAAACTTGCAACAGAGATAGCGCGCCCAGAGATATTCGATCGGTTCAACCTCGCCACTGAGATTCGATGACCATCCTGTCTCATTGACGTCTTCTCTTCTTCGCCGATTTTCGGGACATTCAGCTGTACCTGATCACGGGAATTGCGCAGCGACAACGCATCTGCACCCACCCCACTATGACCTGCTGAATTGTGCGCATGTCGCGGAGAATTTCAACCTTTCCATCACACGATGTGTCTTACCATTCACACCTGTTTCTGGTTTCCTCTAGTCGTTCTCCTTGCCACATGGTTACGGTACATGCACCTGTTGGTGCTTCGATGCCATGTCTTGGCAGCACGCCTCCCGAGCAACCTGACTCCTCGAGCTGTCAGTTGAACTGGACAGCTTCGTAGTCGTACAAATATATGAGTATGCCCCACACCCGTTGATGACCAAGTCAAGTGGGCGGATAAGGGCTCTCTGAGACCGGGCCCCGGATCCTAAATTGCTTAACTCAATCTCGGTCCGTCGATCGTGTGCGACCGTGTGCGCCGAGGGTCTCGTCGATTTCATGCAGCCTGTCTGCAGCTGGCGGAAACCACTCGACCTGTTTTGATCACTTTGACTGGTACAGTACCTGTGCTTCTTGCATATTCGTGCAGCTAGTTCTCATACCACCGCAACTTTCACCCGCAAGAGCCGACCGTGCGACAATCCGCTGTCCGAAGGGAAGGTGAATCTTGCTTTCGAATGTCAATCTTTATTCTTAGATATCACCTCCAAGCCTTGCCTGCTACGTCTGCTGCTCAACTACTCCATAATGACCCAGTCGAATTCCATCACAAATTACCTCAGCTAATCTCGCAATGCCTCTAACTCAGAGTTCTCCAGCCAGACCATTCCCAATCTCTGGAAGAATCCAAACAAGGACCCTTTAGGCACATACCCGGCATAGCGGCTCTGCCATAATGCTGCAAATGAACCTTTCACTGGACCCAATCCGGCGAACCCAAGTACCTCGAGAACCCACGGCATAAGGACCACCAATACTTCCAGAGCCAAGATGGTAGTGTACGCGGGGTGGTCTTTCGCGAATCCAAAGGCTTCTTTAGAGGCGGTTGCAGAGCTTCAGTGGCAGCTTGAGCCATCTTGGCGTTGTGCTGAATCGCGTTGGTCAGGGGCGTTGAGGAGGGCTTGGGCCAGGCGGTTGATCCAGCCCGTCGCGTGGATCTCGTCAGCGGATTTGTGCATCTTAAGAGTGGTTGGAGTGGTAAGCATAATGGCGAGAAGCTCCGAAACTTCTGGAGTAGAGGTAGGAGGTCGGTGCTTTCGCAAAATGCGTATGCGCGCTCGGTTGGGTCGAGGCAGTCGAGGATTTGACTGAGTGAAGCCCATTTTGAGGTGACGACGGAGGTGAGAGATGGAAAATAATATTCTGATGGTTCTGTTGATGATGTTGACAGAAGATAGTTGATGGTAGGATTGCCAGAGCGTAGTGGTTTGGGAGTGCGAGATTCACTGTCAAGGCTAGGAAGGTCCTTTTAATCAGAATTCACTCAGAGGATGATTCTCGCTGCGTTTGCAGGGCTTGCGTCTGCACACCTGACTGACTTCTAACCGCAGCAGGAGTCCTAATACCTGTGGCACGGAGCTGCCGCAGTGAGTCGTTCACTCTTCTTTCTCGTGAGCCCCAATTACTTAGAAACGGGCGCTTACATGAACTCGGCCTTGTCATTTGAGGCACATGAGACTGCGCCATGGCGAGCGGCGCATAGACATTCGGCCGCAACAGAAAAATTCAGCTTACCCATGCTTGGCTGCTCATATTAACTGTTGCATATCAAAGCAACCGACTTCTATTGATTCAAATCAAAGGTTATATCCAATTACTGCCAATGCCCCTTAACCGCAAACACTAAGCCACCTCCATTCAACAACAGCCACTATCACAAAGACCCATGTAGCATTTATCTTTCTCCTACGCGTAGTTGGAGATCCTGGCGACCGTTACTAGGCAGGTCTTTTGTTGTTCAACAACGACTTACGCAGATTGCCATCAGGATCGCGGCAGTAGACGCTGTGGATCTTACCCCGAGTCCCGGTGCGCGGCACAATTTCACCACCCTCCAGCAGCTCGATGCGCTCCTCTTCAAGGGCTTTCTTCACCTCGGTGACCCTCATTCCGGTCAAGAAGCAGAGATCTGCACTGCCTGGCATCACATTCTGGGCCTTGGGCTCGAACTCCTTCCCAATCTCGTGGAGATTAATCTTCTGCAATCCAAACATCAGAGAGTGACTATTTATGGTCAACATAATGGCCTTCTGGGCCTGCGATGCATTCCTCGATGAATCATACCGTTGAATGTTGGGACTGCTCGGAGAAGTGAAGACCTCGTGTCGCATTCCGAGATGAGAGGTGTAGAAAGTCACCGTAGTAGGAATCGACCGCACGCTCAGCACCAGATGGTCAAGAGATCTGATAGCAAATCTAGCGGTCAATCTGCTGTTTAGTGTCTGACTCGACAAGTTGTGAATGTCAGAGGATCAGCGTCCAAGGGAGAAACGCTGCGTGGGCAGCGTGCTTCAGTAGTCGTTTCCGAGGCGGGGAAAGAAATGTTCGGTAAAGTGAGGAGACGCCGAGAGCCCGTTTCCGTGAGGACTTATCCATAGCATCATCAATTCATTTCCATTACCAAGCTCGAACCTCTCTGAGGTGTCATCGGCATCTCTTCTATCCTCACCAGCGGACATGTCGGGTAGCCTGAATGGAAGTACTTGGTGGATGGTTCGAGTTCAAGACCCACCAAGGAGTAGGAAAGGTCTTAGTTACAGGGAGGGAGACTTGTAACTTATAACTTGACTCACTAGTTGGTTATCTTATGTATGCTTGATCATCTTCTGTGCGCAGAAAGTACTGTGCAACAATAGAGGACCGTGGGCGTTAAATAATTATTCATCCATCATTGCTGGTGATGAACACCTCGCAACCTCCCACTTGGATTGTACTTCTTCAGCAGCGATCAGTCCCGCTTCATCTTGCGTCCAATCCCTGGTCTGCCTCTTAAGCTTCATGTATCCTCAAGACAACAAGCCTCACCTCGACATCCTTGCTTCGTTAGCACGTTTCACCTTGTCAGTCTGCAGAAAAATGAGCCGAAGGTTCTCACTCAGCGATCCAGTCTAGCTCTTGGCTCGTCTTTCCTTATGTTCTCGTCACTTCTTCTCTCGGGATGCGCATCAGTGATCATACTCCGTGGCTTGCCGCTCCCCCTCCTGAGCATTTGACGACTGATACCTTCTCCCTACACCGACCGTTCAGTGACAAGATGATCATATCCCTAATGCAAGACATTCTCAACCCACATGAATGCATAATGATTTATTCCGAAACAGCTGTGCATGGCCGAACACATGTCTCGCCGTTGAAAATCCAATACATTTTTCCATCCAGATCATTGTTGAAAGACGTAAATGACCTCCTATAATACAATCACCGCAGCTTCCCAAGGAAATGGATCAGTCTCTTACCAGTTGATGGCCTCGGTCCTCTGGACGACGTTTTCACAGCCACCACATGATACGCCTGCAATGCATTAATTGCGAACGCGTGCGCACCACCCCATAGGAACAGCCTGAAAATACGGTAGGTCTCTTCGCCCCAGCCAGCCACAATCTTCTCCTTGGCCAGGTCCAGCCTCCTCGCCCACTCTTCCATGGTCCACCCATAGTCCTTCGTCTCTTTTACAACTTCATCTATCTCAAACCCATACATCAACAACTCTCCTATCACATCTTGCACGGCCATGTACGTATGCGTTCCTCCCCAGATATAGCGCCGTGTGAACGGACTCACTGCAAATTTCTCCACTGCCGCCGCCCCATCGAGATACATCCTACCTCCCACCCGCAGCAGATTCCACGCCCTCTTCGCAAACCGCCGGTAATCTGGCAGATGCTCGATGACCCCTAATATCACCACCGCATCGAACTCCCTCTCGCTCTCCCACTGCCAGTAGTCCCCAACCACCACCTGACCCGGTAACTGCATCCTTTCCCTCAATTGCTCCACGTATCGCGCCTGACTTTCGAGTAAAGTCAATGTGGTAACATGCACACCCTTAGCACCGCAATACTGCGTCACGCCACCCCAGCCCCCACCAACATCCAGCACGCGCATCCCGGCCTCCAACCTCAGCGCCGCAAAAATCCGCTCAAGCTTCCGCTCTGATGCATCCTCGATACTTAGTCTCTGTCCGGTGGCCTCCTGTTGATCGAAAATGCCTTGCGTATAGAAACGGTACCGCGTGTCGATGAATGTGAGGAACAAGTCTTCGCCACGGCCATAGTGGTCGCTGACGGATTGAGCGTTCATTCGTGTGTTGGAACGGAGGTAATAGTCATACAGAAAGCGAAGACGTTGGCGAAGGGGGGCTTTGCTCTCCAAATCTGGGCGGGAGGCAAGCAAACTCAGCAACTTGCCGCTCACGCTAATGGCGCCTTTGACGTAGGCCTCACCCACGGCCATCTCCGTGATTGGAGTGCGAAGGGAAGCTGTGGTATGAAAGGTGACGCGCCATATTGGTGGCTTCGGTGGATTGACAGGCACGACGGTGCCGTCGGGAAGTTCAATCTCACCGGGGCTGTTGAGCGTGGTTAGGATGGCGGCGAGACCGACGCGGGGAAGTTTGAATAGTGGCTGTCGTTGCGCCTGGCTAGGGTAAGTCATTGTTGCTGGGTAATGGGAACTGCTACTATCCCCTTCGATTGTTCTTTTCTCAGAGTCTGGTGATATTTCTGACGAGCAACACACGCATCATCCATGGATCCTGGTCCCTACTTAAATAATTTCCACACAAGCTGGGAAGCTCAGAGGCACGCTGAGTAAACATGACGAGTCTTGAGGCTGGGCCGAAGGAACGCCTGCAGAGAACTAAGTAGACATGAAGAATCAACGGTCCAGTTTACGCGCTCAGCTCTAGAACAGCAATCTAATGGCTTGTACTTATTGCATCTTCTATACCTCTGCGGGGCACATCACAGCCGGTCATTCGTCGGGGGTTCTCTCCGCGTGGCGGCCTTGACCCACTTTCTGCACCGCTTATGACGATAAGTACTAGGTCAATGCGTTGGAACGGCTGGAAATCAAGTGGCAGGTGGTCGGCACACCGTTGGTCTGAAGAAAGCATTAATTAAGCTGAGATGAAGACTCGGGGGCAAATGGTGCCTTCTACGCTTTTTGGTCCGGCTGCTTCTCCGCTGTTGCGGTCGCCGAAGCGGGAATTTTGCATTTGTCGCTTCCCATTCGACTTAATGTAATTGCCACGAGCACGGTAATTATACCATCCTTTGTTCATGTAGCAAGATATTTCTTGCACGCTGGTGCTGGAGGAGGTTGACTGCAATCGCGAATACTGCCATGACTCAGATCGAAGCCGCGCCATCGGCGAAGTGTAGGAGGAGCGGGATCAATGGCTAGTTAGTTATAGTTCTCCGTGTTATGGCCCGTCATGCACTCCTAGTTACTCCAGGGTGGTCAGGTAAATGCTTCAGACTCGCATTGGGATCGCAAGGCTGCGAACGACATCCAGCGATTTAACTGTCCTCTCGTGCGTATACATTGCACCGTGTACCTGATTATCTGGAATCTCACTACTCCACAACTCAGTAAGGAAACAATCTCCCTGAGATTGGCCATCAAGAATGAAGCTTTGAGTCTAACATTCTATCTGGATGGCCATCAAGTGATGTTCTGTGAGGCTTAGCATTCGGATCTTGAAATATAGCGCTTGGTAGCCAATGAGAGCGTTCCAACCCACAGACGAAAACTGCAGTGATAACAGTCTGCTATGCCAGCATAGATATACGCTCATAGTTACCAGTTCCATGGCCAAATTCTCTGCGTCGCTTTCTTCTCAGTGTAGGCACAGTACGCCACCCATGAACTATCACACTCAAATCTAAGTGCACTTACAATTAGTAATTCACTTAATCCTGGCACCAAGGCAAGGCGCATACATGGGGTTCACCTGAGGACCCGTAACCACTTTGAAGCCTTTGGAGAAAGGGATAAATACAGTGCATTCGAGTCGATAGCATCCTCTGACCCCAGATTAAACGCATAATTGAACTCAGAACAGCAAAATCATCGCACCTTCTTCTCCCACGCTGCTCGCATCTACTCACTCACGGTATCTGCATAGCCTCACAGCAAAGCTGAGTAATCCAGCGCCGACGACAGTCCCGTGTAGTACGTACGATGGCGTCCCTGCAAGCTGCATGAATCCCGGTAGGATCCATTCCGCGCCTCCTCCGCACTCACGCTCATCGTCGTCGGCGTATGGTCCCCGCACCTCATGGTCTGCGGTCGTCGCGACGTGGGGTACGAGCCTTGTGCACTGAGCCGTCGAAATGTATCCTGCATCAGCTCCTGCCAATGAGTCGCCGAGAAGGATTGGTTGCCACTTAATGATGTGGTAGCCCGGGAGGCGCTGGGCATCGATCCGCCATATGATTGGCTCGTGCGGCACGGACAGCGAGCTGTCCGGATCAATGTTGACGAGGTTCACCGCGTCGACAAGGCCGGTATTAGTAACCAAGGGGGCGTAGTGAGTCTGATAGCGCCAGGCGTAAAAGAGATTGGTGTCGTGGGCATTGAGTCAACCACGCCGCCGAGGTTGTTGAGCACTACGGGAATGGCGGGGGCGCAGCTGATTCGCGTGGAATATGTCTCATCGTGCCGTTGGCCTGCCGGACGGTCAGCTCATTGCTCTCCTGGTGACGGACAGACTTGATGGTCGTGCTGCAAAGCATGTTGCTAGCGAGATTCTACGTCGCGCGCGTGTAGATGTCGGCCATGCCCCGGACTGGACGGATGTATCCTTCTCTCAGTGCTTTAGCTGGCGGGATCCCAGATATCGGATGTTGGAGAAGGTCATCATCTTCAGAAGATTGTCGCAGCCGTGATTTATGTTGGGGAGGATGGTGGACTCGAGATGGCTTTTCTCCAGGAAGTCGCCGAATGGTAGCAGCAGGTCTTCTGGGACTGGACCGGGCAGGGTCGTAGGTCCCATCGTTGAAGAAAGGGTGTTGGGCGATGACGTCTAGGTACGTGACGGCTTTGGAACCTGCTGTTCATCGACCGGCTCAATTGGCACTTCCGTGCCGGTTCTCGGGTTGATGTACCCTCTACCGTTCGGTGAACGCAGCGACCACCGGAACTTCGTACGGGACATTGGGACGGTGGAGGTAGGCGCGTGTGGCGCTGGTGATGAAGAGCGCCTCGATTTTGTAATTGATGGGGGGCCGTCGGCCAGTGTAAAAAGTCTCTGCGTGGCCTCCTAAGCGGCTGCTGCGCTCGATGACAACCGAAGGGAAGACTTGCCCAGACCCTTGAGAGGTATAGCAGTGTAGATTCCAGCGCTGCCTCCGCCCACCATTACCACATCGTGATGGTTGCCCCGAAGACCGAGCCCGCCCCGGTTGAAAGTAGGCAGGCAAACGCGCGAAGCAGGCCCACCAGGTGAAATGGGTCTCATGGTCATAGTAAATACAATAGCTATCATCCAAAGCAAGAGATTACTCTCAATACGATTGCATCACTCTCTAGGGCGCATTTGCTTCCATTCCTCAACCTATGCAAACTTCATTACATTACGGCCAGGCCATTGCACATCGCCCTCTTGGCCTTTCCTGGTACTCGTGATTCTTAGCCATTGACCCGTCCTTTCCCCACATGCTTGAAGCAATTATGGAATGGTGTTATTCACATGTGTATACCGAGGTTTGACTTTGCTCGGTGAGTTATTTGCAGAAATGCTGCGGACTTGTACATGATTGAGACATATGCTCTCCAAATCAGTAAAACCACCAACAAACAGTCAAGAACGGACCCTCTAATCACCGCACCACATTAGACAAGTTGTTAAGCAAGCCGTTGTGCCACAACCATGAGACAGCCTCACGTGCTTGCAGGGATGCAGGATAATCGACTTATTGATATCTCAGCTTTCCGTCTACGTGGATGGCATCGGCGGACCACATCTTCTCCTGGGAACACAATGTTACCTCACGGGGATGGCAATAGACAGGAGGATCGCCTAGGCTTGCTGCCTAACATTAGGGTCCTCTGCGAAAGCAATACGGACGCCATCGATGTAGGACGGAGTTGCACACGATCCGGGGCCAACTCATCTGAGCTGAGGTACCGTACCCTTGGCAGCTGGGGTTGCCGAAACGTTGATCTGCGCACATGGTGACACCTCAGGCTGGATATTTGCGGGCGACGTTGAGGCCATCAATCATGAAAGTTTTCTCGCGGCTGGCGAATTCATGCAGTGGCCTGCTGAGTTCAAGTCAACATGGGTGCACTCATCGGTGAGACTGAGATGCTCCCAGTCTGTTTGGTGCCTAGGTTGTACTTCGTTTCGTTGTTTTGGTTTTTTTTTTTTTTTTTTTGCTTCCTCGCTCCACTCTTTCGCTTTTCCCCCGTCGTCTCAGCAAGGCTTCTAGATTGGCATTTGGCCGAAGCTGTTCATGACCAAATGGGGATAAGCAAAGTGCTTGGCCAAAGGGAAGTGAGCGATCAGCAGATACTGGTATACCGTGGTACAAGGTGCATACTGTACATAGTGCTATGCCATTGACCAGTCTTCTACACAATGGTATAGCTAAATCTCTTCTGTCACTGCATCAATCAAGGCAAGATGGCCGAGTTGGTCCAAGGCGTCAGGTTAAGGTTACCTTAGCACGCAGCTTCACAGCTTCCTGATCATCGTAAGATGGCGTGGGTTCGAATCCCACTCTTGTCATAGCTTTTTCTTTTTGTTTTCATCCTGTCTCCTCTCCACTGTTTATTCGTTTTTCATCTCTTCTTCTCTGGACTTTTTCCCTGTTGTTGTTCCGTTATCTTATTTTACGCTGCATAGACGTCAGCACCCAACGATGCTGTAGTGAGTCCCGCCTGTGGACTGTCGAGATACTGTAACTCTCCTCAGAACGCCACTACTTTAGAAAGAGCAACCACCAACCACACCATGCTCGATAGACTAGTAGGTAGTATTGGTAGCCGTGAGAACAACAAATTCGTAGCTTCCCGATACCGTACAGCACTTAATCACAACTCATTTGTCCGGGAGAAAACAGAAGCTGTAAGTAGCAAGAGGTCGACAACAAGGCGCCGCCGCCGCCGCCACCACCACCATCACCACCATATAAGGTTCCCAGCGGACAATGGCACAATCATGAGCCCCCTTACCACTCAACCCCAGCAATCATCATCAACTTCCGCAGCCACTTATGACTGAGAACCTCACATCCCAAGATAGCCTTCCCTCCCACCCACCATCCACATCACCCCCACCCCGCACGCCACAACTGGCACCATCCCCTCTCGCACCGGAACCGCGTTCTACACCACCATCTCCGAAAGATACAACCACAGAATCACCACAAAGCTTACCAGCGCCAGATCGTACACTGAATCATTTTGGATGTGATACGCGGCCGAATCGGGTGCAGGCGGCCAGGAAATTGAGGAGGCCGTAGACGTGAGCCAAGAGCGGGGCCTTGGGCGGTGCAGAGGGGCCGGAAAAGGCTTTGATGGAGGGGATAGGACGAACATAGGTGGTTAGACTGTGGATCAGGGTTGCGACGGTGCTCTGCGATGGTTCGTATTCTTAATCAAGGCTATTGAAGCGTGGCCAAGGAAATGGGACAATGTACGTAGAGGAGGAAGAAGGGAAGAAGGCCTTCTTCGTAAGGGGGAAGCCAGCTGGTGGTCATTTCGTTGGGTGTTGATTTGAGGTGGAAGGTCTGCAGCAGGTGGAGAAAGCGAAAGAGTGGGAGGGGATCTTTTATAGGGGCATAAGGATGATACAAGTCGGTCTGGAATGTGATGGCGACCCCAATAGTCTCTTTGATGAACCGCTATTGCTTCTTCTGCAGGAGTCATTTTTGGCTGCTCGTATGTCGAAATCATATCTTCCAGATGTGTCGGGTGTCTGCGCTTTACGATGATCTCAGACCGTCTGTTGATGGAATGTCACATAACGCAGTTTCCTATCACAATCTATCCTGTCTCTGCATGACGTACCCCCGTACTTCAACACCGGGCAACCTTGCTCTTAAGCTTACGGACAACATTCTCCAAATCAGGCTTCCACCTGCAGCATGGCCTCAATTACCCCATAACCCTCCATCACGATATCCACTCCAGTCACCACCAGCCCCGCCCTCCTCAGCAGCTCCGTAATATGTCTCTCCGTCCGCTCCATCGCCGCCATAAACACCATCATCACAATATCCATTCTCGACAGGATCCTAGGTGCCTGCCACTCGGGCATAATGCCTCCAAACAACCACAGCTTTGAATAGCCTCTCCTCATTCCGCAGGTCACATTTCTTAGAATGCTCACCACCTTATCGTCTGGCCAATTGTGGATGATATGCTTGAGTAGATATACACGGGCGCCCTTCACCATCTGCGGCGTGAAAAAGTCATACGGTATATACTCGATCATTGGGTCCCGCATATCGGCTTGGATGGTCTCAATAACGGACTGTTGGTCCTGCAGGATAAGCTGGCCTGTTTGCAGCGGATGGGGGAACTTAGCCTTTACAGCACGCAGGCCATGGCCGACGCTGCCGCCGACATCAACGAGCAGGGGTCTATCGGAATGGAGGGTGTCCACGCCCTCCGTGATGCGGGCCCAGACGGGGTATGACTCGCTCCAGTGTTGTCGATTGCGTTTTGTAGTCTGGAAGGTGTTAAAGTCGTGCGCGATGCTAGGGTTGGCTGCCAGCCAGCTGAAGAAACTGTGGTCGGTGTGAAAGCAGGATTGGAAGATTCCTGAGGAGCTGTCGCTGTCGGACGGATTGCGGTACTTCGTGGCCTGGAGATAGTCGGGGAAGCTTTGTAAGTTGGGGCCAATTTTGCCGCTGTTTGAAAGGGTGCAGGCGTTAGTTGCTTTCGTTCTGCAGTGAATATAGGAAAGAATGACATACAACATCCGGAACCCGGCGGCAAATGCCGGGCTTCCTAAGATATGCGAGGTCGGCGTTGCAGTGTAGGTCTCTGGACCTGATTCATGGATTACCCCTATTCCAGTAATGACCCTCAATAGTCGAGCTACCGATGATGAGCTTCGTAGAATGGCAGCGGGTAGTGGGACGCTCACCGAGAAGACTTGTTTCGGCCCCCGTTTGTTCCGCAAGTTGCTGTAGCGTTAAAGGCCCATCCCTCGGCCTTTCAAAGATTCTCAGATCGCTTGCGGTTCGGAGACAGGGGAAGATGGTGAACTGCCATGTACATCAGCTTTGTTATCTTAGGCATGGGAGACAAGCAGACTGTTGTGAAGCTTTCCAAGGCTAAATCGCCTGGCTTTTGCAACGCAGTAATAGTCGCTTGGCAGTGTGATATAGCATCTTTGTGGGTCTCAGGGTCATCCAAATCGATCGTGTTGAGGTGGGCAAGCGCAGCCTTAGCCTCATCAGCGCGAGGAATAAAGTCGGACATACTAAGTTAGTTGGTGCCCGAGGCCGTAAACAATGATAAAAAGCCAACGACTGCAGTGCCACTCGGCTACTCTGCTCTTTGACTAGTGCTAACATTTATCATGTAAACGCTTTCGGCTGCCCAGGGTCGCCGCAATCTTCGCCAGCTTCCTGTAGTCGCCGAGTTGTATGTCACCATGAGATGTCCGGATTACTCCATTGACTCAGCCTTGGAAGATGTTTCCAGAACATGCCCTTTTGTCGCCGCACTCTTAAGATGTACGACGTGGGAGAGAGGCAAGCCGTGTTGCACTGCAAACAAACATTGTTGTACCATTTATCTTCCTAACAACCTCGTCAACGGAACTTCATGAGGTTGCACAGCTCGATAGACGCTATTGCCTCATTTTTCATCCTTTATCACGGCCCAGTCCTTTCTGTGGACATTCGATTATTGACCAAGCGAACCGAAGTCAATCAATGAGTTCTAACGCTCCCATAAGAAATGCGTAGAAGAAGGCCGCCCGTCTGACATGGGATACCTGCAGACAATCCCGTCTTCCAGAGGGGCCTCAGAAGGTAACTTCAAACTTCGTCCTGATCTTCTTGCCGTACTTGTAGAAAACGACCGGCACCGGCAGCATAAGCAAAGCAATAAATCCCAGCAACGAATTACCCCAACCCAGCCCCAGAGTAGCATACATGGAGGGACCGGCAAGTGGCAGAAAAGCGCCAACAAACGACCGAACCAGGGTGTTTGCAGCCACCGCAGAAGCAGCATATGGACCAAACGCATCCACCATGTACGACTGAATAGGCAGGAAGGTCGCAATCATTCCCAAGCCTATCCACCCCAACCCGATGACGGGCATGATCCAGTGCACATGTTGGTCGACCGACCAGCCATACCAGAACAACCCAATGGGCACCAGGAGGCTGCCCGGGATCAGTAGTGGCAGTCGAAATTCAGGCTCTGCCTGACCGTTGTTCCACGCCGTCAGTCGAATCTGGGTCTTGTCGGACATTGCGCCAAAAATGACCATGCCAATCGCAGCACCCACCCCAACCCCGATGTAGACCAGCCCAGTGTTACCCTGGCTAAAGTGGTATGTAGTCTCGTAGATGTGGGTAATGGTAGTAAAGAGCAGATAGAGGTAGCCGAAAACAATTCCTACGATGCGAATAGAGATTAGGAACGTGAATTTCTGCAGACCATGATAGGTACAACCTAGCAAAAAAACTTACCGATGTACGTTGAGAACAGAGCCACGATTGGAGAAAAGAAAAGCATTTTCAGCGGTCGGACGATGGATTGAACTATGCTGTTCTTTGCATTGACTCTAGGCGCCTTCTCGGCGTAGAGGGCGGGATTTCCAGTCTCTTTTTTTAACCGGTCCACTTCGCGCTGAAGTAGGACAGGTTCGTAAGTCTCCGACTGGAACAGCAGAGTGAAGATCAGCGCGACACCTGACTGAGAGAAGGAAGGATTGTCAGTAAGTTAGGCTATCAATAGTCCAGGCCCTGGGCACTCACCACGATGGCCACCAGCCAAAGAACCCAACGCCATCCCGCAGCTTCTGACAGGTAGCCACAAGCAATGGGTCCGAGCACTGGGCCCATGAGCGGCCCTACACCCCAAATAGCCATGACCAACCCTCTTTCTTGTGGAATAAAAAGATCACCAATCGACCCTGCTCCCAGAGTCATCGGAGCGCTACCGGACAGGCCAGCTAATAGTCGAAATGCCAAGAGAGCGCCCATATTAGGAGATAGAGCACAGGCAACGTTCCACACAACAAAAACTGCCGTGGTGATCTGGTAAACGCGTAAGCGACCATACATTTCCGACACTGGAGCCAGAACCAGGGGGCCCAGGCCGAAGCCGATCAGGTAGATGGAGACGGAGAAGGAGCCAAGAGTCCTGTTGGTAGAACGAAACTCCTTCAGGACCAAGCCCGTAGCGGGAGCTAGGATGGAAGAAGCCAAGGGTGTCAGAAAAGTCAGGAAGGAGATGCTAAAGATGTTCAGCCATTTCTTCTTTCTCGGCCAGTTGATTGGTCTGGCCGGATCGTTGGGGCCATCCCAATCGACGATGGACGAGTTGGCTTCCACCTTCATCACGCTGGCAGTACTGCTCCCTGGGCAAGTTGTGTGTCGTCGCAATTGATGGAGGTTGTATTGCTCACAAGGCGACGGCGTCGCAAGACGGTTGTGTGTTGTGAACCAAGAATGATGCGTGAGGCTGCGTGTCTGCTTTTAAAAAGACCCGCGACATGTGCCCCCTCTCCCGTCTTGAGTAACCAGTCCGGTTCAACGCAGCTTCCAGACTGGGTGATGACTGCGCGGCTTGTGTTTCTCGGTTAATGTGGCTAGTGATGGTCGAATTTATTATTCGTCAAGCTGGGTCAAAAAAAAAAAAAAAAAAAAAAGTAACGGTGAAGCTTAAAAGAGAATCAAATGACATGACAGAGATGAAGACCAAAGGTGGGTGGAAGGAAAGAAGATATGGAAAGCTGCGAGAAGAACCTTTGAAAGGCAACGAAAGTTACAGATTCGGGATTATCGTCCGAAAGCCAGATAATGCAGCTTGGCTTGTATTGTATGTACTGTGCCATGTATTCTCATTGGTACATCAATATAAATGCCTCGGACAATAAAGACAATGTCTCAAAGTACTACTAATATGAATTACCCGAGTTTCTGGAACCACACTCCGGTTTTGAGTCGTGTCACCGCAGGAAGCACCTCTACCATGTCCTGGGCTGTAGACTATTCTCTGGCGCTGCTTCGAACAGCTACCTTGCAAGGTATTCTAACAACAGTGATCGCGGTTACCATATCAGTGAGAACATTGGATCTGGCACTGCTGAGCTGGTAGTCGTTACTAACTGATCTTCCAGTATGCCATCCTGAGCGTGGTATACCTGTTAAACTTCCATCCGCTTGCAAAATACCCTGGACCGAGGCTGGCAGCCGTAACTCGCCTGGTGCATTCCTACCATTTACTGTCGGGCACGGTAGTTCGGTTCGCCTACCAGGCACACGAAAAGTATGGTTCGGTTGTCCGAATCGCACCTGACGAGATTCTGTTTACTTCCAGCAAGGCATGGGAAGCGATCTACGGCCTGCAGCCCGGGAGACTGGAGATGAGCAAAGATACACCACTGTTCCGCGGCCCGCGAACGCCTCATGCCATCGTGACAGCCGAGCACAATCTCCATCGACTCTATCGGCGACTTCTCTCTAAGGGCTTCTCCGAGTCAGCCCTTCGAGAGCAAGAGCCCGTCATCCAGAGCAAGAGCCCGTCATCCAGAGCAAGATTGACCTGTTGATGACCCAGCTGCATAAGGCGGAATTCAAAGGGGTGGCACCGGAGATGACCTCCTGGTACAATGTGAGTAGACTACCTTAGAAACCATAACAAGTGACAGAGGATAGGCTAGACAGAGGTTGAGTTTCACTGAATAACTGTCCCTGTGGTAGTCTTTCACCTTTGATCTCATCGGGGAGCTGGCTTTTGGGGAGTCCTTCGGGTGCCTGGAAAGCTCTACTTATCAGCCCTGGGTGGCTATGATCTTCGAGGCCATGAAGTATCGAGGCTTCATGCAGGCCCTGAGCTATTATCCATCAGTCTCCGGATTGCTTCTAGCACTGCTCCCCAAATCCTACGCCCAGACCTTTGCCACGCACAAGCAGCTTACTCATGAGAAAGTCCAGCGACGAATTGAGAGAAAGGTAACTTATAACGATTTGACGGCCAACCTTCTGAATCCTGATCACAAACTCGAGCGATACCAGATTGATGGCAATTGCTCCACCCTAATTATCGCCGGAAGCGAAACCACCAGTGTCGCCCTGAGCGCGACAACCTACTATCTGACGCAGAATCCAGAAGCCAAAGCCAAGGTGATCCAAGAAGTTCGCAGCACATTTTCGAAGCCCGGCGAAATCACTTCCATCACAGTGCATAAACTCGAATATTTGCCCGCTTGCTTTACTGAAGCTATGCGAAGATTTCCGCCCGGGCCCGCTGTCTTTCCCCGGCGGGTTCCCAAAGAGGGAGCCTGGGTTGCGGGCCACTGGATCCCTGGGGGGATGCAAGTTGGAATTTGCCATTTTGCAGCCAATAACTCGCACCTCAACTTTAAGGATCCACAGAAGTTCATTCCGGAGCGATGGTTGGGCGATCCGGCGTACGCTAAGGACGATCGGCACGCCATGCAAGTCTTCAGCGTCGGGCCCCGCAACTGTCTTGGACAAAGTCTGGCCAAACTCGAGTTGCACCTGGTGCTGTGTCGATTCATTTGGGAGTTTGATTGGGAGCTGTCCCCAGAATCAGAGAAATGGGACCTTGACACGCCTGTCTTCAACACCTGGGGAGTCAAACCTCTGCGCATCTTTCTCACCCCGGCTTGTCACTAGGAGTACGGTTGTGTGTATTGTCACTGAAATCAAGTCCAAGGGGCACATTGTACGGAGTGATTGTGGAGGAATCCGCGATAGGCAAAGCTGTCAGCGCATATCAACCATGACGATATGTAAGATAACCCTCCATCCACGTATTCAGCCCTGGAGATTCACAAGCTTCTGCAAATCCCAGGAGAATTATCTGTTCCGAATCATATGTGCAAAGAGAGCGTTGCAGCATGATGATCCTTTGGAGAGATTGAACTAAAAAGTTAATATACCATGCAAATCTCGTCTCATTCGGTAAAAGAAAATAAGCTTCATGGTAAGCTTCACTGACATTGGGCGCGCCTGGAACCAGAACCACCACATGACCCAAATCGAGTACTTACTTAATAGTTATGACACCCTTGCTCGATCAGAGACTGGTGGTCCAGTCAAGCTGAGAAACCTTTTCATTGGAAAAAAAAAAAAGGATACTAAATTATCGCTGCTCTCTTCTAGGCATGGTTGGTATTGTGACTGGGTACGGGGAATTTGGCCTGCTCAGGTGGCCGCTGATTAGCTCCAGCGACTCATACAAATCATGGCTTGAGTACCGCGACATGGTTCCATATAGCTGCTGGAGCTTTTGAATTCGAATCAGGCGGGAGTGATTAGAATGAGTCGAACGACTGAATTGTAGATTGAAATTCGCAAGCTACTCAACGTCCTGGGCAAAGACTACTCTCGGACAAACGGGTAATCGTTGTATGTGACTCTATGCTATGGATTACAAAGAGCCCGATTAACAGGAGGAGCTATAAGATCATACCTCCGAAGATGGCGTGCGGCATAAAAATGTCTTCCCATCAGTCAGGAGAGGTGGTAGTATGCGGCTTGAGGCATCCAAGGCAGCTGGTCGCCGACCGCAGTATCAGTCGCTTTTTGTAGTGCTTCCCATAAAAGATTTTTTGTGCACCTCTAGGAACAGCATACAGTATGGATGATGCTACCTATGCACAGAGAAATGCTGTGGACGAGATATGGCGCAGGGTCTCCCCACCCAAACAGGGGGATACGATAAAAACATACAACAGAAGGGATTCGCTGGTGGTCACCCACCCAACTACTAACCTCCCGGCGTGTGGCTTAAGTACGGCTGAGCGGACGGGAAGCCCTGTTTTCCACACCCTGTGGTCGTATGTGCTTGGAGCTTGTGTTAAGACCCTTATATCTGGCAAAACCAAGGTACCTTGGTGTTTTGCTGGAATAGGACATCATGAACTATGCGAACAATCACCTACTACTCACAGTTTACACACGGCAGAAGTGTAGATCAAATCTTCGTGGCTTCTTTGGACTTGAAGTTCGGAATCGGAGGTTACTACTCTACACCCTACATAGTTTGGTGGTCATCGATTCAGTGAAAGGGTTAGTAACCCGGCAAGCACCCTGGCCGGGACCCGGGCCTAGCTTAGGACTGATTGCATGACGCGACACTGAAAGACAGGAACAGCTGCGCTGGTCGGTTTATCTTTTGGACCACTTCTTGTGACTGCTATCAAAGTATACGTCTCACGTGTGAAGGAGGGGCGTGGTGACTTTCAGGGTTGGATTTCCAGCGCTTGGCCTGGCTGGTGGGGAGCCTGCTTCTTTATACAAGTTGTAAGCCCCAAGACCGCCGCCGTCGGAAAACAGGTGAGGTGGTCGAAAGTCGCCTTAGGCAGCCCGTTTGGTCGCTAACCCTCGTTTGTTTGCTGCCTGCCATGTGATCACAGGGCAACAACCAAATGATTTGAGTCATGGAGCGCACTCAGGGAGGTCTCATGCTGCCGCCGCTTTTATCCACAAAAGCAGGCTCATGGGAGATTTCCGCAACTCAGTTAGAATAGAGTGCCATCGTTATAACGTCAGGATTGCGAAGACGCGGTCCGGTCCGGTCTCGTGGTGGGGAAACAACCATTTTTCTCCATGGGATCTTGTGAAGTGGTGCTTTGCTAACACCCCAGACAGCTGATAGTTCACGAAACGAGTCTAGTACTACGGCAGATTATGGTGCCGCCACCGAAATACATGGTCTTAGATACTCCACAAAGGCCAGGCAAACAAAGATGTTGAGGCTCGTGGCCTGCTTTCTCTAGCAAAGTTGCCACGGGCGTCGATTACTCTAGTGATGCACGGCTCAGCCCAGCTTTTGCCTGTTCTGAACAAGCGCAAGAATAAGACGCTATTGCTCCTGTGTCTCAGTTCAGTTCGAGGTGGCTGACTCGCTGGGTCCTCAAGGGTCTGAGACAACCAAGGGTTGACAGGGGCATTGATTGTTTTGTTGGAGTTGGATTGAGGGTTGGGCAGGGGGGAATCCGATCCAATCTCGCTATCTCTCACGAGAAGAAATCCGTCCATCCCCGCGGCAGTTGATCATTGTCAGTTTAGGGCACGGTTCAACTCTTCCGGGTCCGTATCGAGGACCCCTTAAATGTTAACTTAGAGGTTAGAGGTCGAACTCGCTGCTGATGAAGGATTCTTTCGTGAACACTGGCAGGTCTTGATCGATGCCTATAGGATCATCGTTCTGAGTATAAACTATAGTTTCACATTGATTGGTCAGAAGACATTCTGACTATCCGACGGTACAGATGTTGGCTAACAAGTATAAAGATTTTCTACATATCCCGGCTGCCCCTAGGAGATCGCGCGAAGCAGCTTTTGAGATTGATGCCTAACAAGTATGATCACCCAACAGCCGAGACTCCAGTTCCGCACATCTGGACTGCCATGGCATAGCTGGCGGCTTGCTTTGCAGCTTGTTTTTCGGCCTTGGTTGCGTACTCACCTGTGTCCTTCCCGTAATCGTTGATGAATCCGATGATCGTTTGCTTCATATCCTCGTTGCCATTCACATGAACAGTAACGGTTTTCTCATTGTCGACCGATTGCCAGATCGAGCCATCTGGGGCGGTGTCGGATTTCGTTTCGACCGTCTGGCTCGGGGATCCGCATATTTAGTGACTGAGAGTGATCCCCTGACTCATGCTTGATAGTGAAGAAAAAGAGGCCCATTGAAAGGCACTGGAAAAACGTACCCAGTCATATCCGATGTTCTGCAGCTTCGCGTTCAGCTCCTTGATCAAATCCTGCAGCGTTGTCGGCAATGCAGGCTTCATGAGTAGACACCATGGCTCGCCGCGCGTGATCGAGCGCGTTGTCGAAAGCTTTCTCGTCGATGGAAGCGGAGACTTTGGTGGCACCTCCGACTGGGCGGTGGATTTGAACGAGACCTATGTCAGCAACGGGACAGGTAGCAAACTCTCCAGCGGACTGGAGGTGGACCTTACCGTCTGCGATTACTCCATGACCTTCGCCAGTCTGACGGATCTCTCCGCCCAGGCCGGCTCGCTGCGCACCGTCTGCATTGGCGCCTACACCCTGCAGGTGCTGATCGACATGCTGGACACGGCCTGCACCAACTATACCAACGTGAACAACGACTACGACGAGATGTTCGGCTACTATGTGACCTACATCATAAAGCTGATCGCCTCCACCCTGTCAAACGAGTTCATGTTCAATCAAAGCGCGACCACCCAGTGGGAGAAAATGCCGGTGCTGGGCACTGGGATGAACTGTACGTCCCCTCCGTCAGCTTTCATTGTACAAACCCAACCACCACCCCCTTTTGCCATTTGAACCCCACCCCTGCGCAGCCAAACTCAATGCTCTTAGACTTCGACTGCAACCCGGGAGACGGAACCGACATCCCGTGCATCAAACTCAACACCTCATACACATACAAAGAGGCCATCGCCGAGAAGACGACCGCCCTCACTCTCACGAACTCGGACGGCTACAAGGCAGCTCTGGCCAACTTCGGCCTGGAGGCGGACTGGGTCACCCTGGGCGACTACGAGAAGGACCTCGACTTCGTGGCGCCGCACGCGAGCAAGAAGTTTGAGTACAAGTTCACCGGGTTCCCCATCCAGAATGACACGATGGTCGTGCCCAACCCCAAGGACATCGTGACCAAGGGGCTGGGTAGCATCCCCGACCTCAAGACCAGCATGCAGGCGACCCTGCTGGACATCATGATGGGGGTGTGGACCAACGGCACCTCCTCGGATGCGGCGCTGGCCTACAGCATCCTGGTGTTCTTGCTGGTGCAGGCGGTCGACGAGATGGCGCAGGCCAAGGCCCTGGGCATCTACGACACCGTCGACGATCCCAGCTCCGCCGTCGTCAGCATCATCGGCATGCTGCTGGGCGTGGACGCCATCGCCAAGGTCTCGTGCGACGGCCAGGGGATCGCCTCCGTCGCGAAGCTGCGCCGCGCCATGACCTCGGACGAGGTGGCGGCCATGGGCTCTATCTTCAAGGCGAACGACGATAAGCTGCAGGCGATTATCAAGGTCTGCAAGTCCCAGGACCGTCACTTTGATACACACACACACACACCTTTTGAGACAGTTCACCGGTTGTCTAGCTTCCTTGATGGTCGGGTTTGAAGTCAGCCATCGTCAGCAGACAATACACTCATTCACGCTTGCTCACTTTTCATCGTGGTTGGGAATAATCAATCTCTCATTCTTAGACCGAGACAACATTCCTTCCTTATATACAAATCGATCTACGACTTTTCCCGCTTTGTACTGTTATGATGGATCTTGGGTTCTTAGGGCTATCCTAAAAGTAAATTAAATATTACAGCTTCATCGCAATCCAAGGCTTGATCAAGCAGTAAATGCTGTCCAGCTTCAAAACCACAGAATCCCCCACATTGTTCACAATATCGCCTGCGTAGGTGGAAACTTCGCGGCCCCTGAGGATCTGGTGCAGGGTCAAGTAAGAATGGATATCTCGAAGATGGGGAATGATCGAATGTAATATATCCTAGGGGGTGGTTATCGAGTGAAAGAACACTACGGCAGATCCCAGATACCCTTTCGTTGTGTGCGGGGTTCAGACCTAGCTATATCTCTGCGTCGGACTTGATGCATTGTAGAAGCCTAAACTAGATACGAGAAATCAGCAAGTAGGAACGAATGCACCCTAGGCTATTTGTATATTTACATCCTATATAGTTTTGTTCTTGGAAGCGTCTAGTACATACGACCACAGGGTGTGGAAAACAGGGCTTCCCGTCCGCTCAGCCGTACTTAAGCCACACGCCGGGAGGTTAGTAGTTGGGTGGGTGACCACCAGCGAATCCCTTCTGTTGTATGTTTTTGCCTCATCTACAGGCTGTACCTACTGTAATACAGTCATACCAAATCCAGCCAACTCATATTGGTCTCAGGGAGTGGATGACTACTAGTCTTGCTATCTCTTGTTTTTGGGCTGTAGGCTGTCTGGCTATTGTGGTCTGCATAGAGTCTGTTGGAAGAAATAGAGAAGATAGCTAGAAAAGGTCATGGAACAGAAATGCACATACTCCTGAGACAATGAGACGCTATACCGAAACTAAACGGACGGCTCTGATTCAAGTACTTTGCCCTGTCTCTCCACCAAGAGCCGCATAATATCCTGCTTATCTTCTGCCATTTGAGATTCGCTTCTGTCTCCCCAAGGAGCCGATCTTAACCATTTCTCAGTCACCATAATCTGATAACCAAGCTCAACCTGGGCTAGGGGGAATTTCTCTCGGCTTCTCAAGAACGGGGTCGTCTGGTCTGAAATCAACAGCGGCTTTCGCGTCGAGTAAAGCCATGACACATTCAACTTGGCCCCAATTAACTGCAGCATTTAATGCGGTTCTATGTCGGCCAGTGACAAAGGCCCGGTTGACACTGGCACCCCTTGTTCACAAAGTACTTCAGGATCTGCACATCAGCGCCGGCAGCTGCGGCCGCAAGCGCACTACCTAGCGAACCAGCCTCAAGCGGAAGATCCACCGTTGCTCCCAGCTCGATCAAAAGTCGCGCGACCTCCAGTTTTCTGCCAGAGGCTGCAGCTGCCAGGGGCGCTTCCAAAAAGTCCCGACAAACTCCTATTGACTGTCGCTCCCTTGCCGACCAGGTACTCGACAATCTGCACTCTACCACCCCAGGCTGCAGCCGCAAGGGCGCTCCCGAAGAGCCCACTGGTGAGAGGCATATCAGCAGCCGCCCCTTTCTCTACCAGGAGTTGAACCGTGTCAAGTGTGGTCTGAGACTGCAGCCCGCGCAAGGGCACTTCCATACTCTGTGGAAAGTGGCAGATCAACATTCGCACCGTGGTCAATCAACATCTCAGCAATATCGAGTTGATTGGCATAGACGGCGTGATTAAGAGCGCTTCCATAGCTCCCTGGAAGCGGCATATTGACTGTAGCACCTTTTGAGATCAGGAACTCGACCATCTCAAGCCTTCGCTCTCCCACTGCACATGAAAGAGCAGTGCCGTACATTCCACCCTCCTGGTTGATAGCTGCCCTGTTGTCAAGCAGAAGTTGGACCAGCCTAAGATGACCACGAGATGCTGCAATGTGAAGAGGGCCTCCGATCTCCCCCCTTGTTGGTTTACTGCAGCTCCCTTGTCAAGAGGAAGCTGTGCGACTTCTACATGTCCACCCATGGCTGCATCTCCGAAAGGGCTGCCAAAAAGCCCGTGTTCGGGGTGATTTACATCTGCCCCTTAATTGAGTAAAAGCTGGACCAGATCGAGATGTCCCCCACCGGCCGCAGCACAAAGAGGACCTCCATATATCCAATTCCCAGACATGTTGATTTTCGCTTTCTTGTCAAGTAGAAGCTGAACAGCCTCGAGATGGCCGTAAGAAGCGACAATCGCAAGAGCAGTCCCGTGATATGGCTGAGCTTTGTCGACATTTGCCCCTTTGCTCAGCAGGAGTCGGGCTATATCCAGGTGATCATGATATATTGCGGCGTGGAGCGCAGTTGCTCCGTCTTTATCAACTAAATCCGGGGATGTACCTTGTTGTAAAGAAAATAAAGTCTACAATATCGCGATTGCCATACGTGGCTGCTGACGTCAGAGCATTGCCGGCGGGACTCGGATAATCAATTGGAAATTCAATTCCACAAGCATCTGGCAGATGTGAAGGTGGTTAGCCTTTGAAGCTAACATGAGAAGGTTTTCGCCATTTAAATTGTGGTGAAGATTGTCTGTCAAAATATTTCAGGACTCTTCCACCAATCGAGAAGCGTCGTCTTGAGTCCAAAGCAGCACATAGCAAGTATGGGTAGAGTTGATGGCGATAGGTCTCTGGCGGTTCTACAATCCTTCTTAAAGTCCTTGAAGGAATATCTAGAAGTCCGTGGGGTCAAAACAGGTAATCCGTCCTTCCAAACGTCTTGGTGCCAGCTTCGATACACATGGGCGCTTTGTCTTGGTGATTCCAGGAATTCTTTAAGCAGGTTGACCAACACGAAGTCAAGATCGTCTGGGGTTGAAACCATTGACGCATAGTCTCGTACATGACGCATCCAATGGTACCAACTCCCGTTATGAAAATTAGTATTTGATACTGATAGCTCATATGGTTCAAATTAGCATAAGTTGGTTGCCCGGCTTGGCCCACCAAATGAGCGATATGAAATTAACAATTAGCTCGCAAAAAAATGAGGTGGAAATGCACTGCTCAATTCTCTGCCTGTATTTCAGGAGATGGGTTGAAAAAAGAATGACCAGACTGGGGCTCGATCCCAGGACCTTATCGGTGTTAACGATACGTGATAACCAACTACACCATCCGGCCAGTGGATGAATCGTCAAATTGATTCAAGAACTCATAGCCTTATAACAACAGCCTTTTGATCGAGAAACTCCCTCGCATGCTGCAGGATTCAAATAGTCAACCCAGATCAGAGGTCACAGGAAAGACCCGATACATTGTGGCATTAGTGCCAATATACCAGGGCTTGCTTTGCTACTTCGTCGGCAATCAAAGCAGCAAGTCCAGGCAGCAACAGCACGCAAACGCCGAAAGTAATCCTGCACAACATTCTTCCTCGCCAGAAGTTTGTGACTGCTTCTGCGCGGCTAGGGGAGTTTGTTGCGGCGGCATCGGAGCCGAGTATTGCATCGTATGTGGCGGTGCGGCCCCAACCGGATAGGCCGAGGTAGGTGGATAGTAAGTGCTGCTGGGCGGACCTGGCGGGGGCGGTGCTGAAGCCGCGGGGCTGAATTCAGGGCGATGGGGAGGAGGCCCAGGCTGTGCCACCGCAGGGGTTGTTACTAATTGAAGGCTCATAACGGAAGAGTTGTATGGGAAGGCCAAGGGCTCACCGGTGGCTGATATCGCGTCTCTGTAGATGGCATCATGTGCGGGGATAGCAAATCCAGTGCTTGTCACTGTACCAACATTGAAGAGGATGGGCACAAGCGACAGAGGCCGAAGATAAATACTTCACAATGCAACATAGTAGTCAAGTTGACGCCGGGAATAGAGTGTACCGGAAGATGTAGATAGAACTCGAGAGATTGATGAATTGTGGTCTAAAGATCTTTCGAGATATACCGAGCATCCCTTTCGTCACTCTGCTAATCCGGAAACAGACGGAATATAATGTGTGGCAGTCATGCTGCTGGAAACACAACATCAAGGGGATCAGCCAGGCTAACAGCATAAGCTTTGCGGACCAGGCGTGCCGAAATTCTTGTCTCGGTTTTAGGCAGCCACAAATGTGATGTCATGACGGGAGTAATCCTTTGCCGCGTATATTTAACTAGTTAACTAACTAGTTATACCTGATTACCTACTCTTTTCCTTCTCCATTTTCAGATTTCCTCTCATTTCATCACACAGACTCCCTCTCAGCGAAGATGCCACCTCCACAACCCATGCCTCCGGTGCCTGAGGGCTGGCGCCCGCAGTTTGACGATAGATACCAGGAATGGTACGATCACCTTCATCACTTTTGAGTGCGACGACGCTCGCAGTACTGACCATACCTACCACAGGTATTTCGTAAATCTTCGTACAGGACAGTCGCAATGGGAGCGTCCCGACCGACCGGCCGAGCCAGATCGCTCAGCTCCTCCTCCCCAAGGTCCCCCTCCCGGTTACGATGCCAGCACAAGTCAGAATAACAACGACGAAAAATCGTCACCGTGGTCGCCGAACCGCGACAGCCGAAGTCCCTATCCGACCCCGCAACCAGCCTACGGATATAACAACAATCCGTATCCACCACAGCAATACGCCACCCCGCCTCCTCAGGCAAACCCATATCCCAGCCAATACCCGCCCCAGTATAACAACCAATATCAGAATCCCTACCCGAACCAAAACCCAAACCAATATCCCGCTCAATATGCGCAACCGGCGATGCAGCAGCAACCGCAGCCTCAACCGGAACCAAAGAAGAAAAAGCGAGGACTGGGTATGGGCGGGGCTGCTGCGCTGGGAATCGGAGGCGGTTTGCTTGGGGGTCTGCTTCTGGGAGAGGGGATTGAGCATTTGGAGCACGACTTTGATGGGCCTCCTCCTGGGGACTTCGGTCCGGGGCCTGATTTCGGTCCGGGGCCCGATTTTGGTCCGGGACCTGGTCCGGGGTTCTGGTAACAGCGATGCGCTGACGCATGTCTGCTGGTGTTTCTCGAAGATATGCAGAAATTTTAGTTGGATTATGTAGATAACAAGGTTTATGAATTTAATCCTTGAGGAGTGAATGCAAGTCATGTCACAAAATTGCATGATGAGATAGGGAAGATCAACCACAATCGCGACCCGAAAGTGTGGCTACTTTGCGTATCGCCGAAGCGATTTGAGATGGCGAGCGAGCTGTCTGTCTCGTTCAGAAGCAGCCTCAAGCACGCAGATGACCTTGATAGTGATATTGATGGTGACCGTATCGCTGCAACCCGCTACTTGGCTGAACTCAGGGGATATTATCGTTGCACCAGTTCACGGCTGAGGTTGGAGCCTTTAGTAGGCACTCTGCTGACGGCCCCTTATGAAGCTACGCCCTCTGGGAGACACGTTTTCCGATAGTAGTAGTATACTTGGGCAGGTGGCAATGGAGAAGGAGGAGCAAATCAGCATCCAGCGTTATGGGGGACATGGTACTCGTCGTAGAGGCGAGTGTGAGAGAGCTTGAGCTTGTTTTGCAGGGATTGAACATCAGTAGTAAGTAGGTGAGGAGATAATCAGAAGTTTCACACAGTATAATCCCTAGTAGGGCGTATAACAGTTTGAGTGTAATGTTGAGACAAAGCAGGACGATGCATGCATAGTATTAAATTCCGGCTATGAAGTTCTGAAAGCTAGCATGCTCTTTGCATCGACTAGAAGCATCATCTAAGGCAAAGCAGGAATTCACCGGGCTAGAAGTTTCACGGAAGGGTGATTCAAACTTGACGCAGAGACCGGGAAAGTCGAGTTCCGCCGCCTGAAGGGGACGGAAGCGACGAACCTCGTCTCTCGTCCATTCGCGTAACGAGTCGCTGTCCGTTTGTAGGTCGACGAACTCCCTCCTGGGCTCCTCTCCGGGGTCCTCGTCGTCAAAGCAAGGCACCATGCCGTATTGAGTTTGATTTTCATTCTGGCGCTCGTCGGGCCCGACCGCCCTATAGCATCGAACAAAGGTGTAGAATTCACAGAAGCCATAGAAGTGTGGAAAATTTGGGAAGCGCGAACGCAGGAGAACGAAGGCCGTCTTTAGGCGCACCTCCAGCGCTGGCCAGTCTGCATCTTCTCCCGAGCCCAATTAATTACCTTCAGCCTTGCTGTCCGAGACGACAATGAGCTGTTTATTCAAGTCTTTGCTGTACCCGTCGATGTAACAGTACACAGAGAGAAATCCGAATTGGTCGCCATGGTTTCCTTGTCAGTTGTAGTAGAGAAATGGATCGATAGAATTGACAGGATCGTGCTCGCGTGGTGAATGCTGGGGTGTTCAAGATGGACTGGATTTTGTTTGAAACGAGGCGTGTACGTGGGGCTTTGTATATCTTGCTGCTGCTGAGCGGATGCAAAGAATGGGGTGTTCTGCCTGGAGACTTTTTGGATGAAAGGTCTTCTGGACCTTCCCAATGACAAGATAGTACGGCGCGCCCGGAGCTTTACCTTCACACCAATCAATAGCTTTGTTGTTTCGGTTCCTTCCTTGGCTTTTCTTGTCTCCTTGTACATTTGTGTCTGAATCATCAGATACAGAATCTGCCCTTTAGTTGTGCCCTTGAAGGAACGTTGAAGCATCAACCAACGTGGTTCTTCCGACGTCAAGTCAAAAAAAAAAAAAAAAAAAAAAAAAAAAAAAAAGAAAA